>NC_064640.1:973755433-974063842 GCF_023864345.2 Schistocerca serialis cubense | reverse complement strand
AAATAATTGTCATGTATTGTTGTTTTTCTGACATGTTCTGCATCCTGAAGGACCTCATCACTACGGATCAATTGGAATGAAAGTAAATCTAATCTAGTCTAATCTGAGAAATCAGCAACAGATGGCAGCAGAATGCCCACCTATGTGTCTTAACAGTAATCTTTGATATGAGCTGCCATTTTGATTTTTCGATCAGCTGTTTTATGCTGTTAGTTGTTGCGCTTTTGTACTCCTCTCTCCACGAATATTTATAAGGTAAGTTTTGCATAATATTGTTAAAACTGCAATGTATCACTAACTGTAAAATAATGACACATTTGTAACGATTTTACTCAAAACACTTACTTAATTGTGACTGTTGCCATTTGGCAACTTTGGGAATTCATGTCTTGCATTTACATAACCTCAGAAACTGTTTCCTGTTTCACAGGTTTCTGAGAATGGCATTCCCCCAGAAAAGTCTAACTGATAAGGAAATATTATAGATGCTGCAGATTCTAGATGGTGATATTTCAGAGTTTAGCTTTGCGTCAGATGAAGAAAATAATGAGTCTGACTTTATCCAGCAAGTGTCCTAGAATATCCACAATGTAATCATATTGAAATACACATGCAAGGGAAGGATTACACTATTGAACATGAGGACATCACTAAACTGCAAGCAACAAATATAGAAAGTAATGGTGTACAACATTCCACCAGTGAGGTAAGTAATATATCTTTTCAACACGAAAAATTATTACATAGTGTTACCTCAAAATGCACGTAACTGATTGTTTATGTATACGTTATGCTAAAGGAAGCACCTCAACCCGCAAAAAAGAAGAAGAAAAACTGTTCATGGAAGAAAGGTGATTTCGTTCTGCCAGATACCATTAGGAAAGACAACATACTTCCACCACCATCTGATGAAGACCTAACTCCAATGAATTCTTTTCAGATTTTCGTTGATGATGAAATATGCGAATCCATTGCCCTTGAAACAAATCATTACGCACACATCAAAGATGGGGTTGTCATTGATGTTTCTTGCAATGAAATAATATAATGATATTTTACTATTTATGAGTACAGTTACAATGCTACAATATAAAATGTACTGGTCACAACAGTGTCGCTTTCCTCCAATTGCAGATGTTATGAGTAGGAATAGATTTGGAACTCTAAGGTCATATTTCCATCTAAATAATAACATCAACCAGAAACCGAAAGGTGATACCAAGCATGACAAGTTATTCAAAATGAAGCCCCTGATAGATTCTTTACAGAACAATATGTTGAGACTCCCTCCACAAGAGAAACAGAGCACGGATGAACAGATGATCCCTTTCAAGAGAAGAAGTTCTTTAGTTCAGCATCTCAAAAACAAACCTCATAAATAGGGATATAAAGTGTTTATTTGAGCTGGAGTATCAGGCCTAATATATGACTTCGCAATTTATGTGGGTAAAGGCACATGTGATGAGCACGGTTTAGGAGTTTCAGGAGATATTGTTCTGACACTGTGTGAAGATTTATCAGAGGGCAAGAACTACAAGATATTTTTTGATAATTGGTTCAGCTATTTAGAACTTTTAGATGTTCCCAAACAGAAAGGTATTTTATGTGTTGCGGCTATTCGTTCAGACAGAATGTCACTTAGCCCCGTAGCAGAAGAAAAGGAGCTGGAAAGGAAAGGAAGAGGGGCACTGGATTATAGCACTGATGAATCATCCAACATCATAGCAGTAAGGTGGTATGACAATAAAGTTGTGCAACTGGTTTCCACATATGCAGGTATAAATCCACGGGATAAATGCAAGAGGTGGAGTAAAAAGGATAATCAGTCAACTCAGGTACATCGACCACTGATTGTGAAGGAATATAATGAACATATGGGAGGAGTGGATTTAGCAGACATTCTCACAGAACTTTATAGTATAAATGTCCATTCCAAAAAGTGGTTGTAAATTCATGGTTTCTTTACAGACGTCACTTGAATCTGTGAGGTGCAACAGCTCATCTTTCTCTTCTGGATTTCCACACTCATAATGCTTCTGGTTTTACTATGGCAGGAAATGTTGTTCGTTGCAAAAGAGGAAGAACATCTACAGAAGATATACAAGCTCCAAAGAAGAGGTGGGTGGCCTCCAGGGGTTTTGCAGATGTCAGATATGATGAAGTTGGTCACTGGCCACAACAGAACCACCAGAAAGGCCGCTGCAGCTTTGCCATAAATGATTCAGCAGAGTGTTGTGCTTAACATGTAAAGTGTTTCTATGTCTAACAAGTGAAAAAAATTGCTTTATGTCTTTCCACACCAAGTAATAAATAAAGTATTCTGTAACTTACCTTGACGACATGTTTATATGATGTTGTATAAGAAAATTTAGAAATGGTCATGTCATCCATATAAAGGTATATTCTCCTTGTTGCATTGATAGTCTCCCTTCTATCACAAGCATATGTTGTATTTGTATTCAGTTCTTAAATGTAAATGATTTTATCAAATTCCTACCATATGGCAACTTTTTTTTCAAAATTCGGTGGTGGAAAATTTAGGAGAACTTCAAATTATATTTCCAAATACATCCTAGATAACATATGTCAAAGCAAATATTTTTTTAAACCACATATAATAATTCGGGGATGAAAGGGTTAAATAAACGTCTGCAAGGTGATCTTGGGTGGGCTCCAGCTGTAATTCTGATATCATACTTTTCTGCAACGAATACTTCTTCTCAAAATGTCAAATTACCCCAAAATATGATGCCAGATGAAAGCAGTGAATGAAAGTAGGCTAATTTACTGACATGTTTATCACCAAATTTGCAATAACCTTAAAGGCACAAATAACTGAACCTAACAGTTTCAGCATATCATCAACGTGTTTCTTCCAACTCAAATTTCTCATTGATGCACACACCCAGAAATTTGGAATATTCTGCCTTACCAACAGGCTTCTGTTCAAAGTCTACATTTACCAATGGTGTTATGCCATTTACTGAACAGAACTGTATATACCGTGCTTTCTCAAAATTTAGTGAAGGATCATTTGTGGAGAAACATTTAATAATTTTCTGAAAGAGATTATTTACAATTCCCTCAGCTAATTCTTTTATTTCTTTATGTGATTACTACACTTTCATCATTAGCAAAAAAGAATGGCTTTGCATCTTCATGAATTAGGAGAGGCAAGTCATTAATATATAATAAGAACAATAAGGGACCCAAGACTGAACCCTGTGGGACAGCATTCTTGATACCTCCCTAGTTAGAGGACTCTGCTGATTTTTGCAGATTATCTGTAGAGTTAATTTCAACCTTTGCATTCGTCCAGTTAAATATGAATTAAACCATTTGTGTGCTGTCCCACTCATACCACAATGCTTAAGCTTATCTATGAATTTCATGATTCACACAGTCAATAGCCTTTGAGAGATCACAATTCATGATGTTCAGTTCTTCAGAGCATTTAATATTTGATCAGTGAAAGCATATATACCGTTTTTACTGAAAATCTTTTCTGAAAACAATATTGACATTTTATTAGTACTTAATTTTTACAAGAATTTTTACTTTTTCAAGAATTTTGGATAAAGCTGTCAGATGTGAGACCGAGCAGTAGTTGTTAGCATCGGACCTATCCTCTTTCATATGCAATGAGTTAAAAACTAAACTCCTCGTGAACAGACCATGAAGGCCCGATGGTACCGACTGGCCGCCATGTCATCCTCAGCCCATAGGTTTCACTGGATGCAGATATGGAGGGGCATGTGATCAGCACACTGCTGTTCCGGCTGTAAGCCAGTTTCCGAGACCAGAGCCACTACTTCTCAATCAAGTAGCTCCTCAGTTGCCTCACAAGGGCTGAGTGCACACTGCTTGCCAACAGCACTCGGCAGACCAGATGGTCACCCATTCAACTTCTAGCCCAGCCTGAGAGCACTTAATTTCTGTGATCTGACGGGAACCGATGTGACCACTGCAGCAAGGCCATTTGCATGCAATGGGTTAAGAGTAGCATATCTCTGTCTATCTGGAAAAATACACTGTTTCAGTGAGGTATGCATATGTGGCTGAGAATCCTACTTATCTCTTATGAACAAGCTTTTAGTGCTCTGCTGGGAATGCCATCAGTTACATGTGAGTTTTTACTTTTGAGTGTATTTATTGTTTTCCTTATTTCAGTAGGAGGGGTAGGTTGAATTTCAGTTTTATGAAATTGCATAGGTATTGTCACTTCCATACACAGCCTTGCATTTTGTAATGAATAGCTGTATCCTATTTTCTCTACAACTCCTACAAAATGACTTTTAAAAATATTTTCTACTTCTGACTTTTTGTTAACAAACTTTTCATTGATTTTGATAGAAATTGTTTTAATTTTATCATCGGAAGTGCTAATATCAGACAATACACATACTTCTGGAATTTTTCTTGATACAGTGCAGTAGTTTTTATGATGTTTGGCAGTTACTGGATTCTGTTTACAAGATATTTTTATCCTTTTAGTTGGTTTCTTACAATTATATTTCACTATTTTCTATGGGAAACTGTTTTTAAGTATACTCACAAAGGTATCATGAAATAGGTTACATTTTAAATTAGCATCAGGTTCCCTGTACACTTTATCCCAGTCTAACTGGTGCAAGCTTTTCCTTAACTTTGCAAGTGTTAAACTGTAATTGAACGCATTATTTTGGAGAACTGCCTTGCATTACAGTATGGAGGTATTTCATGTACTGTGACTAGCTGTGCATCATGATCCGATGGACCATTCTTTACAGGAAAAGTTTCTATTTCAAGAAATTTATCTTGAGCTATAAAAACATTATCTAACAGTATGCTGCTTTCCTGTACCACACGAGTAGGAAAATCAATAACTGATATCAAATTGAAAGAACCAAGTAACTTCAAGGTCTATCTTTCTATCAGACTCTTTCAGAAAATCTACACTGAAATGCCCACAAACAATAATTAGTGTCCCTCTGTCTGACAGATATCACAACAAACAACTCAAGTTTTTTTTCAAAAATTTCCCAGTCAGGACCTATACACAGCTACAATTATAAAACTACCATTATTTAGTTTAAGCTGACAGGCACATGCTTCTATATGTTGCTCTACACATTTTTTTTTAATTTCTAAATTTTTCACACTACGATAAATTTTAACATATATGGCAACTCCCCCTCGTTTCATAGTTTCTCTGCTTACATGTGCTGACAGGTTATATCTACCTACAGTTACCTTTTCCATGTCTGTGACTATATGATGTTAAGACAGCCACAGTACATCTTTTCTATCCTCGGTTTCTGAATCTCCTAAACAAACAAGAAGCTCATCTACTTTGTTTTTTTATGTCCTGATATTCTGATGCAATATACTAACATTATTTTTTACTGTGCCTTTTTGAGAATCTTGTGATATTTTAACATCTCTAGTACTTGCCTGTCTGAGCTTCTAATTAAGTTTAATTTCATTTAATGTTTAATCTTTGGAAACCGATCTTAGCCTAAAAAAAGAGGTACTTTCATGAGTTCAAGTGCCTCCTCCAAGATTTTGCCATCATACCAGCCAATTTACCATTCCCTTTCCTACTGAGATGCAGGCCATGCCTTGTGAGGTCCAACCTACCAATAGCAACTAATTGTGTTAGCTGTGATTAACTTGGGCACTGGTATGAGTTGCCTATCGCCAGAAATCTCTAAGTTACTCCTAATCTCCTGTCGACTGGATTGCCTCTCTCATTAACACATTTTGATTCTCTGTTCATCTCGTATCAGGGCTAGTAACTTGATCTACGATAGCGCGCTCATCAGAAAACAGTTTATGAAATCTTTCGGGTTCTGACTTCAGCCACTAAATTAAGACGTGACTAGTCGCTCCGTTTTTTCAACTATTCTTGGACCCATTTCGTCTTTTTCGTTATTTTCTGTTGCTTGCAAGCTATCTATAGTTAATATAACTGCAGAACACGCTTTCTTTTGGGTTTTCGGCATTTTAACTTCGTAAAATCGCTTTGTCAACTCACTTTTTCTCAATGTTGTTGATAGTGTGAGGTCGCTTCAATACATTGAAGGTTTGACAAACTAGAATTGTCAATAAATATTGTTGGGCTAGTTTGCAGACGAGATGCTCAGTTAAAAAAGCAACCGTCTTGTGACAAAAGCGATATTTTAGCGATCTACATTTTATTATACAGGCCCATCTCGTCGCTTTAAAAAAATAAAGGTAACTGTCTCGAAGATGCAACTGCTTGACCTTTTTACAAATTTGGTGTGGTACTGATATGCTACTTGCAGGAATTTACCCGGCTATATTGGTGCCCAAGCGTGAGACGAAATTTAGTTAAGACTGATCACAATACAAAGAAATGTGATATTTTGGCACTCGAATAACGTACTTAAATGCGATAAAAATAGAAACTCCAACATCGTCACGAAAAACAACAAATGAGCCATATATCGATAGTTTAAAGAAATGAGCGTGCTTTTACGTGCTTTAGTGCAGTATTGTTATGTGATAGTTGTGTTATATTTAGTGATGGAAAATGCAGTCCTCGGTTTTAAGGCTATTGAAAAGCAGTATCGCACAGACAGGTTTGTTACATAGTATGGTATTTCAGCGCATTATTTATGAAATGCCGCCAGATGGTACTCGTGCTACGCGAGCAACAAAAAAATGTATGCTTGGGACTTCCATCGATGAAAGATCGTCACACGATTTACATTTCTTTTTTTAATGGATTACCTTTCAGAAGAAAATTGTCCCCCACATTTAGGAAATGTTGCGTGATGACAACAAAATCCGCGGGAATTCGAAGCCGCAAGAAACATAGAACAACTTTTCACTATCCATCTGACAATGTTTCGCTGAGACCCTTTGTTTTCAAATGAGAAGTGATGAACTGTCAGTTTTTATTTGTTAGCTACAATGTGACAATAGAGTCCGGTTTTAGCCATGCTGGTGCTAAAGTAATTAAGACATACCTCTTCTAAAAACGTTGTAACCGCTTTGAAATAGTTCTGTTATGTGTACGTCCTCCCCATTTTTGGACCGTACACACGGTGGTTTTAAACAAAATTAAACAGTGTGGAACTGAGACTTTATTATGGCAGAAGGCAGTTTATTACAATACTATTTGTTTACTTGCTCACAGTTCTGCATTACGTCGCCTCACTACTTGTAATGATACGTACAATGATAGAGGAGATACATTGAAATGTGCGTACTCATGTGGGGGGGAGGGGGAAATAAGCATCAGAAGACTATGTAGTGTTAGAAACAGTGACTTTAATCTCAATGTGTGGTCACTTTGGGGTCCCGCAGGTGTTTTCTATAAGTAAAGTTATTGAAAAATGTTGTGAAGTAAGACAGGTTTAGTGTGGATAATTTCTTTAGGAGGCTACCATTATTTAACATTTGATGTTAAATTAAGATTAGTTTGTAAAATCTATTTAAAGTCATTGATATATTTGTATATTTACACTATTCTGTTTGCCAGTAGAAATTGAAAATGTGGTGGGTGGAATTGTGAAGCTGAGGGAATATTCTGTTGTTTATATTATGTTCCATTTCTAGAATGTGTATGAAAAGATCTACTAGTCAAACTATGGGGGGAAAGTCCAAGAACTTTTTACCCTAAAAATGTTCTTTTGTGTGATAATCATTCATCATAATTCTACATTATAAGCCTGTAACACATAGACACTGTAAAGAAAAAAGGCTATAATTTGTAATGAAATCAACAAAACTTGGTTCATTTCTGGTAGTAGAATCTGCATGACATCCACAGCACTGATAACAATGTAAGCAGTCTTATAAGACTTGTGATAATTTTTTGGACAAAAAAGGGAAACCCAAGTTATAATGTTGCTGCTTTCTGTTCTGGTATTGTTCCTTGTGCCTACCAGTAGCTGTTATTTCTTGTCTTATCCTTCAATTTTCTGTACATATCCCCCATCAATAATTATTAGTTTATCACTGAACACTTGATTTGTTCTTAAGTGTTCCATGATATTACCGGAAGTGGCACAATAGTTTAAGGTACTAGATTTGCATTTTGGAGAGCAGGTTTTCAGTCCATGCGTGGCCATGAAAATTTAGATTTTGTCTAATTTCTCTAAAATTGCTTAATGTGATTGATGTAAATGTTTCCTTGAAGAGTCACGTGTAATTTCCTACCCCATACTTTAATTCGATCGAAGCATGTTCAGTGTAGGGAATGACCTTGTCTTTTAATGGAACACCGTAACTCATTTTTTTAAAAAAAATTTTATTTATTTATTTATTTTTTTAATTGCCTCTGTTCTGGTGGATGACATGTAAAGAACACTGCACATATGAATACTAGGTGCGCTCTTCCCATTTAAGAAACAGACTTACCATTTGATGACCCCAGTGGATAGGCACATGGGCCTGTGTATGATGATAGTGTACTGCTTTGAAAACATTTTATGAATTTTTCAGTTGGTAGCTATTCAATGGTTGTTTCAGCACTGATTACATTGTTTACACATTGAGTACCGTTTCTGATCTTATCAAAAGGAAAATTATAAAATTATGGAACAGAATTGCTAGCCACTACTTACTTTGAAGAGAAATATTCAGCACTACCAAATTATACGTAAAAGTACATACACTATCCTAGCTTTTGGAACTTATAGTTCGTTCCTTGGGAAGGAGCTTTGTCTCACCTTGTCCTCACGACAGGTGGGTCCCTCTCATCTTGGGGCCTGAGTGACCTGTCCCCTTTTTAATCTTCTCCCTCCTGGGAGTTTGTAATGTAGAAATGGTGAAAACTGTAAAAAGGGTTAATACTGCAGTCTGTGTCTGTGCATGGATTTTGCACAGGCTGTATTGAAGTATGCATCGGTAACCTCTTCCACGATTGTCAAAGAGGATGTATATGCTTCACCACAGAGGTGAATAGTGAAAAGAAGGTAAACAGTTCCAGGATTCCTAGAAAGCTCCTCGAAGGATTCTATGATAAGATTATCATAAGAGGGGTCCAGCCTGATACACACAGGGGTTTATTTTATTTGCATGCTGTCATGAAATTGATGAATTTTGCAAATGTCATAGGTGAACTATTTGCATGCTGTCATGAAATTGATGAATTTTGCAAATGTCATAGGTGAACAATAATCTGCAGTATGACACTGGAACATTTTAATGACTATAATAGCATAGTGTTTGGGTTTTGTAGTATATTGAAACCCTTAAAAACACAATCTCAAAAGTAAAATTTAGGAGTGAGGAATCCTGAACTTCAAAATAAAGGCAGGTGCCAGACAAGGTGATGGTTTAATATTGGTGCACCAAGAATAATTGCAGCTGTTTGTAGGCGTGTCTGTTGGTGCAGGTACTACAGTATGAATTGCCACTTACAACACTAACTATGGCCTGGCTAATGTTTGCACAAGGACTTTGCTACTAGTGTTGCACATGTGTACAGTGCACTTTGCTCATACTGTGCACCTGTGAGAGCTGACTTGTCATGGCACAATAGTAGTATGTCCTCTTTTTTTTCTTTTCTTTTTTTTTCAATTGCATCTTGAACAAACTGTGAGAATTTAAAATAAAAAACTTAAAGAAAACAAAAATTACCACTTATGCTGGGAAGAAAGAGTAAAGGTGTTGTAATAAATAGCCTAGTATTTACTGATGATTTTTCTGTATTTTCTGAAAGCCTTACAAATGCAGTGGTACAAGTCACCTGGAAGAGATAGCAACGTGGTACTATACTCTATACTCACTTGTCATACCGGACTCGAGAGTCCATTACTGCAGCAATGTATTTTCCCCATCTGTCCCTGTCTTGGGCTATTTCCTTCCATTCACCTTCAATACCTAGGCTCCTCAAATCAGCTTTCACATTGTCCTCCCATCTATGCCTTGGTCTCCCCATAGGACGTTTTCCTTCTAGGTGCCCTACCAGCACTCTGCGCGCTGCCCTGTCCTCACCCATTCGAGCTATGTGACCCGCCCGTCGCAGCCTACGTGATTTAATAATACTGATTATATCAGGGCTTGAATAGAGTTCGTGAACCTCTTCATTATGCAGTTTTTTCCACTCTTCGCTAATGTCATCCCTTTTTGCTCCGAAAATTTTCCTCAAAATTTTGTTTTCAAATACTCGAAACGGCTTTTCATTTTGCACAGTGAGAGACCAAGTCTCACACCCATACAGTATAACTGGTAGAATAATAGTTTTGTATATTCTAATCTTTATAAATTATATTTAAAAACAAAGATGATGTGACTTACCATACGAAAGCGCTGGCAGGTCGATAGAAACACAAACAGACACATACATACACACAAAATTCAAGCTTTTTCAACAAACTGTTGCATCATCAGGAAAGAGGGAAGGAGAGGGAAAGACGAAAGGAAGTGGGTTTTAAGGGAGAGGGTAAGGAGTCATTCCAATCCCTGGAGCGGAAAGACTTACCTTAGGGGGAAAAAAGGACAGGTATACACTCGCGCACACACACACATATCCATCCTCTTTAAATTCCTAGACAATATCCGTGATGAAAGTAATCTATTCAGTGAGAAGTAGCATGCATTTCCCGCCCGTAATCTCTTCTTCAGTTCGGATTCAATCTCATTTCTCGAAGTGATGTCCACGCCTAGATACTTAAATGTGTTCACTTTTTCAAACTGCATGTCTCCAACTCTTAACATTTCCTGATCTACTGCTGTTGGCATTCTAGTAGTAACCAGGTATTTAGTTTTGTCTTCACTTATCCTTAGACCTACAGCTTCACTAGCCTTGATTAACACATTCACATTTGCTGTTACAGATTCTTTCCTATCGCTAATGATGTTTTGATCATCTGCCTACCCTAATATCTTAATATTTCCATTTAACTCCACACCCTCTAAATTATCTGCTGCCATTTGTACAATGTATTCTAGGACTAAATTAAAAAGTAGCGGAGACAGGGCATCTCCCTGCTTAAGTCCGTTCTTTATTACAAATTCTTCTGACTCCAATTTCCCCACGCATACTCTACCTTTTGTGTTTTTCAAACTCACTTCTATAAGTCTAACATACTTCTTTGGTATTCCAAGTTCCAAAAGAATTCTGTACAGTTTTGACTGCAATACTGAATCATATGCTTTTGTAAAATCTATGAACAGATTATGAACTGGTTTATTGTATTCCAGTTTCTTTTCCAAAATTTGACGCAGGGTGAATATTTGGTCTATAGTTGATCTGTGCCTCTGAAAGCCGGCTTGGTAATCCCCCATAATTTCATCTGCATATGGTGTAAGCCTGCTTAGTAGAATATTCGAGAAAATTTTGGAACATACTGGTAATAGCGATATCCCTCTATAATTACTACAATCCATTTTGTATGAACCTTTCTTAAAAATTGGGATCAGAATCGACTCCTGCCACTCTTCAGGTATCATCTCTGAGTTCCATACTTTAGTTATCACTTTGTGAACTACTTCCACCAATTTCTGTCTGCCATTTTTAACTAATTCTGCAGTTATGCAATCTGATCCTGGATAGCAACATGGTAGGCTTAAGAATATTTACAGAAAAAACAATGTTTGTAATAAATATAAAACATGCTCAAAAATTTTATTACAACGTTGGTTGCATATAAAAGGTAAAGAAATTAAGATGTTTGGAGAAACAATTCAAGAAAATGATTTAGAAAAATTGATTCTGAAGGAAAGGAAAGACAAAATGCAATGAGGAAACAAATGCTTATATAAAAAGGTCAGAAGGAAGTAAAACAACGTAGTTGTGAAACTGCCTGTATTAAAGTAAATGCTTATTAGTTAATTATAGACTTGGAAAATTATGTGTGTTTGGAAGAAGAATCCAAGGAAAATATTAGGTGCTCTCAAAACTTATTGTAAACTTAATAATTCTGGATATTAAGAAGTGACAAGAAAATGTATCAAAACATAGAAAGCCTATCAGAATCAACAAGAAAGAGGGGTTCACAATTCTTAGGACACATTTATGGCATGGATGGCAACAAACTAATCAGTGTGTCTTCAGATATCTTTGGATAACTAAAAAGAAAAATGAAATGAGCGTGTGGCATTGTTGGCCGGGAGGCCCCATGCAGGGGGAGTTTGGCTGCCGTATTGCAAGTCCTCTTTAGTTGACACCACTTTGGCGACTTGCGGGTCAATGATGATGAACACCCAGTCCCCTGTCAGAAATTGAACCCGGGCCCCCTGTGTGGTAGGCGGAAATGCTACTGCTACGCTAAAAAGGCAGACTTTGGATAACTAATGAAGAGGTACTGAATCAAATCGGAGGGAAGAGAAATTTATGGCACAACTCGATTACGATTAAAAGAAGCGATCGGTTGAAAGGATAAATCCTGACGTGTCGAGGACTATTCAGTGAGGCCGTGGAAGGAAATTGTGTGTGTGTGTGTGTGTGTGTGTGTGTGAAAGGGGAGGGGAAGGAAACAAGGCTCGACTGCAGTAAGCCCGTTCAGGTAGATGTAGGTAGTAGAGTACAGTAGTTATGTAGAGATGAAAAATTAGGATAGATTATCCAGGAGAACTTCTTTAAACCAGTATTTGGACTGAAGACCACCACAGCATATAAGGAAAATGGAGGTCATAACTATCTATTTTTTTATTTATTCATCCAGTGATCAGGATGATATAGGATTTGTCGTCATAATACAATAAAAATAAATGGCTCTAATATACATACACACAGAATATCAAGTGTGTGTTATGAGGATAGGATGGATGGTCCTCTGTGGCCTTGCTAATAAACCATTCCGTCATTTATCTGAAATGGTTTAGGATATGTTAAATCAAGATGACTGGACAGGGCAAACTTCATCCTCCCGGACATGAAGTTAGTGTCTTAACAACTTCACTGCCTCATTCAGTTGGTCCATATTTACAATATTCTTCTGATCATACACAAAATGAAATGATCATGTGGCATTTATTGGCTGGGATATCCCCTTCGGGGTTCAGCCGCTGTATTGCAAGTCCTTTTAGTTGACGCCACTTTGGCGTCTTGCGTGGCAGTGATGATGAATATGATGATGAAGAACACACAACACCCAGTCCCCTGCTGGGAATCGAACCTGGGCCCCCTTGCATGGCAGGCGGTAACGCTACCGAGGCGGACTGATCATACACAGTTTGCACCAGATAACTTATAGCATAAAACACAGTTACATTACTATAATGCGCTATGTACCTTGACACGCGTGCTTGCGATGTATTACATTGTAATCGTCTGTTTATATATGACAGGGTTTTTTAGTTGGCCCCCTTTCATTACTAAGCCCAATTCTGCATCATCTAAGTAATCTTTAATTATGTAGTGTGCATTACTTAAGAAGTATTTTTAGTGGGCTTTTAATTAGATGTATTTTAGTAATATTTTTCGTCTTCAAGGGGAATTTATTTTTACAGGTTTTATTTCCAGATAGAGACTGCTGTTTTGATTTCTTTGTTTGTTTTTCAGTTGATAAATGGAAGACCAGACTGGCTCTTCTGCCATGATTATTGATAGAACTATTAGGGAAATACATGGAAATATTTTTTCTCAAATACTCATAAGATTACTAGATGCACTTACATGGTGCAGTTAGGATATCCAGTTTTTAAAAAAATGGTTCTTAACTATGGCCCCAGTTACTACTTTGAGTTTTTTATTCTTATGGTACTTTTCTGCAGTTTGGAAATTGTGTTCATGCTTTCTGCCATTGCCCCCAGTAAAAAATCCCATAGCTAAGAATTGAGTGTGGATAGGAAAATTGTCACCACAAGATATTGGCTGTTAGAAACTGATGGTAGAACACGAAGAGCACAACTATACTGGTGACATTCTTTTCACTAACAAGGGAACCTCCCCATCGCACCCCCCTCAGATTTAGTTATAAGTTGGCACAGTGGATAGGCCTTGAAAAACTGAACAAAGATCAATCGAGAAAATAGGAAGAAGTTGTGTAGAACTATGAAAAAATATGCAAACTGAGTAGTTCATGTGCAAGATAGGCAACATCAAGGATAGTGTGAGTGAACGAGCTCCGTGGTCCTGTGGTTAGCGTGAGCAGCTGCGGAACGAGAGGTCCTTGGTTCAAGTCTTCCCTCGAGTGAAAAGTTTAATTCTTCATTTTCAGTTTATGTGACAAACTCTTATGTTTACATCACTTTTTGGGAGTGATTATCACATCCACAAGAAAACCTAAATTGGGCAAGGTGGTAGAATCTTTTTACCCATTCGCCAAGTGTACGAGTTAGGTGGGACGACAACATATTCCTGTCATGTGACGCACATGCCATCACCAGTGTCGTATAGAATGTATCAGACGTGCTTTCCTGTGGAGGAATCGGTTGACATATGACCTCGCGATCAAATGTTTTCGGTTCCCATTTGAGAGGCACGTCCTTTCATCTACTAATCGCATGGTCGCACGCTTTTGAGGTGCGGTCGCAAAGCACAGACAATAAACTTATTATTGTGAACAGAGACGTCAATGAACGAATGGACAGATCATAACTTTGCGAAAATAAATAAAGTAAAATTTTCAGTCGAGGTAAGACTTGAACCAAGGACCTCTCGTTCCGCAGCTGCTCACGCTAAACACGGGACCACGGCGCTCCTTCGCTCACGCTATCCTTGATGTTGCCTATCTTGCACATGGACTACTCAGTTTGTATATTTTGCTTATTTTTTCATAGTTCCACACAACTTCTTCCTGTTTTCTCGATTGATCTGTGCTCAGTTTTTCAAGGCCTATCCACTGTGCCAACTTATAACTAAATCTGAGGGGGGTGCGATGGGGAGGTTCCCTTCTAAGATTATTGTGCATTCATTCCATGTTAATTGACAGGCAGTATTCACCCCTCAAAACTTTGTATTGGTCATACAGTCTATATGTTTATCATCTATGCTTAATGTGACACAGTTGTTTTCCCTCTTTGTGCTGAAATGCGTGCTGTGTGTTTTCATTATGTTTGGCGGTTATTTATTACATACTGCCCAACTGTAAACATCCTTGAGCATTTCATGTGGCTTTTCTGTTAAGAGTTGTGGTATTTTATTGACAACTGTGATGCTATGATGTTGCTGCCACTGGCAAAGAGAACTTTTTCTCCATTTCTTACACTGTGTGGAAATTCATTGATATATGTTAATAACAGAATTTGTACCCAATACACTAACCTTTGGCACACCTATGTTTGTATGTTTCTTACCTGACAGTCTTTTCTCTGAACTATCTTAACTTTTGCAGCCTATTTTCTAGATAACAGGAACCACTGGTTTGCTGTTCCTCTTATATGTGATGCTTCTAGTTTTAGTTAAATTTTATGGTCAGCAGTGTCAAGTTCTTTAGTTGTGGCTTAAGTCATGCATGCTTTAGGTACTCATAAAAGAATTTCTGAACCAAAGAAATCATTTATTATATTTATTTATGAGGTTTGTATGCTGTCGACACACACCTTTACAACAGAGAACTCAATCTCATCGCCGGCCGCGGTGGTCTCGCGGTTCTAGGCGCGCAGTCCGGAACCGCGCGACTGCTACGGTCGCAGGTTCGAATCCTGCCTCGGGCATGGATGTGTGTGATGTCCTTAGGTTAGTTAGGTTTAAGTAGTTCTAAGTTCTAGGGGACTGATGACCACAGCTGTTAAGTCCCATAGTGCTCAGAGCCATTTGAACCATTTCAATCTCATCTATGCCAGCTGATGTCTTAATTTTTAATTTCTGTATTGTCTTCCTGACTTCAAGCTCTGCTGTGGTAAAAATCATCCCTGTGCTTTAAGTGTAATGCATTTGCAGGTGTTACATGTGTTTTAGGAAGACTTCATTGCAGTTGCTTTGAAATACCAGAGAAATAACCACTTACAAAATTTGCCAATTCCTGAGAATTTTCTATAACTTTACTCTCATCTTTGATTTGTATGTTACTATACTTGTGTCCACCTTTTGCAGTTCCATAGTTAGCGACAGTCAATACTACTATGTCTTTATTTTCTTCAGTGTATATTATTTTGCCATTGAATGATTTTTTGCAGCCAGCAGTACCCTCTTGTATATCTCTTTGTAGCTTTGATAGTAATTTAGAAACTATGGATTGGTGTAGTGCTCTTGTAAAGAACTGAGAAGTTTGTGTGTGTAGGAGGAATTTCTAATACCTACAGTTATGCCATCTGTTTTCCTTGTCTACAAATGGCTGCTTTGGGAAATGCCTACTTTGGGAGATGCCTACTTTGGGAAATGCCTATACATCGATATTGCTTTGCATATACAGTTAATACCAGGTTTGATTTACCAGTGCACTACAAAAATGTGTATTATATGTTTGTAGAAGACTCATTTGTAGATGTACAGTTCTGTGGGTTTTACATAGCCTGTCTTTAGCTTTGTTATGTGGCAGAAATGATAGGGAGGCCAAGATGTTTTATAAATATTTCACAAATTTTCCCTGTGGACATCATTAATTTGCCTGATTCTCTTTGATTTTTTACAAAAATGTTATCAGTCTATACAAATACGAGGAATATATAGTTAAAGTTTTATGTTTTACACATGATTCACGGAGCACACTGTGTTCTTATCCACACAATAGCCTAATTGAACTTTTCTTGTAGTAGCAATATTCTACTGAACTTTCTGTCTGCAAACAGCTCCACAATTTTGCACAACAATTAAGATAGGGATAAATTGTGCCATGGGGTATTTTGGCAACTGGCTCAGCAAGTATGGCACAGCAAATTTTCCCACATATAAAGTTAGTATGATTTATCATCAAATGTTTTTGTCTGGGTCGATACCCAGGACCTTGTGTTGGTGATTTCCATTGCTGAAATACTGCCTGTACTCTCCATATCCATTTGATGTGAGTTGACTGTTTTAAGTGTAAGTAAGTGGAATTTCATGACATTAGTGTTTAAGCCCTGCTGAAGAAAAAAAGAAGTTACATCTGTGACATCACCAGTCACAAGTGATCCTAGGGCACTACAGTCTTCCATATAAAACAGAAGAGAGATGTCATGTGCATAGTTTACTGTATGTGAATTGGTGGGGTTGAGCAATATCATTAATGTACACCAGAAGAGAAAAGGGCTGAGAATTAAACCTTGGGTGTCCGCAGCTCGTGGTCGTGCGGTAGTGTTCTCGCTTCCCGCGCCCGGGTTCCCGGTTTCAATTCCCGGCGGGGTCAGGGATTTTCTCTGCCTCGTGATGACTGGGTGTTGTGTGATGTCCTTAGGTTAGTTAGGTTTAAGTAGTTCTAAGTTCTAGGGGACTGATGACCATAGATGTTAAGTCCCATAGTGCTCAGAGCCATTTGAACCAATTAAACCTTGGAGAACACACTGTGTTTCCTGTATCACAGATGGACTGAAAAATCTGTAATTTGTTATCCATTTCATATGAAAGCTTTGTATACTATTATGGCTACGAAGTCTTTCGTGACGTATTTCCTGAGTAAAAATTTCTCGGTGTACATGCCGCGTCATATCAGGATAAATCTCCAAGCTTTCGACCACTACCTCCATGGTCGTCGTCAGGGCTAAAACTGACTGTCGTGAGCTAGCGAGGTTCACACTTTTATATGCAAAGGTCGGCTTCTTATTGGCTGGAATACGTCAGTGATATGGCGCGTAGCGAAGTGGTGCCCTCTACTACCATAGATGTAGTTGCTATCCCGCGTTGCTTGCAGCGCCATCCCTTAAATCAGGAGGTAAAGTGCGAGAAGTTTTTCTCTGCGATTTTTCTTTATCCAGTGCACTCTTCCAAGTGTTGCTAAGTGCATAGCAGTTGTCTCTATTAAAGTTATTTTCGACTGCTTCCCGGATCACAAAGTCCCAGTAATTCGATGTGTGGGCTATTACTCTGGTTTCTTCAAATAAAATCTTATGCTTATTAAGCAGGCTATGTTCAGCCACCGCTGATTTTTCCAAATACCTGTATTTCAGGTGGCGTTGGTGCTCGATGCAGCGGTCGGCAACGGTTCTTACAGACTGGCCCACGTAATTCTTGGCGCATTCGCAAGGAATAGTATAAATTCCCGGCACTCTTAAGCCGAGACTATCTTTGACTGGTCTCAACATTTCCTTAATTTTCCTAGGTGGTCGGAAAACTGGTTTTATTCCTTGCCTCTTCAGGACTCTGGCTATCTTGCTCGTTGTAGCACCGCAAAAAGGAAGCCTCTTCTTGTATGTGGCTGGCATCGTGTCTTACTTTCTTGGACAATACTGATTTAATTTCACCGGCAGAATAACCATTCCTCTTGAAAACAGTCGTTAAATGGTTGATCTCGAGACCGAGGTGGTCCTCGTCGGAAATAGTCTTGGCTCTGTGTACTAAAGTATTCAGCATAGCTCTCTTCTGAGACGGATGATGGAAGCTATGGCTATGCAGATATAAGTCTGTATGGGTTGGCTTCCTGTACACAGAATGGCCCAGTCGTCCATCCGGCTTTCGCTCTACCAACACATCTAAAAAAGGTAACTTCCCTTCCTTCTCTACCTCCAATGTAAATTTTATGTTTGGATGTACACCATTCAGATGTTCGACGAACTGCTGCAGCGTGTCGCTGCCGTGTGCCCAGATTAAAAAAGTATCGTCGACGTATCTGTAGAAGCATGATGGGCGGAGGTGAGCACTGCTCAGGGCTCGTTCTTCAAAGTCCTCCATGAAAAAATTCGCTATTGCTGGTGACAGTGGCGAACCCATGGCTGTTCCATCTGTCATTTCATAATAATTTCCACTGTATAAAAAATAAGTGGTCGTCAAGGTATGCCGGAACAACTTCAAAATTTCTGAGGAGAAATGAGCAGACAACAATTGTAATGTGTCATCGACAGGTACTTTGGTGAACAGAGAAACCACGTCGAGGCTGACCATGATATCACTTGGGCCTATCTTCATCTGTTTTATGATATCAACAAACATTTTTGAATTTTTAATATGATGTGGGCAGTGACCAACTATAGGCACCAACAATTTAGTTAAGTGCTTTGCAAGCTTGTACGTAGGAGAGCCAATAGCGCTAACAATCGGTCTCAACGGGACGTTCTCCTTATGAACCTTTGGCAAACCGTACAGTCTTGGTGGCCTAGGTGCTCTCGGCCGTAAGTTCTTCACCAGTTCGTCGGAGAGGCCAGAGTTTTTTAGTAGCTCCCTTGTCTTCCTGCTGAGCGCCGATGTGGGATCCCGTCTGAGAACCCGGTATGTGCTGTCCTCCAGTAATAATCCAACTTTCTTATGGTAATCTGTAGCATTGAGGATTACCGTGGCGTTCCCCTTGTCAGCAGGTAAAACAACTAGATCTTCATCCTTCTGCAACAATTTCAGTCCTTGTCTCTCCTCTCTGCTGATGTTTGACTTAGGCAGCTTGGATGTCACTAAAATCCGGCTAGTAGCAAGCCTTACGTCATCCGCTGCTTCTTGAGGAAGATGACGAACTGCTTGTTCCACTCCACTAATGATCTCAACCACCGGTAACTTACGTGGAGCTGGGGCAAAGTTCAATCCTTTACTGAGAGCCGAGATGGTAGCTTCATCAAGTTCCTTGTCAGAGAAGTTGATAATAGTGCGGTGAATGCCGTTGGACCCAGTAGTTCCTTGATCACGGTTAAGCCGCTCAAATTTATCGGCCTGTTTCGCCGTAGTCCTGCTTAAATTGGCTCGTTGGTGTGCCGCCAAAGTCATGTCCAACCATTCCCAGTCCAATGGTGAGAGGACTTCGGCCAGAAATAAATGGCAACTAAATAACAGGCGAGCGTTCATGTCTAGTTCATACCTGGTATGACGTATCCTCTCCTTCACAATAGCATGGCTGGTCTTTCGTAAAATTCTGTTTACTGCAGCGCTTCTGATGTGGTGTTTGATGACTGCAAACTTCGGTACTACCTCCTTGTCATGACAGCGTTGTAAAAAAGCCAGATTGCTCAGCAACTGAGACTGTTTCAGGAGCAGCTTCTCCAGGTGACGAACGCTGCGCGCTATGTCCTCCCCGTAGAGGAAACTAATATGGCTACGAAGTCTTTCGCGACGTATTTCCTGAGTAAAAATTTCTCTGTGTACATGCCGCGTCATATCAGGATAAATCTCCAAGCTTTCGACCACTACCTCCATGGTCATCGTCAGGGCAAGTCTG
Source organism: Schistocerca serialis cubense (assembly GCF_023864345.2). Taxonomy (NCBI): domain Eukaryota; kingdom Metazoa; phylum Arthropoda; class Insecta; order Orthoptera; family Acrididae; genus Schistocerca; species Schistocerca serialis. The sequence continues at coordinate 974,043,731 of NC_064640.1, read as the reverse complement.
TAAGAACCGCTGCATCGAGCACCAACGCCACATGAAATACAGGTATTTGGAAAAATCAGCGGTGGCTGAACATAGCCTGCTTAATAAGCATAAGATTTTATTTGAAGAAACCAGAGTAATAGCCCACACATCGAATTACTGGGACTCTGTGATCCGGGAAGCAGTCAAATTAGACTTAGCGATAATAACTTTAATAGAGACAACAGCTATGCACTTAGCAACACTTGGAAGAGTGCACTGGATAAAGAAAAATCGCAGAGAAAAACTTCTCGCACTTTACCTCCTGATTTAAGGGATGGCGCTGCAAGCAACGCGGGATAGCAACTACATCTATGGTAGTAGAGGGCACCACTTCGCTACGCGCCATATCGCTGACGTATTCCAGCCAATAAGAAGCCGACCTTTGCATATAAAAGTGTGAACCTCGCTAGCTCACGACAGTCAGTTTTAGCCCTGATGACGACCATGGAGGTAGTGGTCGAAAGCTTGGAGATTTATCCTGATATGACGCGGCATGTACACAGAGAAATTTTTACTCAGGAAATACGTCGCGAAAGACTTCGTAGCCATATTAGTTTCCTCTACGGGGAGGACATAGCGCGCAGCGTTCGTCACCTGGAGAAGCTGCGCCTGAAACAGACTCAGTTGCTGAGCAATGTGGCTTTTTTGCAACGCTGTCGTGACAAGGAGGTAGTACCGAAGTTTGCAGTCGTCAAACACCACATCAGAAGCGCTGCAGTAAACAGAATTTTACAGAAGACCAGCCATGCTATTGTGAAGGAGAGGATACGTCATACCAGGTATGAACTAGACATGAACGCTCGCCTGTTATTTAGTTGCCATTTATTTCTGGCCGAAGTCCTCTCACCATTGGACTGGGAATGGTTGGACATGACTTTGGCGGCACACCAACGAGCCAATTTAAGCAGGACTACAGTGAAACAGGCCGATAAATGTGAGCGGCTTAACCGTGATCAAGGAACTACTGGGTCCAATGGCATTCACCGCACTTTTATCAACTTCTCTGACAAGGAACTTGATGAAGCTACCATCTCGGCTCTCAGTAAAGGATTGAACTTTGCCCCAGCTCCATGTAAGTTACCGGTGGTTGAGATCATTAGTGGAGTGGAACAAGCAGTTCGTCATCTTCCTCAAGAAGCAGCGGATGATGTAAGGCTTGCTACTAGCCGGATTTTAGCGACATCCAAGCCGCCTAAGTCAAACATCAGCAGAGGAGAGACAAGGACTGAAATTGTTGCAGAAGGATGAAGATCTAGTTGTTTTACCTGCTGATTACCATAAGAAAGTTGGATTATTACTGGAGGACAGCACATACCGGGTTCTCAGACGGGATCCCACATCGGCGCTCAGCAGGAAGACAAGGGAGCTACTAAAAAACTCTGGCCTCTCCGACGAACTGGTGAAGAACTTACGGCCGAGAGCACCTAGGCCACCAAGACTGTACGGTTTGCCAAAGGTTCATAAGGAGAACGTCCCGTTGAGACCGATTGTTAGCGCTATTGGCTCTCCTACGTACAAGCTTGCAAAGCACTTAACTAAATTGTTGGTGCCTATAGTTGGTCACTGCCCACATCATATTAAAAATTCAAAAATGTTTGTTGATATCATAAAACAGATGAAGATAGGCCCAAGTGATATCATGGTCAGCCTCGACGTGGTTTCTCTGTTCACCAAAGTACCTGTCGATGACACATTACAATTGTTGTCTGCTCATTTCTCCTCAGAAATTTTGAAGTTGTTCCGGCATACCTTGACGACCACTTATTTTTTATACAGTGGAAATTATTATGAAATGACAGATGGAACAGCCATGGGTTCGCCACTGTCACCAGCAATAGCGAATTTTTTCATGGAGGACTTTGAAGAACGAGCCCTGAGCAGTGCTCACCTCCGCCCATCATGCTTCTACAGATACGTCGACGATACTTTTTTAATCTGGCCACATGGCAGCGACACGCTGCAGCAGTTCGTCGAACATCTGAATGGTGTACATCCAAACATAAAATTTACATTGGAGGTAGAGAAGGAAGGGAAGTTACCTTTTTTAGATGTGTTGGTAGAGCGAAAGCCGGATGGACGACTGGGCCATTCTGTGTACAGGAAGCCAACCCATACAGACTTATATCTGCATAGCCATAGCTTCCATCATCCGTCTCAGAAGAGAGCTATGCTGAATACTTTAGTATACAGAGCCAAGACTATTTCCGACAAGGACCACCTCGGTCTCGAGATCAACCATTTAACGACTGTTTTCAAGAGGAATGGTTATTCTGCCGGTGAAATTAAATCAGTATTGTCCAAGAAAGTAAGACACGATGCCAGCCACATACAAGAAGAGGCTTCCTTTTTGCGGTGCTACAACGAGCAAGATAGCCAGAGTCCTGAAGAGGCAAGGAATAAAACCAGTTTTCCGACCACCTAGGAAAATTAAGGAAATGTTGAGACCAGTCAAAGATAGTCTCGGCTTAAGAGTGCGGCAAGAGTTACGTGGGCCAGTCTGTAAGAACCGTTGCCGACCGCTGCATCGAGCACCAGCGCCACCTGAAATACAGGTATTTGGAAAAATCAGCGGTGGCTGAACATAGCCTGCTTAACAAGCATAAGATTTTATTTGAAGAAACCAGAGTAATAGCCCACACATCGAATTACTGGGACTCTGTGATCCGGGAAGCAGTCGAAATTAGACTTAGCGATAATAACTTTAATAGAGACAACGGCTATGCACTTAGCAACACTTGGAAGAGTGCACTGGATAAAAAAAAATCGCAGAGAAAAACTTCTCGCACTTTACCTCCTGATTTAAGGGATGGCGCTGCAAGCAACGCGGGATAGCAACTACATCTATGGTAGTAGAGGGCACCACTTCGCTACGCGCCATATCGCTGACGTATTCCTGCCAATAAGAAGCCGACTTTTGCATATAAAAGTGTGAACCTCGCTAGCTCACGACAGTCAGTTTTAGCCCTGACGACGACCATGGAGGTAGTGGTCGAAAGCTTGGAGATTTATCCTGATATGACGCGGCATGTACACCGAGAAATTTTTACTCAGCTTTGTGTACTGTTAGTGATTCATTAAGTACGTGGACAGTAGCTGATGGATGAACACTTGATATTATATGCCTTCAATATCTTAAGCAGCGTGTCATGTTGTATTGAAACAAGTGAGTTTGAGAGCTCAAAGAATATGCCTGCAGAACTTGCTCAAGGAGACTATTTGATGGAGAAGCTCAAGGACTGCTGTAGTTATACTGTGATCTTTCCTGAAAGCATTCTATTTTTACAAGTATCTTGTTTTGTGGGAAGTAAGCGTGAAGTAATGACAGAATAACTATTTTACATAGGCCTACCTTACTAAAAGTGAGGATAAATGAAATTGGTTGGTAGTTTGAAATTTCTTCCTTGTTTCCATATGTATGTGCTGGTGTGGTGATGCTTATTTTTAAGCAACTCTGGTAGGTGTTCTCTCTAATGTTTCAGTTGATGTGGTGGCTGGGTGGGTTTACTATTTCCTTTATACATTCATTAATTATGACACTTTGCAGTACATTCTATCTCATCCCATCAAGAATTTGTTCTTTAATATGTGAATTGTTTTGTATACCTCACGATCATTCACCTGTTCCAATGTAAGACCATTATTTGGATGGTGTAACACGGTACCATTTATTGCAAACCTGTATTGTGTGCTGCACTGAATGACTGCCAGTTGGTGAGGTAAAAGTATTTATTTAAGATGTTTCGTACTGTGTATGGGTATTTCATGAATTTGCCATAATGTTTAATGTGTGTTTGTTCACTGTCCCCAGTCACAGAGACTTTTCAATACTTACCAGTTAATTTCAATGAACCTTTCCTTATGCTACAAGATTGTGCTATGTCATTGCTGCCTACCTATTTTTAAACATTTGAAAATGTTATCTTTAACATTTTTCAGCTGCCTTATATTTTTGCTTGAACAGCTGTAAATGTGTTTACTTGTGTAGCACATCCATTATTCCACCTAAGCTCAAATATATAGGCTGGAAGTGTGAATCTGATGCTATTTTCACTTTGACTGTATGTAAATATTCCTCAGATTCCTCTAACGGGGCAAGATTAATTATAATGTCCCAACAGAGTTATGTAGAATTTCTCCCACCAATTTTTAAACATTTGAAAATTTTATCTTTAACATTTTTCAGCTGTCCTATGTTTATGCTTGAAAAGCTATAAATTTGTTTACTTGTGTAACACATACAGATCATGATTTTTCTACCTAAGCTCAATTATATAGGCTGGAAGTGTGAATCAAATGTTATTTTCACTTCGACTGTATGTAAATATTCCTCGGATTTCTCTAATGGGGCAACATTAATTGTTATGTCCCAGCAGAGTTCTGTAGAATTTCTCCCACCTGTTATATGATCCTTTCACACAGTAGAGTGCACAAACAAGGAAAACAGCTTACCCATGTAGCAGAGGTCAGTGTGAGGTGGCTTGAAACAGTGCGAAGAGTATCCCCGTGTTATAAAATGGGGGTAACACACAATGGCAGCCAGGTCGCACCACCGACTCCAGTGTATAGGCGCCACTTGCCTAAATGGAATGAACAGAATATTATTTTATGTAAATGAAGGTGGAAGGGGGGGGGGGGGAAGAAAGGAAAGGGAAGGAATTATTGATGTTAGCTGCATCGGGACTATATGAGGGATCAGCAGTGATGAGTGTACTGGGCCGTGACTCGAACCTGGGATCTCCTCCTTACTAATCAGTTGCGTAAACCACTGTGCCATCTGGACACAATGTTTATTGCAATGGCATGGACTATCTTGGCACACCTCCCAGCCGACCCACACTCCCACCGAAGCATCCCCTATCCACAGTCCCTGTCTGTGTCCTCCATGCTTGCAACTTTGAGATTCCCGCAGGAGGTCAGATATAACTGTGTATATGCACTGAAGGTGGCGGCCTATTAACATGAATCAATTATATAAATTTGTGGTGTCTGTTCTTTTGGACATGTCCGGAAGAACAGACACCATGCATTCGTACAAAATATTATTTGCTTGCTTTGGTGCGGCCGATGGCAGACACTTTACACCAGCAAAACAAAATCGTGCTCACATCGGCTGTTCTGCAATCTTTCACAAATAATTTTGCAAAAACTAGTTGGTGAATAATGTTGATTCTTTGGTTGCTTGTAGCCTTATATGTCAGCTACGTAGTAAACTGCGTAGCTTTTCATTAATGGTCATAGTTATTGTGATATTTCGAAATTACATAAACCACTGTACGAAATGCAGGTAGTTAGCAACAAAAAATAGGAGTCGCTGTGAATTTATATTTGGTGCGTGTCAGGTCATACATTGCTGCATGTTAAAAGTAGATAGTATTTTAAAACTGAGGTGTATATCTACCTCCAATCTTGAGAAAATGGATTGTAGATAGTACAATCACTTTTGCCTGCGCGTGAGTGCCATAGATGCCAGGTGGTGCTATAGGTTGGCCGTGGCCAACACGGCTTCCAACTGTTTATGTATAGCAGGGAATTCCTCCTGCATCTGTACACAACAGATGCATTCCCTATCCATGATTACTGAATTTTTGCCTATGTCACAAGTAATGTGACAGTAACCCAAGAAGTCATGTGGTGCAGTCAAAGTTGTGCTGCTACAATATCTCTAGTTTACACTTCACTCAGCTCACATGAAGATAATGCACCAAACTTTACGCAAAAAACTTAAGTTAATAAACACTAATCTATGCAATTCACTTCTTGGTAGAAGTATGTGAAAAACAGAAACTAAACTAAATTACTATGTATTAAACAGACTGCTACTGCTCCACAGGAATCTGCTCAGCTCTTAAACAGCTGCTACACTGCCTGTGCAAACACTGTACCCAACACTTACAGTCCTTCAAACGATTTCCGTAAATGCTCCCGACAGTTGCACACGAACAGCTGATCAGCTTTGCTGTTTCCAAGATACTTGTTCCTGGTACTGGACCACAATAATCTGCTTTTTGTCAAAGTCGATTATGTCATTGGATTTCCTTTCATCTTGTTCCATCCTTGAATGACTCCCCATTCATCTCTGCTCTCCTTACAGACTTTCCTTACTGCATCACTTATCCACAACACTGCCAGGCAGCATTCGGTCTTGTGATTTCTGTTTCTACTATGAGAGATCCAACATCAGCTACTTCTCTGCTTACATCTTACAAGTCTTCAGCATTATGTAGCATTCCAGTTTGTTTTGATCAGGCCCAGCAGTAGTTGGGCTTCGTCACTGTTTGAAGTTTCCCTGCTTTGAAATTTAGAGTTTACTCATTATTGTTGGTGCAGCCTGATCAATCTTTCACAACTGTAATATTTTCTTACTATGTATAGTTTCTTCCAGTCCATTGAGATGTTTACCATGTCCTGTGTGCCAGCTTCTGTTATATTGACAATGTGATTTATGAATTATCAGTTGACTGTCTACAATTAGTACTTTCATCAACATCTACCATTGTTTTGTTTTTAAGTTATCTACAAATTGAATCATATACCTTATTAGCTTTACAAAATTCCATATTTGCATTCAATTAAGTCATAGCGGTGTGGGATTTAAACTACTATAACATTTTGAATTCGTTAACTTGCCTGATGTTTTCTCCACTGCTGATGTTTTTGCAGCTGTTTCATTTTGATGGGTATCAGTAGCACAACCTGTGATCACTTCCTCGGCTGTCACTGTTTGGCAGAGCCTGCCTCCTCCTCACAAAAGTGAAAATGATTGGAAATCATGTAATTGAATATGGAGTGGAGGATTCGAAACATAAGTTCATTTTTGTGAGTGGTGTTGATTGCTGAAAAGTTGTACTGGATATATTGTGTATCAATGAAGAACATTGGTGTAGAGGCAGGAGGCATCAGTGGTGACTGACAAGAGATGAGGTAGAAGTGGGATGGGCACAAATTGCAGGCAGATTGGGAAATGGTTTGTGTCTTTTAAGATGTGGATGAAGTTTTTGGCAACAATAAAAGCAGAGACATTTTAAATGTTTTCTCCATGCCACAGTCTCTTCATACATTGTTCATAGTAGGAAAGCACACAAAGAAGAGTGCATTGTGGTCTGTGTTATATCCTGTGACTAGTGCATATGCGCCTAGAGTGGTGTTGCCGCACATTCGTGTTTAATTCGGGTACCAGCTTTATCAGCATGGGCCGGCCACTGGAGGCAGCCTGTGGGAGGTGTGCATACGACGAGGCCTTCTCTCCGCTATCTACCAGCGACTTTCTCTCTCTCCCTCAGAGACACATAGGGATCACACTTCAGATACCCGAGCTGTGACCTCATGCAAGCCTCAGAGTGGTTGCTCGTCATCCTGGAACATCGGAACTCCCGGCAATGGCTGCCGTGCCAGATGGCACTTGCTGTGGCTGGGTGGCGCCCGTGAGGAGAGCCCCTGATCGGAGTGGGTGGTATCAGGGCAGACGCTATGCAAATGAAACGCATACGGGTCCAGAACTCTGGCTGTTCTTCTGCGGCCGTCTCTCTGCATGGAACTGATTCTTCTAGTGCTGCTTCTCCTTCCTCTTCGGCGTTCCCTTCCATGGCTATCCCCAGGAAGAGGGTCAGGCCCGTCGGCTAGGGGCAAAGCCTTTCCCCCACTATCTGGTTTGCACCAGGACTGATGGGGACACTTTCACCAATACCAAACCTTTATTCTTTGTGGAACACATTGAAGACAAATTTGGCGAAGTGGACTTCCTGAGCAAGGTGCGGTCAGGTTCGTTGCTGATCAAATCTGCTTCAGCTGCCCAGTCTGTGGCCCTTTGTGCCTGTACCCATCTTGGTACAATTCCTTTGTCCATTAACCCCCCACCAGTCTCTGAAGATGGTTCAAGGTGTGATTTTTCACAGTGACCTCATCCTTCAAACTGATGAGGAACTTTGGGACAATCTCAGACGGCGGGGTGTTCAGTTTGTTCGGCGTGTTCAGAAGGATCCTAAGGACAATCACATTGATACTGGTGCCTTTATCCTGGCCTTTGAAGGGGATACTCTCCCTGAGAAAGTAAAGTTTATGGTTTATCCCCTTCCACCTTTGCAGATTCAGTGCGGCATTGAGGAGGCCTGGAGAGGGTCCAAGACTGCACAGAAACAAAATGCTCTGTCGAGTAAGCTGGCAGTCAGGGTGCACCTCCCACTGTAGTTTAGCATTATGTCTACTCTGAAAACTTCTGACTAGAAATACAGACAACAGATGTGCAACTTTTAGCTATTTAACTTGATAAGAGATTATTTCTCTGTGAATCTCTTGTATTGACATTTTGTTCTTAACAATATTGATTTAACTACATTTCTAGAATCTATTTGTGAAAACTCTGTAGACTCCACGAGGCTCTGTTTTAATAGTATGCAACTCAAAACAGACCAAACATCAGTGAAGTGTTTGGTCCATAATATCTGCTATCATAATTAGCTTTAGAATGTGATGTAATTATTCATCACTTCTCAGGTACTTATATCTTAAGTGAAATCTCTTAGCCTGTTCTGGTAGTCAGTCAAACAAATATTGAGGAATATTTTCTGTAAGTCCATCTTTTTCCAGGTTGGTTGCAGGACCTTGGCTGTTGAGTATAAAATGTCAGATCAAAAACACCTTCAGCTGTCTATAGTTTCAATTTGATGTTATTGATTTGACATTTTATTGAGGGATACTGGTTATCGCTTTATCAATAACACAGTTCATTCTACTGTCACCTGTGCTCCTGGCAGCTCAGTTTATTTTCTCTAACCAGTAGTGCCAGTTTATAAGCATGAAGATGAGAAGAGCTTTCTACCATGAATGGGCCATGATACAACCAGTGATTCTTTTTTAATGTCGTAGTTCTTCATAATCTCCCCTAGTGTTAACAAGAACTAAGTATTCATTTTAAAGATTGTAACCTAGTTGCCTTCCTATCATGTCATTTCTTCCTATGCAATGCTTGCTTATAAACCTGCTGACAAACTTCCCTTTTTATCTCATCTCTTGTCAACCTTTGAAGAACAGGGAAAAGTACCTCCTCTCTGATGTTGGTAGCTGGCATTTTATCAAACATTAATTTACATTCAGCAAATCGTGTTGCCTCAGGCTATGTACTGTTTATTATTCCTTGTAAAGAAGAGTTAAGTGTGTCTCTTATTACAGTATGTTCTACACAATCTGTTTATCTCCTCCATAATCCTTTTTCTGGGACTTCTGTGTGGAAAATAGGGTGAAATTTCGGTGTGATGAATCTGGCAACTTTCTGATGCAAGTTCAATTGTGTTGGCTATGAAATGATACCATTATCAGGTAGAATAGATCTTGGCTTTACTGTATGAACAAAATAGCCCTCCGGTTTATCTATTGGTACTTAAGCTGTGCTTTTTTGATGGTAGACAGCTTTACATATTCAGAATGTGTACGTAGCACTTCAAACATATATGATCAATCTCTGTGCCCATGTTGTGGTCCAGATAGATCCGCAGCCATGGGTACTCTGACTCTGTTGGCTCCATACTTTGCATCAGACCTTGTATAGGTACAGCTGTTGCGTGTACTCTGTGGACTTGCTCACATGCAGACACTCTCTTTCAGATGCAGTACCATAGGTCACTAAAAATAATAGTTTCTTGAAGTTTCACAATATACTTTTTTGCACCAAAATGCCCGTAACTTTTGTGTACAGAATCAGTCAATTTTTGTGCACGATGTTCAGGGAAGGACAACTCCTGGTCTTCACCTCTTAAACAATATACCTTTATGCAGTTTATAGTAAGTTTTTGCCTTTGGATGACCCTTTGAATTCAACGTTTGCTTTACTAATAGTGTATTGTCATCTGCAGTCTATTCATGGCAAAGTTCTCTGCGTATCTTCCAAATGACTTGCACATTTTTAACACCACATTAGTAAACCATCCTGATAACCAATCATATGGTGTGATCATCCTTACATGTACCTGCAGGCACATGAGACAGTGTATCAGCAATCATATAGTTTCATACTTTTACATATCGAATCTCGAAATTTTATTACTGCACATATACAGCCCAGCTTGTGAGATGTGGATGCATTAGTCTGCATTGCTATAAAAAACTGAACAGTCATTACAATAGTCTGATGCCCTAACGAGTAGCATGTGAACTTCTGGAAACCCTAGACGATTGCAAGTGCTTAAAATTCGGAATTGCAATAGTTTCTTTTTGTTGTGTTTAACTCCATCTTGCGAATACAATTATCCTGTGGACGTCTCCTCCTTCAGTCGATTCCATCTGGAACACCCCAATGCTTATGTTTCTGTTGGCGTATAAAAAGATAGTTAGAAATGTGGATGGTATAAAATGTGACTATTAACTAACCTTGACTTTAACTTCAAGAAAGCCTGTTCACATCCTACAGGTCAGTTCCAGGAGACATTTTTATTTAAAAGCTGAGTGAGACAGAACCCATTTAAAGCTTGTGTTGACACAAATCGTCGTCGTAACCCGAACATGACAAACATGGCTTTCAATTGTTTTGTATTCTTTGGGTATGGCGCTAAAGCTCTTTCATGTATTACATGGTAAAGGGAGTGATTTTTTTCTCACAGATTCTACCCTGACTATATACCTTGTCGAAAAAAGAATGTGACACCCTCAAGGATTGCGTTCAGTGGCACTGAGGGGTAATGTGGACATACTGAGGGGTTGAAGTGTTTAAGTGATTCATCTGTCATGCACGTTGGCAATCACAGGGTGCACAGGAAGCTTGTCTGTGCACCTTTTGTTTTGATCTGTAGGCAGTAACTGTTCTGAGTTTAGAGATGGTCGGTATTTGCAGCATGCATTCTAGAGTACGACCATGCCCCACTGAGAAATGTGCACTCCTGTTGGACAGCTTCAATCATTTCATCGTGGTTACATTGTGGGCCTGCAGAAAGCTGGAAGGACATGTTGACAGATTATAGCACTCACCGGTCACAGTGGTGTGTGGAACATTCCCACACTTGTAGACTGGTTTCCAGACATCCACATAGTACAGACACAATCAAGATCGACACTTGTGTCAGCAGTGGTAGTCGACCGAACATCATCCACAGATGAAGTCCGGGCACATGTTGCACCTGATGTGTCATAAGGGAGCTTTGGGAACCATATGCGCGCAGCAGGGTCATGATCACATATGCCTCTGGCCAGATTACCACTGACACCACATCGCCAAGCATGGCTACTCTATTGTCATGAAAGAGTTGACTGGAGAGTGGAATGGCACTCTCTCATCTTCAATGATGAGAGTAAGTTTTCAGAATGAGATTTTCACTCTGCTGCGGAGTGTGCGCTGATATGAAACTTCCTGGCAGATTAAAACTGTGTGTCGGGCCGAGACTCGAACTCGGGACCTTTGTCTATCGCGGACAAGTAAGTTTTGTCTGCACGTGAGAGACATCCATATACAGGGGACAGGCAAAATAATGTGGACACCTGTCTTACTTGGAAATGGTTTGTTAATAAGGGGTTGGACCCCAATTTGGCCATAATACTGCTGTGATTCTTCTTGGAATACTGGCATATAATGATTGCATAGTCTCCAGTGGAATGTTATGCCATTCTTTGATCAGAACCTCTTCTAACTCCTGTAGTGATGAGGGAAGCGGGAAATGCTTCAGAGTCTGCACTCCAGTACCGCCCACGAGGATTTGATACTGTTAGAGTCCAGGGATTGTGCTGGACAGGAAAGACGCTGCAGTTCAGTTGCATGCTCGTCATACCACGACCTACTGTCCTGGTTGAGTGAATGGGTGTATTATCATCCTGAAATACGGCATCATTGTTCGGGAACATTTGAATCACGGGGTGCACCTGATCACATAAAATGTTCACATAATCGTTGGCTGTAACACGGCCTTCGAGAGTAATGATGCCATGATATGGGTGCCCACACCATCACATTTCCATCTCCATGCTTAACCGTTGGAATCAAGCAATCAGGATTTTAGGCTTCTTTTGGCGTTCTCCAGATGTAAATCCTGCTCGACGTTGGAAATAATAAAAATGTTGACTCGTCAGACCATATGACGTGTTTCCACTGATAAGCCATCCAGGTTTTATGCTCCTGACACCATGTTTTACACTTCTTTGCTCGGTTGTCATCACTAATAGTTTCGGTATAGCAGCTCGTCCATAAATATTCACTTTATGGAGTTCTCGGCAGACAGTGTCGATAGATACAGTGTGTCAAAGATGGCTGTTGATCTCTGCATTCACTTTAGCTGCCGTAGTTTTGTGTTGTTTTGACACAATTCGTGTTAGCGTATGACGATCTCCATCATTTAGTTTTGATTTACGCCCAATATTACATTGACACGATGACGTCTTTCCATGTTTTGTGTAGGCTGTCATGACTGTTGAAAAAGTTGCCTTTGAAACATTCCATAAGTTGAAGTCATGGTTACTGATGCTGCAACTAATCGGGTCCCAACAATCTGCCCTCTTTGGAACTCTCTTAGTTCTTTTATTGCACGTTGACCTCGACCTCTGAATGAAAATATGAAGTGTGCTTTACTCGTAAACAACCTGCACTGATGGCTAATCCGCACTGAAGACGCACAGTCCAGTGTAACACGTGGATTACCAGTGTTGTTGACCACCAAACGCAACCATCCTGTTATTACCACTGTTCACATTATTTTGCCTGTCCCCTGTATGTGTATGGCACAGACCTCGTGAGCTGTCTATTCCAGAGTGCATTTGTCTGGGACACAGAGGCTCCTTCCTGGATTTCAACCCCCCTGCGGGTCTGGGTGTTAGAATAGGCTCGTATTCCTGCCTGTTGTAAGAGGTGACTAAAAGGAGTCTCACAGGTTTTGACCTTTGTGATGGTCCCCTGTGGGGTTTGACCTCCATTTTTCAGAATTTTAAGCCAGTTGGGGGGGGGGGGCACCTTACATGGTGCATCGTGTCCATCATGCGCTGAGACCTATCTTATCCTTCGTGGACTTGGATCTGCACTTCTGCTCATTCTCGAACTATTGGTCGAGGTCACCCTCCTGGGTGCGTATTTTTCCATCAACTGTGCCGTATCGTTTTCTACACTGACGATGATAGTGGACTTGTTTGCATGGTTGCACCTCATATCCAGCACGGTAGCCAGTCCGTTGTGGTTGAAGCGCCATGTACCCTGTTGGTTGTAGCCCCCTGACCACACAGGCATCGCTCTGCTGATGTATGTGCCATTAACTTCCTACATATGCCAAGGGGTAGATGCCCATCCCCCTGGGGCATCGGCACTCCCGGCAATAACCATCCTGCCAGGTGGCCTGAGCTGTTGCTGGGTGGCGCCCTTGGGGAGGGCCCCTGGTCAGAGCGTGTGGCATCGGGGTGGATGACACGCGATGAAGCATAGTACATCATCTCTATGAAGCATAGTACATCATCTCTTGCTGGTGGTGAAACACCAGCAGTCTCTAAGTGTTCACAGGCTCAGTTCAATGCACGGAAGTACAACCTCAAATTGTTCCCCTCCCTAGCGACACCATAGGAGGAAAGTCAGGCTAAGGATGGCAGTGGCCCAGGTACGTTGTATGTTCGAGAGGTGATGGGGAATCTTACAGGACGATGAAGCCTCAGTTTTTTGTTGAGCATTTAGGGGACAAGTTTGGGGAGGTGGAGGGCTTGTCCAAAATGCGGTCAGGGTCGGTCTTGATCAAAACAGCATCCTCTGCCCAGTCACGGGCACTACTCACCTGTGACAGGCTGGGGGATGTTTCGGTTTCCATGATGCCCCATAAGAGCTTAAATATGGTCCAGGGTATATTTCTCAGGGACCTTCTTTTGCAGTCTGACGATGAGTTGCGCGCCAATTTAGAGCAGCATGGTGTCGTTTTTGTATGGCACGTCCACCGGGGTCCGAGGGATAATCAGGTTGCCACTGGAACCTTAATCTTGGCCTTCGAGGGTGATACATTACCCGAGAAGGTCAAGGTGATGGTCTGCCGCTGTGATGTAAAACCCTATATCCCTCCCACAATGTGGAACTTTAAATGTTGGAAATTCGGTCATATGACTTCCAGCGTCACATATTGAGATTGCGGACGCCCATCACATCCCAATACTCCATGTTCGCCGCCTCCCATCTGTGTCAACTGTGGAGAGCACGATTCGCCTTGCTCACCAGACTGCAGGATTCGCCAGAAAGAAAGGAAAATGATGGAGTACAAGACCCTGGTCTGACTGACCTACACTGCGGCTAAGAGGAAATTTGAACACCTACATCCTGTACGCATGACATTGTCTTACACCACCGCTAAAACAGTTCTAGCCCCATCAGCTCCGCCAACACCAGACACCTCTCAGAGCCAGAAGACTACACCTGCCCCCTTGATGGTGGGGGGGCATTTCCCTCCCTGTTGCTCCTGCACCACTTACTTCAGGAGCAACCCCCCCCCCCCCCCCCCCAACCATCGGGGACGTCCATCACCACTTATCACCACTTCTAAGCCAGAGAAGCGTACAACTTCTTTGGCTCCTCTCGCTAGGAACGGGTCCCTTGGGTCACTCCCTTCCCAGGTTTCTGCTAGTGGGAAAGATGACACCCACCACTGGCTGAAGAGCCCAAAAGCATCTGGTCGCAGGGCTTCACGTTCATCCTCAGTCCCGGACACTGAATCAGTGAAGTCCTCACAGCCAGGGAAACCCAAGGCTCAGCGAGAGAAATTCAAAAAGAAGGTCCCCAAGACCAAGGGAATTGCTGTGGCACCCACAGCACCACTACCTCCGAGCTCCGCGTCTGCGGATGAGGTGGAGATTCTGGCGTCCACTGAGGACCTAGATCTCGCCATACCCTCAGACAAAATGGATGTAGACTGCTCAGGCAAAATGTCGGTGGTAGCATGTGACCCTCAGGCGTAAACTGCCTCATTGAAGGTTCCATGCCGTCCCAGTCTCACGATGACATCATCATTCAGTGGAATTGCGGCAGCTTTTTCCACTGCCTGGCTGAGCTACAGCAACTATTAAGCTTTACACCTACTTTCTGCATTGCCCTCCAGGAAACATGATTCCCGGCAATGCGGACCCCTGCCGTCCATGTCTATAAGGGTTACTACAGGAACCATTGTGACTATAATTGAATGTCAGGTGGAGTTTGCGTTTACGTCCTAAACCCAGTCTGTAGTGAACCTGTGCCCCTACAAACCCCTCTTGAAGCTGTGGCTGTCAGAATAAGGACGACGCAGGAAATAACTGCAATGTATATCTTCTTCCAGATGGAGCAGTACCCCTGAATGTATT
Source organism: Schistocerca serialis cubense (assembly GCF_023864345.2). NCBI lineage: Eukaryota > Metazoa > Arthropoda > Insecta > Orthoptera > Acrididae > Schistocerca > Schistocerca serialis. Next base: position 974,028,443 of record NC_064640.1, on the reverse strand, counting down.
ATCTGCACTGATTGATCAACTCCCTAAATCTTTCCTACTTTTGGGATATTTTAAGGCCCCTAACCCCCTTGTGAGGTGGCGCCGTGCTTACTGGCCGAGGCAGAGATGTCGAAACTTTACTGTCTCAGTTCAACCTCTGCCTCTTAAATACTGGGGCGCCACACATTTCAATGTGGCTCGAGGTAGTTACTCGGCCATTGATTTATCAATCTGCAGCCCAGGACTTCCTCCATCTATCCACTGGAGAGCACATGACGACGTGTGTGGTAGTGACCACTTCCCCATCTTCCTGTCACTGCCCTGGCGTCAGTACCACTGACGCCTGCCCAGATGGCGTTTAAACAAGGTGGACTGGGAAACGTTCGCCTCTGCTGACACCGCTGAATCTCCCCCACACGGGAACAACGATGTGATGGTTGAGCAGGTGACTACAACAATCGTTTCTGTGGCAGGAAACATGATCTCTCGCTCTTTAGGGTCGCTGGAAGTCGCTGAAGCAATTAAGGAACGTCGGCGAGCTCTACAGCGCCATGAGCAGCATCCTTCCCTGGAGCACCTCATAGCCTTTAAATGGCTCCGTGCTCACGTTCGCCAACTTATCAAACGACGGAAGCAGGAGTGTTGGGAGACATATGTCTCGACCATAGGGTGCCGTACGTCAACTTCCCGAGTCTGGGCAAAGATCAAACGTGTTTTTGGGTACCAGACCCAAACAGGTGTTCCCAGTGTTAACATAAATGGCTTGTTATCTACCGACGCAAACGCGATTGCTGAGCACTATGCTCGAGCCTCTGCATCGGAGAATTACCCTCCCCCCCCCAGTCTTTTGCACTCTCAAACGGCGGCTGGAAGGGAAAGTCCTCTCATTTACTACATGCCGCAGTGAATCCTATAATGCCCCATTTACAGAGTGGGAGCTCCTCAGTGCCCTTGCTCATTGCCCCGACACTGCTCCTGGACCAGAGATGATTAAACATCTCTCCTCTGACTACAAACGACATCTCCTCGTCATCTGCAATCGCATCTGGTGCGATTTCGTCTTTCCATCGCAATGGCGGGAGAGCACCATTATTCCAGTGCTCAAACTCCGTAAAAACCCACTTGATGTGGATAGCTATAGGCCCATCAGCTTCACCAACGTTCTTTGTAAGCTGCTGGAACGTATGGTGTGTTGGCAGTTGGGTTGGGTCGGGTCCTGGAGTCACCTGGCCTACTGGCTCCATGTCAGGGCAGCTTCTGCCAGGGTTGTTCTACCACTGATAATCTTGTGTCCCTAGAGTCTGCCATCCGAACAGCCTTTTCCAGACGCCAACACCTGGTGTCTGTCTTTTTTTTATTTACGAAAAGCGTATGACACGATCCGGCAACATAATATCCTTGCCACATTATATGAGTGGTGTCTCCAAGGCCCACTCACGATTTTTATCTAGAATTTCCTGTCGCCTCGTAGTTTCCATGTCCAAGTTGGTGCCTCCCATAGTTCCCCCCCCCCCTCCCTCCCCCCCCCTCCCTCCCCCCCCCCCACAATATCCAGGAGAATGGGATCTATTTTTAGTGGCCAGCTGTAGGAACGTCCGTCTCACCTTCTCTGTATGCAGATGACTTCAGCATTTCGTACTGCTCCACCAGTACTGGTGCTGCTGACCGGCGCCCTCAGGGAGCCATCAACAAGGCACAGTCATGGGCTCTACCCCACGGTTTCCAGTTTTCGGCCGCAAAGTATGTGTTATGCACTTCTGTCGGCGTCGCACCGTTCATCCAGAACCAGAACTTTACCTTAATGACGACCCACTCACTGTAGTGGAGACGTATCGATTCTTAGGACTGGTTTTCGATGCCCAATTGCCCTTGGATACAATGGATGTCAATCGCACAGGTACTCATCTTGTGGCAGAAGGTGACCTTAGGGCGTAGACTGCCTCATTAAATGTATCATGCCTTCCCAGTCTCACGATCATGTAATCCTCTAGTGGAATTGCGGGTTTTTTTTCCACCACCTGACTGAGCTACAGCAACTGTTAATATTTACACATGCTTTCTGAATTGCCCTCCAGGAATCCTGGTTCCTGGCAATGCGGACCCCTGCCCTCCGCGGCTATAAGGGGTTGTACAGGAACCATAGCGACTATAATAGTGTCAAGTGGAGTTTGCATCTGTGTCCTGAACTCAAAAAAATGGTTCAAAATGGCTCTGAGCACTATGAGACTTAACTTCTGAGGTCATCAGTCCCCTAGAACTTAGAACTACTTAAACCTAACTAACCTAAGGACATCACACACATCCATGCCCGAGGCAGGATTCGAACCTGCGACTGTAGAAGTCGCGCGCTTCCAGACTGTAATGCCTAGAACCGCTCGGCCACCCCGGCCGGCTTCCTGAACTCAGCATGTAGTGAAATGGTGCCCCTTCAAACCCCTCTTGAAGCTGTGGCTATCAGGATACGGACGATGCAGGAAATAACTAATCTTCCCGCAGATGTTGCAGTATCCCTGAACGTATTGGCTGCACTGATTGATCAGCTCCCTAAACCTTTTGGGATATTTTAATGCCCATGACCCCTTGTGGGGTGGTGCCAAGCTTACTGGCCGAGGTAGGGAGGTCGAAAATTTACTGTTACAACTCGACCTCTGCTTCTTAAATACAGGTGCCCCCCACACACATTTCAGTGTGGCACATGGCACATATTCGGCCATTGATGTCTTGGTTTGCAGTCCTGGCTTTCTCCCATCTATCCACTGGAGAGCACATGACGACCTGTGTGGTAGTGATCACTTCTCAATCTTCCTGTCACTCCCCTGGCGTCATGCCTACGGATACCTATCCAGATGGGCTTTAAACAAGGCAGACTGGGAAGCCTTCACCTCTGCTGTCACCGCTGAATCTCCATCACATGGTGCCATCGATGCTGTCATTGAGCAGGTCACTACAACTATCGTTTCTGCGGTGGAAAACGCGATCCCTCGTTCTTTAGGTTGCCCCCAGCGAAAGACAGTCCCTTGGTGCTGACGAAGATCAGACGTCTTTTTGGGTACCAGACCCGCACAGGTGTCCCTGGCATTAACATCAATGACGTGTTATCTACTGATGCAAACACGATTGCCGAGCACTTTGCTGAGCACTGTGCTCGAGCCCTCAAACGGCGGATGGAGAGGAAAGTCCTCTCGTTCATTACACGCCACATTGAAGTTTATAACGCCCAATTTACAGAGTGGGAGCTGTTCAGCACCCTTGCACATTGCCCTTACACAACTCCTTGGCCAGATCGGTTCCACGGTCAGATGATTGAACATCTCTTGTCGGACTACCAGCGACACCACCTCTTCATCTTCAACCAAATCTGGTGCAATGGCGTATTCCCGTCACAATGGTGGGAGAACACCATCATTCCAGTACTCAAACCTGTTAAAAACTTGCTTGATCAGCCTCACTATTATTCTTTGTAAGCTGTTAGAACGTATGGTAAATCAGCAGTTGTGTTGGCTCCTGGAGTCACGTGGCCTACTGGCTCCATGCCAGGGCGGTTTCTGCCAGGGTCGCTCTACCACTGATAATCTCATGTCCCTCAAGTCTGCCATCCGAGCAGCCTTTTTCACACATCAACATATGGTTGCTGTCTTTTTTGATTTAAGGAAAGCTTATGTGACAACCTGGCGACATCATATCCTTGCCACTTTATATGAATGGCGTCTCTGGGGCCCGTTTCCAGTTATTATCCAAAACTTCTCGTCGCTTCTTACTTTTCGTGTCGAAGTCGGTGCCTACCATAGTTCCCCCTGTATTCAGGGAATGGCGTTCCGCACGGCTCCGTATTGAGTGTCTCTCTATTTTTAGTGGCTATTAACTGTCTAGCAGCAGCTGTAGGGCCGTCAGTCTCACCATCTTTGTGTGTGGACTACTTCTGCATTTTGTACTGCTCCTACAGTACTGGTGTTGTTGAGCAGTGCATGCAGGGAGCCATCAACAAGGCGTAGTCATGGGCTCGATCCCACGGTTTCCCGTTTTCGGCCGCAAAGTCGTGTGTTATGCACTTCTGTGGGCGTCGCACCGCTCATCCAGAACCAGAACTTTACCTTAATGACGACCCACTCACTGTAGTGGAGACATATCGATTCTTAGGACTGATTTTCGACACCGGATTGACTTGGCTACCCCACCTTCGTCAGCTTAAGCTGAAGTGCTGGCAGCCCCTCAATGCCCTCCGCTGCCTGAGCAACACCAACTGGGGTGCAGATCGCTCTATGCTGCTGCAGTTCTACAGAGCCCTTTTCAATCCTGCCTTGACTATGGGAGTCCGGTTTATGGTTCGGTGGCACCCTCAGTGTTGTGTTTACTCAACCCAGTGCACCACTGTGGTGTTTGCCTAGCAACGGGAGCATTTAGAGCGTGTCCGGTGGGCAGTGTCCTGGAGGAGGCCAGAGTCCCTCCATTGAAGGTTAAGGGTGCACAACTGCTCGCCAGTTACGTTGTACACGTTCGTAGTTCTCCTGCACTTCCGAATTACCGCCTTCATTCCAAACCACGGCGGCTCATCTCCCGCTTCAGTGGCCCAGGTGAGGGCTTACAATTGCGGTTCCCGTTCGGCCTCTTCTGTCTAAACTGGAGTCCTTCCCGTTACCACCTCTTCTTGAGGTCCATTCACGTACACCTCCATGGTGTACACCTAAGTCGCAGATTCTTCTGGACCTTTCGCATGACCCTAAGGACTTCTTAAACCCCTGCTGCTCTCTGCTATCACTTCCTCTCGATTCTTGACATGTCCTGGGGCCATGAAGTGGTTTACACCAACGACTCGATGGCTGATGGTCACATAGGCTTTGCATATGTTCATGGAAGACATATTGATCAGCACTCCTTGTCAGATGGTTGCAGTGTTTTCACTGCAGAGCTGGTGACCATATCTCGTGCTTATGAGCACATCCGCTCATGCCCTGGTGAGTCATTTCTCCTGTGTACTGACTCCTTGAGCAGCCTACAAGCTATCGACCAGTGCCATACACATACGGAAAACAGCAAATGCTTCACGCCGAACAATTTGTACATGGGGAAAAGTATGCGGCAACAGGAGGAATCTGGGAAAACGTTGACATCGAAACGAATGGAAACAGGGAGGTAGTGAATTTTTTTCCGTCACGACAGTATTATACTGTGTGTCGGTTGAGGTACCAGTGATACACGCGAGTTGGCTACTGTATTTGATGCTTTTCAGGAGGACAGAGAACCATTCACTTCTATACTTACTTACATCTGCATTAAAGGATAACAGAGATTGGACGGGGTGATTGATTGAGATAGAGTTATAACAAGGTATGATTTAATGGTTGACTGATTGATTCTAGAGAAGGAGAAGTTGCTGGAGGTCAATTTTTTCCAGTGTTCTGTCCGGATACATCAGTCGCGTGACATAGCCTGCATTCTACTTGTATATAACAACGTGTTCTTCACGAGACGTGGAGTGTAGCGGTCTTCTTCTGGTCAGTTGCAGATTAATTCGCTAACGGTGCTGCAGGGCTGGTTGGCCAATGGCAGTGTGAGGAGGGTCTTTCACTCTCGAATTTTACCCTAAGACAGCGAGAATGCTCTGTGACTCCCATATGCAGAGAGACAGATCATAAATTAAAGACTATGCTCGAGGCGATAGAAATATGTGGAGCGCTGTCTGGTATACTTTGATGATTTGTGTGTTCGAGAATTAACACTGAATGGACTTACTGTATCGTTATCTATCCATGTTCACAATGATACTCGCAAAGTGGAGAGGGGATGGTTTAGCTATGATACTGAAATTGGGGAAACATGCTATCACATCATTGGCCGGTGTTGAATTTAGTGCAAAATTCTTTGCTCTATCAAGTTTGACGTTTATTATTAGAATACATAGATGGTGTCTCTTCCATCTGGTATGGCTTGTTTGAGCTGGGGAAAAAGTTTTGGTGGATGGACAGCAACTTCTGGGGTGGATAGCACCGAAACAGTGATCACACACATGAGTGCAATATGAGGAATCAGTCGAAAGGGAACGCAGAGTCGTCAGCTATTCCACCAGTGTGAGAAACGAGTGAATCAGCTTCGGACTGTAGTTTGGAGACCTACGCCAACGCCATAAAAGTCTTCCAGTTTGATTATGTTGTAACTGTCTTTTATTTAAAATCATCCAGTGTCATGCCATCCACCATAAGAACATGATTTACACTGTGAAACGTCTAGTTTGCTGCGAAAGGCTGTCGATCGGAACTTCTTAATGTCAGTTTAGAACCTGTCATAGGCCTCGAAGTCGTGACAGAAAAACGACGTGTTTGACATTGTACAAAAGCGTGTTAGGAAACTGTGTTTCAAACAACTAAACAGGATGAGAGGGATTTAGTATAGTCTGCGGGATACGATCATTCGAGGTGGTATAGCTGGTCAAACTTTAAAGTGGCCTATGCAGTGCGTGTATATTTAATAGGCGGCAGTAGCAGCAGTAGTTTGAGGTGTGAATTCGGTGAGGGACTTGGTAAACCGTTAGGATTGCTTGGAGGGCTGCACACTGCGCTATTCTGGGGAGTATTGCGAAATCTCTTTCTCCGCACTGGAGCCCCACCACAGCTATGCGTTGGGGAGCATTGTGAAATCTCTCTCTCCTCGCTGGACCGGACCGCAGCTATGTGTCATTGCACCAGCATCGGTGCCTAGTTGACTTCTAAATAGGATTAGCTTTTATAGTTCTTAATTTTGAGAATAACGACGATAGCATGTTGGGCTGACTGATTTGAATGGGTGCGGATCTATAGTACTTGTATGCAGTTTGGGGACGTACAACATTGCGCGCATTTCCGCCGAATGGTCGAAACACGATCCTGTTGCAGTAACTCAGATCGTTCTGTTTCTACATGGGTTGCAGAATGTGGTGGATATGGCTTTCTCCGACTTCTGCTCAGTTCTGACTTAATTTGGAGCGATCACATGCGCAGAGCTGCAGAAATGGCAGCAGTTGCAAGATGCGTAGGGACTGACTACAATCACGTTGTAATTTTACTGTAGCAGACGGGTTAGAGAAGGGTGACTTGTTTCGAGATATGAGAGTGCCAGAAATATGATTCACTTGTGACTGTAATCATTAAAAGATCCAACACAGGTATGTGCTTGCATCGAGGGACTTGATTCCAAATCCCTGACAGCATTTCTAGCGGATAGCATAACAGTAGAGGTCTGAAAAGTTAGTCTAGATTTCTTACGACCTCAATCAGCACACCATCTACTACTGTTTGAGATCTGTCTCAATCAGTCATCCCGTATAACTCAGTGGATGTACCGCAGAACCTCTGACATGGCATAGAGAGATAGTAGGTTACAAATACTGTAGAAATACCTAGCTGGGGTGGCGTGAGGGAGTCGCAAATACCGGTTTCATACCACATTCCCTAGCTGAATCACTTACAAAATTCAGCGATTTTATCATGAGGTTGCATCATGGGCTACGCGCAACTGGACTGTTGGTCTGATAATATACACTCCTGTGATCACCGTCACAGTATTTGTCTGGACAAGAAACCACCTCATTCAGAGGTAATGTCGTACCTCAGTTTATAAAGCAAGTATAGCTTTTAACGTGGAAACTTATATGCACCTGTAGAACCAAGACCGCTTGTGATGGTGATATGGTTGTATTTTCTCTCTGTTTTTAACATCTTGCTGTTTGTAAGACGATTAAGCCTCTCTTTCTAAGACACAGTGGTAGCATTTGCAAGAAAAACTTACGAGACATGTCCACCCATCGTTGATTTTCGGTCAATGTTATTTCGTATCGCCAGCAATCAGTTATTGACGATGTATTATACTTAGTAGTAGTAGTAGTAGTAGTAGTAGTAGTAGTAGGGGATGTGGGATAGGTTTGCATTGAGCATCAGGCGTATAAAGTGTGTGTTTGTGGTCAGACAAGTGCAAAGGAAGGTATGGATTTGACGTGGAATACTGTGATGACGAAGGGAAGAGTATGTCAAGTCACAAGAATGGTACAGATATTTCTATTTCCAGAGCCATCAGCATGATGTATTTCCGATACTTCGCTCATTGTCGAACATCATTCAACTGGAACTGCAATCATAACATTTAATTGTAAGTATAGTGATCAAATATATATGTGACTGCTTTCATAGGATGATTCTGTCTACGTGTGGCCTGTGCTGGGAATGATTCACGTTTCCAGCTAATGGTAGAGGCTGTCCGAATGGAGACAGTCGAATAGCAAACTAATACTTAGTATGTGTTGGATAGCTTTCGTGATCACATGGAAATTTAAGAAGATTATGGACGTGTGTTTGCGCTGGGGCATTATTCCCGCCCTTGTAAATTGTTCAGTTGACTGCTTGTTCACATTTTGTGTCTTTATTTAGTTGAGAGAACATCGATGTGGTGTGTGCATGTAGCAGGTGAAAGACACGTTTGCTGGTTCTCTAGATATGAGAAACACCTTAGTTGGCTTTGTAAATTATAGGGGTGATTTGGAATCTGATACATCAGTGACATCAGTATTCCGCAAGTGGAAATATTTTCCCATTTTCCTCTATTTGTTTCGAGTTCTCACATAAAGATCTTCGCAGACGGGATACGTTTCTAGTTACTCAGTGGTCTAGACCACGCTCCACCTCACTAAAGTTTGGGGTTTGTAGAGAAATAACTCCATTCTTTATCTTCGGAATTATGTTGCACAAGCGATCAGTAGGGTACCACTGTGTGCTTGATATCGAGAAGTACCTCGAAAATGGTATAATTTATGGCAAACCATGCGAAAATACATGTGTTCTTGTAATCCCAGAGTCTAGAGATTGGTGTAGAAAAGCAAACAAGGAAGCAGGTTCGGACCAGAAACAGTAATGCGTTTGTGCCGAGGGGGAACAAGCCCGAATTTGTAGAACAGTTGTGAGACTGACTTCGGTCCGCTGAGGGTCCTCTGGTCACTCGTAGGGGGTGGATGACCACCGACCTCCCACGGAAATATCTAGTGCTGCGAGGAGTATATACGGTGCTGTCCATCTTCGTGCTATATGTACAATTGATGTAAAAGGGCTGATTTTGTGTGGCGCAGGATACGAATTGTATGTTTACTACATCGACACAGTACACGGTGCTATATTGTTGGGTTGGTTTCGCGCTCTAATATTCAAGCTCCTGTCCTCAGTGGGAAAGCAGTGTAATTGAGTAAGAGTAGGGGCACTTTGCAAGGTTTAATTGTCGGTGCAATATGGTGATCTGTGTAAAATCTTTTTTCTGCTGCTGTAAGCCTAGTCTGCAGAAAGAAAAAAAGGTGAATGGTGCTTCCACGCCAGTGTCATCAGTAATTCGGTGGGTAAATTCGATAAGAGCCAGTCATAATGTGCAATTTTTCCCAAGATATCCTTTGTTCTGGGATATTGGAGTCTGTACATAACGTTGAGAACGTTTGCATACGTTGAAAGCAGGAAGGGTGACACATGATGAACTGGATGCCACGTATTCAATGCGAGGAAGAATGCATTTGACATTATTCTGCGCTATTTTCGTCAACAGGTTCTGTTAGGACAAGAATTATCATGCATACAAGCCGAGACATCACGAACACTACTACAAAAGCACATGTTAAGTATTTCTGGGACACTATACAATTTCCGAGAGTTCGAATTGGTTCTTATTTTAGATAGCCATGTGGCTTCAGTATAACATTGAGAACGTTGCTAGATTCTCTTGCAATGGTATGTAGCTATGTGCAGCAATGCGTCAAACCACATGTCATGCATGTCCCATTAGAATCTCTAGGGAGAATGCAGCCTATGCTATTCTGGAATGGATTTCTGCAGCGTCTGCGAGGGTGAGCTGCTCGGCAATTAGGTCTTTGCTGGACTGCAAGTAGAGAGAGGAATCACACCAGCAGTGATGGACACATGTGCATGCAACCCAGAGGATGAGTTGGCACTTATTTAGATAGACATGTGACGTCAGTATAACACTCGAAGAACTTTAACTGTAGAGGTGACTTTGACATGCCATCGGCAGTGGCGTGAGAGTGATGGCTCACGCTGGCTTGCATCCGGCAGTGTCGACGTGCGCGTGCCCTTGGAGCGTCTGTGGTCTGCAAATAGGTCTTCACTCCCATCTGGTCGCATCATCAATGGTGCCTAGGTGATCATGTATTTCGAGAGGAATTTCTCAGATGTGAAGTATGAAAGGGATGCTGCCGCCTCATGCTTGAGGGATCTGAATGGGCACTTGTGTGTAGCTTGGCAGCTGATGGCCGCGTCACTTTGCGGGGGCTGCAGGTGCATCCCGACTTCGAGGAGCGTGTGCGGTAGCCTCCTGTGTGGTCCAGTTGACAGGGGGTGGCGGGCACTGCCTGGACGCGTTGTTTGCCTGTCTGTTGCATTATTTTGCTAGCAGGTCTGCAGGCTGCACTATGCGTTATTTGGACAGTTTATGAGTTGATTTCGTGTCTGCATGTCAGTGTACTGCATTATTTAGGAGGAGTTTGCATGTCTGTGTGCTGTGTACTGAAATTATTTCCGTGTTTTACGAGTTGTTTCTGTGTGTGTAGTGAATTATTTAGGAGTAGTTTACAGGTCCGTAGGCTGTGTGGCATGACCCCAAGCATGTCAGAGCGTGTGTTTTGTATCAGTGTGATAAATATACTATCTCAAATCCATTCCTAAATAAATTATTCCACAATAAATAAAGTACACTCCTTCCTCTCTCCAGAAGCCCAGTGCAGGCTGAGTAATTTTTTCCTCCAGACAGCCATCTTGGGTTACGTCACGGAATGGACGATTGTGCTCTCTGGTGGCAGTACTGTGTACTAGGTCCAGAGCTCATGGTGAACACACTGTTTCCCGCCATTTTCCCCACCATGTTGGATTATGTCATGGAATGGATGACAGTACCCTATGGTGGCAGTACTTTGTACTAGGTCAGTTGGACTCTGGACCCCATGGCGACCACACTGTTTCTCTCCATTTTCCCCCTCCATCTCGGATTGCATCACAGAACGGACAACAGCGCCCTCTGGTGGCAGTACTGTGTATTAGGTCAGTTGGACTCTGGACCTCGTGGTGAACACACTCGATGGAGGTACTGCCTCCGTTTAAATAAAGACTGAAAATAAAGACTAATGTTCAGCACAGGTCGAGTCCTCTTCCCACCATTTCCTATGAAGAGGTGGTGGTCAGATGACTTAGGTTAGTGGAGGTAGCCCAAGTGCCCTTTCTTTCCCGCCATTTTCTTAGGTGAGTAGAGATAGCCTAAATGGCCTTTCCTTATCGCCAAAATACAAATTTCCCTCTAATTCCTTGGAAGAAGTGGCGGTCAGACGACTTAGTTTAGTGGAGGTAGCCCAGTTAACCTATCTTCCCATCATTTTCTTAGGTTAGTAGAGGTGTGTTGCATTATCCTGATGGAATTTGAACTTCCTGCCATTTTCTGGGGGGGGGGGGGTGGGGGGTTAGATTAGTGGAGGTATCCCAATTGACGTATCTTCCCTCCAAAATCCGCCATCTTGGATAACGTCGTGTGCTGTTGCCAAGTCTACAGGCCGTCATCTTGGATGACTTCATCACCGCCATCTTGGATACATCTGCCAACAGTGGAAAGTGGGGTGATGCTGTCCTAGTCCTACTACTGGTGGGGTAGGACTTCCCATTTTAACGTTTCCAAATACGTTTTGACCTATTTTGCAACGTGGGGTTGTTGTGCTGCAAAATCACTTTATTGTGCCTCTTGCTGTATTGCGGCCATTTGTCTTTTAATGCTCTGCTCAAACGCATTAATTGCATGGGATAACGAGCACTTGGTTTTAACACCTCATAGTACACGACACCAAGCTGGTCCCACCAAATGCAGACCATGATCTTGGAGCCGTGAATATTCGGTTTGGCTGTTGACATGGAAGGATGGCCGGGATATCCACATGATTTTTTGCGTTTAGGGTTATCGTAATGAACCCATTTTTCGTCCCCGGTCACAATTTCATGCAGAAATCCCTTCCGTTTTTGCCTGTGAAGCAACTGTTCACAAACACGCAAATGCCGTTCAACGTCTCTTGGTTTCAGCTCACACGGGACCCAAGTTCCTTCTTTCTGAATCATGCCCATGGCCTTGAGACGTTTTGAAATGGCTTGCTGTGTCATTCCCACCAATCGTGCCAATTCTTCTTGAGTTTGACGAGTGTCTTCTGCATCTTCGAAAACATTCTCTCCGTCACCACTATGCCGGTCTACGACGTTAAAATCACCGTCTTGAAGCGTTGAAACCACTCGTAACACGTTCTTTCACTAATAGCGCCGTTACCATACGTACTTAAGAGCATTCGATGAGACTCAGCCGCTGTTTTCTTCATATTAAAACAAAACAGTAACACCTCCCGCAAATGACGAGAATTAGGCTCGTAAACTGACATTTCCAATCAAGAACAACTTTATGATGCAGACACAAGTCGACTAATGTTGACCGAGGTCCAAGCTAACTGCCTGACGTCTGCGATCTGTTCCTTTCGACCGCTACTTACCGTTGTCGCCACCTATCGGCTAACTGGGGAAGCAAAGTTGTACACCTTGTAGTTGAATTTACAGCCTTCAGATTTGTGTGACTTAACGCGTAATCCAAATTTAGCGGATTTCTTATAGTACTCATGTGAATAACTTCACACTTTTCTTTATTCAGGGTCAATTGCCACTTTTCGTACCATACAGATATCCTATCTAAATCATTTTGCAATTCGTTTTGGTCATCTGATAACTTTACAAGACGGTAAATGACAGCATCACCTGCAAACAGTCTAAGACGGCTACTCAGATTTTCTCCTATGTCGTTAATATAGATCAGGAACAATAGAGGGCCTATAACAGTTCCTTGGGGAACGCCGGATATTACTTCTGTTTTACTCGATGGCTTTCCGTCTATTACTACGAACTGTGACCTTTCTGACACGATATCACGAATCCAGTCGCACAACTGAGGCGATATTCCATAGGCAAGCAGTTTGGTTAGAAGACGCTTGTGCGGAACGGTGTAGAAAGCCTTCTGGAAATCTAAAAATATGGAATCAATTTGACATCCCGTGTCGATAGCACTCCGTATTTCATGAGTATAAAGAGCTAGTCGTGTTTCACAATAACGATATTGTGGTGTCACCGCCAGACACCACAGTTGCTAGGTGGTAGCCTTTAAATCGGCCGCGGTCCGCTAGTATACGTCGGACCCGCGTGTCGCCACTGTCAGTGATTGCAGACCGAGCGCCGCCACACGGCAGGTCTAGAGAGAAGTCCTAGCACTCGCCCCAGTTGTATAGTCGACTTTGCTAGCGATGGTTCACTGACAAATTACGCTCTCATTTGCCGAGACGATAGTTAGCATAGCCTTCAGCTACGTCATTTGCTACGACCTAGCAAGGCGCCATTATCATTTGCTATTAATCTTGTGATGCATGTACCGTCAGACCGATGTTCACCAATTGTGGATTAAAGTTAAGTATTCCAGCAGAAACGTACGTTATTGGCTATATCAATTACCTTGTCCTGTTCCAGACCTCACGCCAGCCTGCGTGAGCTTAAACGCGTGCCTTTCGGCTTCCTGTCCTAGTGGCTTGGCTGTCTTGCCAGGTCACAACAGATATTTTCTGAATACGTGGTGACTGCGTGTCAATAAATCGTTTTCTTCAAGGTAATTCATAATGTGAGAGCACAGTATATGTTCCAAAACCCTACTGCAAATCGACGTTAGTGACATGGGCCTGTAATTCAGCGGATTTCTCCTATTTCCCTTTTTGGGTATTGGTGTGACTTGAGCAATTTTCCCGGTGTTTAGATACGGATCTTTCAGTGAGCGAGCGGTTGTATAAATTGCTAAATATGGAGCCATTGTATCAGCATACTCTGAAGGGAACCTGACTGGTATACAATCTGGACCGGAGGCCTTGCCTTTATTAAGTGATTTAAGCTGCTTTGCTACGCCGAGGATATCTACTTCGATGTTTCTCATATTGGCAGCTTTTCTTGATTGGAATTTGGGAATACTTACTTCGTCTTCTTTGGTGAAGGAGTTTCAGAAAGCCGTGTTTAATAACTCTGCTTTAGTGGCATTGTCATCAGTGACTTCATCATTGTTATCGCGCAGTGAAGGTATTGATTGCGTCTTGCCACTGTTGTGGTTTATGTATGACCAGAATCTCTTTGGGTTTTCTGCCAAATTCCGAGACAGAGTTTCGTCGTGGAAATTATTAAAAGCGTCTAGCATTGAAATACGCACTATATTTCGAACTTCTGCAAAACTTTGCCAATCTTGGGGATTTTGCGTTCTTTTAAATTTGGCATGCTTTTTTCGCTGCTTCTTAAACAGCGATCTGACCCGTTTTGTGTACCATGGTGGATCAGTACCATGACTTATTAATTTATGTGGTATATATTTCTCAATTGCCGTCGATACTACCTCTTTGAAATCATTCCACATCTTTTCTACGCTTACGTGATCAGATCGGGAGTGAAGACTGTCTCTTAAAAAGGCGTTAAGAGCATTTTTACCAGATGTTCTTTGCGTTTCTTTTTGATGGTTGTGGGTGTTACGGTATTCAACCTAGCAGCAACTGCCTTGTGGTCGCTAATCCCTGTATTCGTCATGATACTCCCTATTTGTCCAGGATTATTTGTTGTTAAGAGGTCAAGTATGCTTTCACAACCTTTTGCGCTTCGTGTGGGCTCGTGAACTAATTGTTCAAAATAATTTTCTGAGAAAGCATTCAGTACAATTTCGGATGACGTTTTATGCCCGCCGTTGGCTTTAAACATATAATTTTTCCAGCGTATTGAGAGTAGATTGAAGTCACCACCGACTATAATTGTATGAGTGAGGTACTTATTTGAAATGAGACTCAAATTTTCCTTGAACTGTTCTGCAACTATATCTTCTAAGGGAGGTGGGGGCGATCCAATTAATGGTTTAGTCAGATTGTCAAATATAACCTCTGCCCATACTATTTCGCAGGAACTATCTACTTCAATATCACTACAAGGTAAGCTGTTTCTTACAGCAATAAATACTCCACCGCTAACTATATTTAATCTATCCTTTCTGAACACTGTTAGGTCGTTTGAAAAAATTTCGCCTGAACTTATTTCCGGCTTTGGCCAGCTTTCCGTACCTATAACTATCTGAGCTTCAGTGCTTTCTATTAGGGCTTGGAGCTCTGGTTCTTTCCCAACACAGGTACGACAATTTACAACTACAATACCGATCGTTTCTACAACTACTTGACTGTGTTTTACCTGCCCCCTTTTAGACGGATGGCGTTCCTGTGGTTTTCTGAGACACTCTAACCTAAAAAGCCGCCCAGTCCCTTCCACACAGCCCCTGCTACCCATGTAGCCGCTTCCTGTGTGTAGTGGATTCCTGACCTGTTAAACGGAAACCGGAAACCCACCACCCGATGGTCAAGGAATTGCAGCGTACACGGTCACAGAACGGCCTGAGCCTCTGATTCAGACCCTCCACTCGACTCTGCGGCAAATGACCACTGTTAGTTCTATCAACGATGCTGCAGATAGTGAGTTCCGCAACAGGTGATGGAGTTTCTACAAGCCGGGGGAAAGACCTATTATGGTGGTGCTGGTAGTTGACCAGAAAGTAACTAAATCGGTAAAATAGCTACTGGTAAGCATCTGGAACGATCTGAATGTGTATATCAGTCTCAGCTTCATTTGCTGGAATCCCCAATAATGCAAACATTAGGGAGTGATAGATCGAGTTATATGTGGCAGGTGAGGAGCTACAAATCCTGTCTACGCACTGGCCACTGCTTTAGCTGGAATACGACATCAAAGTCAGCCCACTCTCAAATAGTGCGTGGGGGGCAAGGGGAGTGCGTGTGCTGGAAGCTCTGTGACGATGTTAGATTCACATTATGTCAGTATATTCCAATTGAAAAAGCGTTTATTATCACAGACACTTTGATACTCCAGCCTTATTTGAGCCAGATATCAGTTTACTTGTCATATGTTTCAAACTTATATCCTTGCATTAAGATTGCAAGTGTTCATTCAAACTGTTGGATCTCCAGGTATTGCAAATCTGCTACATTTGTGTGAACTTTTTAACTCAGATATGTCCACAAAACCTTGAACTATTGTCACGTCATAACCAAACTAATGTTCGGATCCAAAAGCATGGTCGTCAGTGAAGTACAACAGTTAGTGCTGAACACCAACATACAGCCAGAACCGAACTGAATTTGTAGATATAGAGCAGGCTCATCCAAGAATTGCGCCCGGCGGGCGCAAGGCAGTGTGCTTCAGCGCCCCGTCCGCGTCCGTGTGTCGCTAGTGTCGACATGGGAGCGAGAGAGAGAGCTGCGGAACGAGTGTGAGAGCGAACAGCACTGCTCTGCGCTGGACTGTTCCGCGGTCAGATCTAACGTAAACAAAATATTCTATTTTAGAATTAATTTTATTTAAGGGATATAGAGTCTCATTCTCACTGTTAGTAGTTACAAGTAAGTATTTTTTGTTATACTTCGTGCTACAATTTTTTGTATCCCTTTTCAGAGTTTAGAAATCGGATCCTCAGTTTGCTGTTTCGTACGTTATATTTTTAACTGACCAAGTTTGGAAACGTATTAAAATGGAATTAAGGTTATAAAGCTCTTTAATTCTTACAGTCAACATTGTTAAAGAAGACAATTAACATTTTACACGTTTTTCTTCTTCGAGGAAACGATTTTGTCTAGGCTAGGTACAATATTCCGTGAGACTGCTAACCCCAAAGAATTGGTCAAATTTTTATCGTCAAGGAATGAAGGGTTCTTAGTTTTAGCAAGCTTTAAAAGAGAGAAAAAGCGCCCACAAATATACGTGGAACCAAATATTAAGAGAACTTTGGCCGCGTGCTTGTGCAAAAGAGGTTATTTCTCTCGTGGAAGACAGCTGTAAAAGTCATCCAAAGTTTTACACAGAAGAAAGCGGTCCTTCGGGCGGATATGGCACTGTAGGTCAATCGAAGCACTTGTGAGACGTCCTCTGCCCGAAGGGAAAACGGGCGAACAAATATATCTATCGGCTGGCGTTCGGGCGGTCCGCACGGCCAGCTAAGCGGCACGGCTCGGCCACTGCAGCAACATACGAATTCGCCCGGGGCGCTGGCCGCGGGCGCTAGCGCCCCAGGGGCACAGTTTGGACGAGCCTGATATAGAGTATTGCTACTTATACAAACATTGCAATCATAATAAATTTGGAGAACATTCCAAAAATGATAAGTACTAAATAACAAATAATTGCTGATGGTGGGGTTTTAACTGGTGACACAGCACGACACAGCGTCAACCATTACCCCACAATGCACGCACTACAGCTCGCAGAATTCCTTCACGTCCTGAATAAGGGGTGACCTGCTGTTTCAGAAGTTCTCATTGGAGCCAACTATAGCACTCTTGGGTATAGATCGTGTGTTAGGGGGCCCTAGTTCTTTCTCATGTTCTGGTCGTGTTAGTACATCTTCTTCACTATGATAGACCTCAGAGGCAGCCCCTGCCATCAAAGCTTCACTATCGTCGAGCAGGTCTTCAGTTTCTTTTCACGAGAAGCCGTCATTGTCGATCTGCACCTGAGGTCTGCAGTAGGGTATAGTATAGCAGATATGGATGATGTCACTATGCTTTCGCCTTCTTGACAGATGGTGGCAATCCTTGACGTCTTATGTGCTGTCCGACAAGCAACAGAGGATACGATATAGCCAAAAGTACCACTTTAGTAACTGTTACGATAGTCCCATTTTCCGCAAATGAGTAAAAATTTGTAGTAAGTGTCTCAGGCAGTATCTTAATGGCCAGTGCTTGGTCTTTATAGCGCTCTTGGTCTTTTTGCTGGGTGCCTTGCTTGTTTGGTAATGGTGATGAGATGTCTCGCGTAGTCATCTTAAATGTTTTCCACTTGAAACGGGAACAGTATACCCATTGTTGTTTCGGCCTTGTGAACGTGGAGCAGAAAGAACTGTGTGAAGCCTGTAATCTCTTGTTTCTGTGTGTTATGTGCAAAAGTGACGCTGGGCAGTATTGTATCCCAATCTGCCTGTTCAGCATCAATGTACATCGAGAGCATATCAGCAAACACCTTGTTAATGTGTTCGATGAGGCGACTCATCTATGAGTCGCCAATTGTCATCCTGTGTGTAATGTCACAATGTGAAATAATCTCTGATACTAGTTTCAAAGATTGTCACACAGGGTGCTCCGAACTTCAAAATGATGTCTGCTACATTGAACTCAGCAATTTCTGTAGCACTGCTTTGGTAACAGCGTGACGGGTGAGGTAGTCCGTGATTCTCTTTGTCAACTTCGGGAGCCTCCACAAGATATGGATTCCAATTCGGCGGAATGACGCTTTTGCAAATGGAATTGGTGCTAGATGTCCTGGAGGTAATGGCATCACTTGCTTCCGTTACTGACAATCCTGGCAGTGGCTCGAATAGTGTTTAAAGGATTTGTAGAGACCTGGCCAGTGATACTTGCGTCTGATTCACTCTAAAGTCTTGACAAATTCCAGGTGACCAGATGTTGGAGTATCATGGAAGTACATCGGGGTAGCTGGCCGTAAATAAGCTGGGATGATGAGTAACCCTTTCGATCCCATTGGATCATAGTTCCTCACGTACAGTATCCCATTTATTAAATGGAATTCTAATTTGGTCACAGTCTCCTCCTTCAAGGCTTCTAAAGTTTTAAGCAGTGCAAATTCTTCCCTCTGTTCAGCAGCAGTGTCTTTACTGCAGCGATAACGGGGATTGATCCACCTATAGGATTCTTTGAGAGACAGTTGAGGTCTTCTTTTGTGTACCAGTGTGACGATTTACTTCTGAAGCGACCATCTCACTGACCTGAATAGAAGGAACGGTCCCGGGGGCAAAGTGGGCAGGGTTCATTGTACTAGGCCTGGCCACGATGTCTCCGTCGCCAAACAGGATCAGGGTAAATGGCCATAAGAGAATATTCGTGTAGTTATTGACAGAAAAGAAATCCGCCGTTTCCATGACTTGTCTCTGGAAGAAAGAAAAATAAACAAAAAGCTACACTTCTGCAACAAGTATATGCGGCGTCGATAATCCACGGACGCCGCCGCCGTATTTTCATGGCATGTCTTCTTGTAGTGTCGTGTAGGTACCGTTATCTGTTCATCTCCTTGTGTGTATGTATCAAATTTATCTCCTGCAATGAATAATCCAGCTACGGGACAGATCGTGGAAGATGCACCACAAGAAGCTCATAAAGTATTGACTGTACTTAGGGTCCTTCACAATAGCACAGCGACGATCGTTTA
Organism: Schistocerca serialis cubense; assembly: GCF_023864345.2. Classification (NCBI taxonomy): domain Eukaryota; kingdom Metazoa; phylum Arthropoda; class Insecta; order Orthoptera; family Acrididae; genus Schistocerca; species Schistocerca serialis. Next base: position 974,009,148 of record NC_064640.1, on the reverse strand, counting down.
AATAGTTCCAAAAATCCGTGAGTTCTCTGTCGCCACCTCCAAATAAATAATGAATTGCTTGACCTTTGATCCACGTGACAGGGTTGTGTTACGTTCTCAGGTAATAAGACGTCGTCCGGGTAGAGTAGAGTGCGGTAATCGACATAAGAGGGTGACATTCGTAAAAAGAGAGCCAAAATTTGACGCACAAAATACCAGATCTTTTCCGCCGGCCCACAATGGAGCCGGTGTTCGTATGTATCCTGGACGTGACAGTTCACACATAAAGGCGAAGCTGCAAGATGGATCCTACGGAGTCTCTCTCGAGTAATTTGTTTTCTGTTCACCGTCAAGTACCAGGTGGAACGTACACCTGAATCGGGCGTTACCGCGTTGACAGTGCGCCGTACTATGTTCCAACGCACGGTGGGACATGTCAGTTCGACGACATTAGGCGACCGGCGGCTAATTAGTGGTCGGTAGATGTCAGTTGCCGTTGGTAATCGAGAGACGGGGAGAATGTCCCGTAGGTAGCTTTACTCCCGATAAAACATCCCAAAGTCGCAAAAGTGCATCGGTATTTCGGTAAGTGCCACTGGAGGGTCGAGGGACTATGGTGCCAGAGCCAGTGAGGCTGGTCGGGCATCTTCACCGAAGCTTGAGGTGCATACTAACTTATAGAGATACTGCTCGGTCATGAACACTGACAATGCCAAGTCCGCCTCGTTCTTTAGGAAGAGTATGGGAGTCGTATCGAACCTTAAATATCCTTCCAGCGCTGACAAAGGAACCGAATGCTGCCACGATGCTCCGAGCTATGTGTTTAGGCATCGGTAGTGTTCACGCTATATGCGGAATTCGTGATGTCTGATAGACGTTAACAAATTCGATCCGTGATGAAGGTCCAATGCACGAATACGATGATCCCCAAGTCCAGCCCGGATGTATTGCAAGTGGCTCCGATAATTGATGGTCGTCTTGCGTGGCTAACCAATCCGAGGCTCTGCGAACACCGTGTTCGAAGAGTTAACATCAGATCATCAGCATACGCAGTGCACCTAAAAACCGAGCCACCAGGAGACAAACCCGTGAGGCGGTGTTGCAGCCCGCACAACAAAGGTCTAATGCTAAACCGTACAGTATTGTCGGTCATGGTCATCCCTGTCGAACAGAGCGGCGAATTTGCAAGGTCTACCGTTGACAAGCACTTTCGATGTTGCGCCACGTAGGAGACGGAGTGCCACCTCGACAAAAGCACCCGGGTAATGCATATTCTGAAGAACAGCAGTTAAGTACATATTACTGACGTGATCAAATGCTTGACTGAAGTCTATCGCAGCCAGAGAACCCGATATGTGACGCACATTAGCGAGGGCAATCAGATCCCTGTAGCGGCACAGGGCAGAGCGGATATTATCCGTCCCACCCATCGATGCCTGATCCACTGATAGGACATGGGATGTCGTACGCCGAATTCGAGCTGCCAGTAGACGTGTGAAGATTTTCATGTCACAGTTCAACAAAGTTAATGGTCGGTAATCTGTAATACGCGAACTTCTGCGAGGTTTACGTATTGGAATGACGATACCTTCCACAAATGCAGCCGGAAGTTGTACCTCTGGTGTCATGAGCTCTTGACATATAGTAGTCCAAGAGGGCACCAATAGTCTCTGGAACTTCCTATAAAACTCCAGGGGTAACCCATCCGCTCCTGGTGACTTTTTGGGTGCCCCTCTTCCTATGGCATCCAACACTTCTTCGGTCACCGGCTCTAGCAGTTCCTGTTGGAGTTCTGGGTAAGCATTGCGTGCGTCAAACCAGCGACAGCAGTAATGATCTCTGGGTCAGATCTTTTCTCCGCGTACAGTTGAGAATAATGGGTAAAGTATGCATTGGTTATGTCTCTTTGTGTGACGTGCCGGACGTCATCTTCTGTCGTCACCTCATGGATCAATGTCCAGTGTCTGCGCTTTCTTTCCATGGCTATATGGTACATGGAGGGCCGTTCGTTGGCGATTCCGACAATTTGTCGTATGCGAATGATGGTCCGTTCCAGGTGCTGACGTGTCAACTTCAAAATCTTCGCTTTTGCTCGGTTGACGGTCTTCTGGCGGTCCGGTGATGGGAGCATAACGGAACACTCCCTTAGGATGGCGTAGTAGAACTCTGTAGTGCTGCGCCTCCATGCTGCAGCTTCCCTACCAAAAATCTTAAAGGTACGTCGCAGGCTCGGCTTGGCACAGTCCAGCCACTGCTGTAAAGCAGATGTATATGCTCCTCGTCGTCGTGAGCACTGTCTCCATGCGCCGGCCGCGGTGGCCGAGCGGTCCCAGGCGCTTCAGTCCGGAACCGCGCGACTGCTACGGTCGCAGGTTCGAATCCTGCCTCGGGCATGGATGTGTGTGGTGTCCTTAGGTTGATTAGGTTTAAGTGGTTCTAAGTTCTAGGGGACTGATGACCTCAGATGTTAAGTCCCATAGGGCTCAGAGCCATTTGAACCATTTTTGTCTCCATGCGTCTCCCACTGCCGCTTGACATTCCGGTGAAGCTAGGTGAGCGGTGTTAAATTTCCACGGACTTTCTCGTCGAAGCGTGAAAGTACAGATGTAAGCAGTGTGGTCAGTAAATGCTGTTGGCCACATTTCGGCTGCCGTGACCGCATCCCTGAGAGAGTGGGTGGTGTATATCCTGTCAATTCTGCTAGACGAATGTTCCATAAAGTGCATGAAACCCTGTCTATCAGCATACATGATGTTCCTAGTGTCTACCAAACCTAGCTCACCGAGCGAAGTGGCGCAGTGGTTAGCACGCATTCGGGAGGACGACGGTTCGGTCCCGCGTCGGGCCATCCTGATTTAGGTTTTCCGTGGTTTCCCTAAATCGCTCCAGGCAAATGCTGGGATGGCTCGTTTGAAAGGACATAGCCGACTTTCTTCCCTAATCCGATAAGACCGATGACCTCACTGTTTGGTCTATTCTCCCACACAACCCAACCAAACCGAGCTCGCGAATGACAGCGCCGAGTGCTGGGCGTGGTGAATGCTGAGGAGTTTGGTCCTTGGGAAATCGTGTACAATTAAAATCGCCCCCGATCACCATATCATCCAGCCTGGCTCGGCATAATTGTGTTAATTCCTCAGTAAAGAACAGCGAACGTTGACGCCTCTTGCTGGTACCGGATGGTGCGTAAATATTGACGAGGTATCCATTGGACTGTAAGCGCCGTGCCCCTGGCATTCGGTAGGTAACGTATATCGGTGGCTATTAACCCTTCTTTGAGAAGTATTGCTACTCCACTGCTCGTATCCGACGCGCTTGATATGCATGTCGTGTATCCGATAATGTCCTGGAAGGCAAGAACGTATACCTCCTGCAATAAGGCCACGTCAATATCGGCCGTATATAGTGTGTCGCGAGGTAATGATAGCTTCTCGCGCGACCGGATAGTATTGATGTTAATCGTCCCGAATCGATACGACTGTCATTCGCCCTCAAAGGCAGCGGCAGCCATCGGTGTACGCAGTGACGACAGGTTTGGTCACCCCAACGCCACCCTGACGTTTCCATTATCATGCTGTCCGCAGGAGATGGGGAGGTTTATGTAACTTCCCCTCTTCTGTATGTGATGTGCCCGTCAAAGAGTCGTCTTCCACGTCGTCCGCCCACGAGTTACTGGGAGGAGGCTATCGGAATGGTCCATCGGCTACCAAAGAGGCCCTTGTGACTCCTCGCGGCTGCAACGGTGTTCCACGGCCCCCTCCATCTCCGCACGTGTGTCCAGGAGAAGAAAAGTCCATCGTCTCAGTTCCTAAAGAGTGAGCAGTTTCGGTCGAAGTTTCCGGAGCACGGCCATCCACGACAGTGTCGAAAACAGTACGATCGTTTGCATCTGTCTTCAAGAGACAGTCGTCAGACGGCGTCCGTCGCCGTTTCTTGTGCTTGCGGGGCGAATGCTTCTTCCAGTCTTGCGTCTCCGTATCAGAATGTGAGTGTAGATCCGACTCCTCTGCGCTTCAGAGAGGTAAGCTCGGGTTTGCACGACTCGACATCCATTCGCACGTTGTGCGGTGGCAGTTGCTGTTTGGGTTTTATCTGGTGACCCCATCTGCCTCATCAGTAACGTGTCCGTCTGTCTGCGGTAGTAACCGATCCCGATCCCCACCGCCTGACGTCGCAGGTGCCGCCACTTGTTTGCCAGACGTCGTAGGAGCCGTCACTTGTGCATAAGTAATGGGTAGAATCGATGGAGAAACATGTTGTACCGCTTCTCCTGATGGAATCTGGGAGATCCGCCGCTGCAAGCAATCAGAGCGAACGTGACCCTCCTGTACACATCGTGAGCATGTGCGCGGTTGTCCTTCGTACATAATAATTGCACGACAACCGGCAATGTTTAAATATGAAGGAACATGCTTCGTCAGTTCGATTTTGACCTGTCTTTCTCCGCTGAGTGCGGGATACGTTGTAAAAGTCTGCCACTTCTCAGCCACGGGGCTAATGACAGTCCCGTACGGCTTGAGAGCGGAGATAACGGCCTCGGCGGGTACCTCAAAACGTAGCTCGAATACCCAAGGGTCCTCATGCCTAGGCCTCCGTTTTCAACGGTAACGTCGCCGGTATGTCCATCTCAGCGCCTAAACTGTGGTTTGGCGGCAGCGCCGGTAACCACCTTCGTGCACGCTTCTTCGTTAATCATCTTAATATTGACTACACTGGCCGTGATCGAAAAGTGAATACCAGTTATGTCCTGTGGATCTAGACTTAGTTCATCACGCAAGAAGTTTTCTACTTCATATGCTTGCGGTCTCGGATATTCGGCTTGGAACGTAATCTTGATGGTGTTCTTCCTAAAGGTGTTCGCCATGTTACTACAGTGAGCTTGTAACAAGTGTCCCGCGCTCGCTCGAAGTAAACAAACTCGCGTTCGCCACTAGACCGACGGAACGGCAAACACGCGTCCTCGCCACTCCGTCACATGGATTGAGGTCAGGACTATTGGGGGGCCAATTTTGTCCGTCATTGAAGCGACCCGGAAACCTGAGTGAAATGATCCGCATGTCGAAATGCTCGTGTAAAAACTCCGACACAGTGTTTGCAGTATGTGGCCTTGCTCCACCTTGCATGAACCACTGCGTGTTGAAGGGCATGGCAGTAGCAAGAAGCTTTGGAATGAAGCTATTGCGAAGCGTGCTCAAATAACGCTCGCTGTTCACAGTTTCTGCAAAGAAAATGGGTCAAATAAGTCCGTGACTGGAAATTGCTGCCTACGCTGTAATCCTCGGAGCATAATGTTGTCGTTCGTGAAGCATTTGTGGGTATTCAGTGGCCCAAAAGCGTACATTTTGTTTGTTAACCACACCGTCTAAATGAAAATGCGCCTCGTCTGAAAACCAAACGTTGTTGAGAGTTTCTTCCCTATCCTCTGCCCACTGAGCAAACAGTAGTCTCTGCTGCTTGTGTTCTTCAGTGAGCTTCTGTGCACAGGTCATCTTGTATGGGTACATATGGAGGTCACTTTTAAGAATGCGTTGAACGGAGCGTCTGGATATTCCCAGTTGCACTGCTGCCTTTCTACACGATTTCCCGGAACTTCTCTGTACAGCAACTCGTACCGCTTCAATATTCTCCGGCGAACAACAGGCTTAGGCCGAGGTCGCTTCGCTTCCAATACTGTTCCTTCCTGTACAAAATTTATCGTACAACCTGTGGACGGTCTTTTTGCAAGGGACCCATCGTGTGTTAAACTGTTGTCGAAAACGCCTCTGAGTCACAACAAGGCTTTTCGTTTCATGAAGAAATAACACAATTGCCGATCGTTGCTGTGTCGTCAGTCTTCCATTGTTAGCCATTGCCACTTACTAGTCTCCTAGTGGCAGTATCGTGAATTACACGTCATTTCGGAACTCATTTGTTTTTCCAAGCTCTGCTGGTACTGCTGTAGAGATCCTAGCGGGATATCTAATGTGCGTCGTAAATTGTGAAAGAAACAATTGGTAACACATTTCGTGCGCCACCCTGTACATTAGAACGGCACCTATATCATAACTGCTAGCGTAGATGTGAAGTTCTGTCTCGGCATTCTCGTCACATTGCTAGGACTGGAGAAGATGCTAGTGCCTCCTTAAGCTCAAGAAAAGGTCTTTCTTGCACCTTGTTCCAGGGCAGTTTTGCGTCTTCTTGCCGTAGTTCTTGCAAGAGATGTGCCTCGGTACAGAAGTCCTTCATAAATTGCTGGCATTAAGATTATATTCCGAGAAAACTTCTCACAATGCAAATCTCCTGAGGAGTCGGAAAAGCTGTAACTGCTCGTAGTTCCTCTGGATCGGGACAGACTCCATCATCATTCACTAGACGCCCCAAGACTATTTTTTTTTTCTTGGGCAGCGAAGAGGCAAATATCGGATTCAGGCAGCGACCTGCAGTCTGAACACACTTAAACACAGTTGATCATGTGGTTTAGACGTTCTTCAGATGTCTTCGAAGAACGACAATGTCGCCCAGATAGCAAAGACGCATCGTTCATTTAAGGTGCAACGCAGTCTGCCCGTTATATGTTTGAAGATGGCTGCAGAATTAGAAAATCTAAACGGCGTAACGTCAAATACATAAGTATCATCAGGAGTTACATAGGTTCTCTTTTCACCGTCATCTTCGTCAGCCTCATTTTGCCAGTGGCCAGTATGCATGTCCATAGTTGAGAAATACTGTGCTTCTTTCAAGCAGTCTAGCGTGTCATCAGAATGCAACAATGGATAAACATCTTCCTCCATGATGTAGCGGAGTCTTGAATAGTTGACGCAGAAATGCCGTGTTCCATCCTTCTTCTTCACAAGAGCCACAGGAGAGTAGCAAGGACACACTGAAGGTTCAATGATGACATCTTGCAGCATCTTGCTGGATTTTCTGTTATTCAGCAGGCGACACCCTATACAGGATGATCCCCAGTGTTAATATGGTATTTTCCCATGGGCCACTTGATCTGTCTTTTCTCCACCCAGTAATGGGCCAGAACGGCTAACACTTGCTGACGTTGTTCCTAGGTCAAGGCTAGATCTTACTAGCTGTTCGATAGTAACATCCTCCCTTGCATTGTTTGTAATGGTAGCAGAGCACAAGTCTTCATTGAGGGCACTAAACAGCCCTTCCTGCACTCGTTCGGCAGCCCATATGCACACACATTTAGGGATGAGTGATCACTGATGATAGTTAGTGATCAAAAATTCTCCTTAGCCTGCAACGCTTGTGATTGTCACTGGCCTGCAGATTTATTTTGTGACCCTGAGTAGCATCTAGCAATCGACAAAAGCTCCACAACTTAGCTGAGCATCTCGAGTGACGACATGAACTAATCTCGGTGATCGCAGCGCGATAACATCATCTTCAGCGGCAAACAATCGCCAATAGCAATCTCTCTTACGTTATCTTGTTGCAATAGCTTTGCCAATGAAGCTTTGGTCTTCGACCGTCTATGACTTGTGATGCCTACAAGAAGGCCCATTCAAGAATAACATTCTGCTAAAACGGCCAACTACAAGGGCCGTATTCTGTCACTTATAGTTATTTTTGCGATGCATCAGTGACCTATAACTTTTAAGTGGGGGATGCCCAGCACTGCTCTTTGGAAAGGTGAACTACATTTTGTCCGTAATTTTGTTCATGCCATAAGAAGACATTGCCGTCAGCCCCAATAAAATCAGTCGATTAGAAAATAAAAACTCCAAACACGTTAGAATCCGTATCGTGAGCAAATAAAACTGCAGACAAATACCAGTTAATCTAAGCTCTTTTAAATAAAACATATGCGATGTAGGTATTAAGATACATATTTACGACAAAAGTAACAAAGCTAAATCCGTAGATAACTATAAATTATTAAATTGTATAATTAATTATATTATGCAGTGTTACTATAATATGTTGCTCCTTGTTTATATTTAAGTTTGCGATGTTTTGGCGTTTACCTGCAGTGCTTTGGCGTTTACCTGCAGTGAGGTGAACAGTTGCAGTTAAGACGTAAAAAAGAGACGATCAGAGAAACGATATAGCTTCAAATGTCATTTAATTTGCAAACATAATGAAATAACATACGGCAAAACTCCTGCAATACGCTTCTTAGGGCACCAAATGGAAAACATAACATGCTCTCGTTCTTAACTAACATAGTATTGCAATTAAAAAAATATAATTGTGAAAATTCTTAACGCAAACACAGCGTACTTTTGCTGCGTGATCTATATGTGGCATAAAAGCGTATTGCAGGGATTTTGCCCTATAGCTAAATAATGAAGCCACTGAAGGTATTAGTATGTCAGTCGTCTGGTAATCTCTGAAGTCTTTCCATATCCGAACCCGAGGAATGATTCCAGTACTAGAACAGTCATCTGTTGTGTTGACAACGAGGCGATCAACAACGGAATCCACGAAGCAAACCAAGCGCTACATTTCTCCTCTTCTTGTATGACTTGCTGTTCTGCATTCAGCCAGCGTTCGGCAGTGATGTGTGACAAAAATTCGTACATTACTTCCAGCGCGTCTGGCAGCTTAAATTCGTTAATTTGGACCCAGATCAGTTCTGTTGGGTTCAGGTTACAGTGGCACTGTAGTAAATGTAAAAATGCAACATTTGTACAGTGTGCTCAGTGCCGTGAAAATTATTGTTTTCCGTTTTTCTACGACGCTTACCGGTATCACTCTGGCTCGTATGAGACCGCATCTGTGGTATAAAACTATCTTCATAGTGAAAATAAAGATTTTTTTGATTCTACATTTTTGTCTCAAAAATTTAATTTGTAATGTTTTCTTAATGTAAACATTCATTATCAACGATATTTTATAAAATGTCGATAACTAGGAACTTATATTTATAATGGAAACCGGAATTTTTCGTATGATGTGTAGTTAGAAATAAGAAGACGTGCATTTTTCATAAAAATGATGATTAGTTATGTTAATTAGCATTTCTTTGAAGAAATTTTACATGTAAATACTGTACATATTCGAAATGAACGAAAAAAAACGAGGAAAAAGAAAAGCCCACAACGGTATTTGAACCAGCGATGCGCAGAATACCAGTTTACTAGTCTTCAATGCTACCAATTAAACCACGTGCAGCCGACATTGTTGACCAAGCGGTTCTGGGCGCTTCAGTCCGGAACCGCGCGACTGCTACGGTCGCAGGTTCGAATCCTGCCTCGGGCATGGATGTGTGTGAAGTCCTTAGGTTAGTTAGGTTTAAGTAGTTCTAAGTTCTAGGGGACTGATGACCTCAGATGTTAAGTCCCATAGTGCTCAGAGCCAAACCACGTGCTTGTTTACAAAAACGCATCAACTTTGTGTACCAAAGCCCTTCAGAAAACTTCAAAATCGATTTTCCCTGTAAACTCGTAAATATCATTGAGAACAACCTGTTTATTACCATTTTTAACGGTGTTCCACGCGCGTGTTTCACTACGGAGCAGGAAGCAGCGTCACACATTTTCACAGATTGTGTTCACAGCGCGACAACCAGAGCACAACTAACGTTTACAGAGATTGCGACTGCACACGATTTTTGAAATAAAACTATGTAGCTAAAGTGCGATTAAGAAAATCGTTGATGGCTGTTAATACTTTAGAATATCTTAAAGTTTCATTTACAGTAACGTAGTAACAAGATATCTAATACATAAGTAGGAGCTGCTGCCAAGAGCGTAACAACACCAGTGTACGTGTGCTACGGCTGCTGACCAGTCATCGCGTTTGTGTGTTTACACCAGATTTAACGTCCGGTCACACATTTTCGGGCTCTCGTTTTATAGTTCGACTCCTCTGGCTGGATCCGTCCGCTCTCTCTCCCGGGAGCAACTGTGGAATCGCAGGACTGATGACCTCGCCGTTTAGCCCCATAACCCCCCCGCTCAATTAATCAATCAGTCAACAGGTCTGGGCCGTGTCAGGACCGATAGTCGTACGAGTGACGCGCGTTCCTCTAGGAACAACGCATAACCGAGGCTCGACCGCGTTTTTGTTGTTTCTTGTAGTGACTCGGTAATGGTGGTCTGTGTTCCCGATTCTCAAAGCTGTAAATGTGTCCGCTAATTTTCGTAGTAGGGAATTAGGACAGATAATACTTGCATTATGCGAAGAAGAAGAAAAAGAAGCAAGGCAAAAAGAAGAAGAAATATGTGTATCCACAGTGACTGGGAAATAAGACCAGAACAGGGACAGTTTCGAACATTATTTCCTCACCTCGTGGATGATGGGACAAAGTTTTATGAATATTTTAAGATGATGCGGCACACCTTCTGTCAACTTTCAAACAAAGTAGAACCAAATTTGAGAAAAAAACGACATTTTCTGGAGACTATCAGTTTTACCCAAAGAACGCCTGGCTGTTTTTTTAAGGCAGGTTAAGAAACTGTTAAACAGAAGGTAAACAAACGAAGACCTCACGACCTTCTTCTATTAGTCTGTCGACGTCCATTTTTGGAAACAAAACTGTCTTGCACAGCTTACAAAACAATTGTACCGTCGCGTCTTCCGTCACGTGAAAAATTGAACACAAGAAATGCCGCCCAGCACGCTCTCGGCTCACTGACGTTACTGGAACACGGTCCGGTCATGTCTGGACCGCTACATATATTTTAATGGTCTATTTCGTCTTCCGGGTGACGGCCGATACTCGAATGTGCATATGGCAACTGGCCCTTATTCTTATGATGCACGAAGTATTGCAGCGTCTTGAAGTACCCCAAGTGCTACGCGTACTACAGGAAACATTTTTGCAAATCTTTCGACAGCCACATGCTTTCCGGATCAACACGTGTCATAAAGGGAGACAAGCTACTATACTTCTCACAGTTCCGTATCTGAAATGAATGCGCAATAACTACATTAAGAAAGTGAGCCACACAGTGTACGAATTGCACTCTTCGTGTACTGTTGTGGATTTATTGTTTCACGCCTCGAAACCTGTCGCTCATCACTGCAGCACCATCAAAGCCTTGCTCAATCAGTTTTTCCAGATTCAAGTTATAACATAAGAGATGCATTATAATCGTTGTTACGAGTACTTGAGCTGAACCATTTCTACGTAGATACATTCAAGAGAATACTCCCTGATAATCGATTTTCCACATGAGTAATCTACGTAAACATGCCGTTAGTTTTTCTTGCTGAGACACAGGTTATCTTCTGTTTGGTCAGCCAGTTCTGTAAAAAACCTGCCTCTTTGACACTTTTAAATCAAAAAAAAATTACGTTTTTTTTAATTTTATTTTTATTTTATTTTATTTTATTTTTTTTTTTTTGCTACCGAAAATTAATTGGAACATTCCCCTTTAATGTAAACTTTGAATTATTGTTCTACTCGCCCTAGAAGTGGAGTTATTACCATTTTCTCCCACCCCTGCAGAGGAAATGGGCGGCCGCTGAATGCATCTAACACCCTCTCGTGACTTACTGGCGAACTGCTTGTGATTTTCTCGGCCTGTTACGCATACAGCGCCTTATGTTACGCATAAGGGTTGGCTACATTGTTTTCTGTGACAAATGAAGCGCTAAGAGCGCGGAACATCGTCTCTCAGCTGTTTACCGTTTCGGCTTCGAAGGCTCAAACAAACTTTGGGTTCAAGTAAGCTCAGTGATGGAAAGACAATAGGAGGGTGAGGCAGGCGTACTGATGAGGTGAATGAACGTCTACAGAGATACTATGGGTATGCTATAAGGCAAAATACTAGTAATGTTAGTGACACGCGAAAAGCAGTGTGGGCATTGTTCCTTCATACTGCCTCTTCCAATGAATACCCTCAACACAGCCTGTGCCCAAAAGATTCCTGGTGCAAATATAATGCAAAAAAGGACTATGATCACAAACATGGTTTGCCAGCAGCTGTGATAAATGCAATAAAACCAATTTTTCATGGCTTAGCACAGCCAGAATTGTTACACAAATGTCTACACGGAAAGACGCAGAATCCTAATGAGAGCGTAAACAATTTGATTTGGAAAGTGATTCCTAAAAGGGTGTTTGTAAGTATAAAAACACTGCACTTTGGCATTTATGATGCAATAGCAACCTACAACCAAGGGAACAGTGTGAAGTGTGAAGTTCTGAAGGCATTAGGATTTACAGCTGGGGTGAACACTGTACGAGCACTAAGAAATATTGACAGAGAAAGGATAAGAGGAGCAGAAAGAAGAGAAAGGCATATGAAGTATGATGGAACAACAGGCCAGAAAAGAAGACAGAAGAGGAAGCTTTCGGAGGATGAAGAAGAAGACCCTGATAATCCATCCTAAAGTGCAGGAATATGTTGAGAAACTTTGATAGCCATTTCCCGTAAATTAGAATTTTTCGAATATAAGGAACATTTTCTCAAAATCCACTCAAGCTAGAGAGATGAAATTTTTATACAGCACTCCTAGTGGTCAAACTTACATTGTAACACAGCCATTTGGCAATATGTTCAGTAGTTTCATTTCAGTTTAATTATAAAGCAATTATTTGTAAAAAAAATTGGGTCATTAATAAAAAATTAATTGGAAGGAAACTAGAAAAGATACTCCAAAATCCCTCTGTCATAACTGCAATACTAAACCACTCTATATGTAAAAAAAAAAAATTCAAATTTTTCTATTTGGTAGTTTATTCATAAATGTTCCTCAAACTTAGTGATTTTAACATGGGCAGCATAGGCACCTCCGGCTCCCCTTAAATACTTGTGCACCAATAGCATTACCACATAGCTGAACAACTCCATTTTGAATTCCTGGAGAAGTGTACGTGGCTCTACTATGGATGTTTCGTGCAAGTAAGTGATCCTTAAGAGCCTCAACGCGCGATCGAGCCGAAAACGAAGTAGTGCTCTAAAATTATGATTATTATGTGCGTGGTCATTTATTGCACTTTGTTCAATATCACGGAATCGTCTCAGGGCAAGTTTCTGTCTTCTACATAGAAGAACTGTTTCCACAATAGCTATTAATCTTTTTATGACCTCTTCAGAAATTTTACCATTTTCCACATTGATGGATTCCATAACATCAAGTGCTTTTCGTTCTGCGACCTTTACAAAATGTTCTGTCTATTCGCCAACGAATGTATGATAGTTATCTGCATGGTGAGCAAAGCTCTCTAAAGCTTTCTTCCAGTTAGTAAAGGGCTTACTGAGAAAGGTTACAAGTTGTTAATGACTACTACCGCCTTGCGTTTTTCCAAAGAAGATACCTACTTTACAAAATGCTCCCTGCATGACGTTTGAATATACAAGCTATGAGTGAGTGGCTGGTAGTCCAAGGGTGTTAGAAAGAAAGTTTCTTGCCAGTGACTGGAAACTTGAAAGCATCCAGTGGGCTTGAGGCCCTTTTAATACTCTCAGCTTTCCCTCATCATTAGTTGGAGGATTACCGACGTATCTTCCAATATCGTAATCCATATATGAAACCGGAGACAAATCCACCACGGCTGTACAAGAAAAAATAAAAATAAATAAAATTAATGTTACAACAACACGCATCTGTTCTCGCTGGTATACAACTAGCTATAGGGATGATCGATAAATCACAACATGTTGCCTTATCACAGATGTTTTTCTGTCACTGTTATGTCTGTGACGCACTGCCTGAAATATCTGTGACTCTCACAGGTAGTCCGCATCTCGTGGTCGTGCGGTAGCGTTCTCGCTTCCCACGCCCGGGTTCCCGGGTTCGATTCCCGGCGGGGTCAGGGATTTTCTCTGCCTCGTGATGACTGTGTGTTGTGTGATGTCCTTAGGTTAGTTAGGTTTAAGTAGTGCTAAGTTCTAGGGGACTGATGACCATAGACTTTAAGTCCCATAGTGCTCAGAGCCATTTTTTTTCACAGGTAGTACATACCTGTCACCGGGTGGCCTGCGTCAAAAATAATGCCGTTGACTGAGCTGTGACGGACTGCAAATACGACAGTCATGCAGGTCTTCCAGTCACATCCAACATCCGTGCAATTTCTGTTTTATTCAGAATATCACCCAAAATAATCTACACGAAACTGACAATACAAATAGCTGTATAGTTCTTCACAAGGAAATAACGAGGCGATACTAGAATAAATATATTGTATGACTTGTTTATATAGGGTGAACATTAATAAAACCGACAAACTGCAGGGACGGATTCCTGACGGCAAATGGAGGAAAAAGGGTCATATGAACATGTGCCCGGAAATGCATCATTGGCACAGTAGATGGCGCTGAGCAAGGAAAGTTTCTCTGACTACGTGCCGTGTATTTCTTGTGTGTTGCAGGCTGTGTGATCGACTCAGCGTACTGTAAGCAGCAGAATGGTCCGATATTCGTGTCTGGAACAAGCCGAGATGGTTTTTGTGAACGGTCGAGAGGCAGCACGGCTGTACCAAACCAAGTACCATCACAGACACCGCACGTTCCACTGCTGATAATCCTTGCACTCGTTGCAGGTGATAGGGATAACGGTTGTCATACAGGATACACAGAATCGTACTTCGTCTTACACCATGTTGGCGGGCTACTTGCCTGGTGCTTGTACTAGAGCTTGTCCCAATATCCTAAAGAACTCGATCCTCCAAATCTGGTGTACGCACAGTCTTCCGCGTCGCTGTACGTTCGTCTATCTGCAAGGACTCGTGATCACACGAACCCCCAAAAAGGGTTTTAGATATTGTGCGATGTGGTTGGTGTCGGTGAGGGTACTTGTTTTGGTACAGCCGTGCTGCCTCGACTGTTTCCATATGCTTGGCCGTACACAAAAACCATCTCGGCCTGTTCCCGACATGAATACCAGTCCATTCTGCTATTTACAGCACGCTGCATCAGTCACACAGCCTGCAGCACACAAAGAACACACGGAACGTGGTCAGAGGAACTTACATTCGTCGGCGCCATCTACTGTGGCAACACTGCATCTCCGGACATATGTTCATAGGGACTTTTTTTTCTTCCATTTCCACTCGTGAATCGGTCCCTTCAGTTTGTCGGTTTTATTAATGTTCACTCTCTATAATTTGTATTCACATTTCCATACAAGAATCTAAGTAATTTGTTTAGTTGAGTGTTATTGTCTATGGTTACCTGTTCAATACAGAGGAAGTCTGCTTTCTGTGTTATTCCTTTCTTATTTCAACATCTTATGTAAGTGGGCAACATTAAGATTTTGGTGACAGTGGCTTTAAAAATTTTTAATTTGTGACCTTAATGCTGTGTGAATTCAATCGAAATCAAACTTCCGTGCCCTTTACATACAATATACTTTAATTTTCGCTAATTTGTCCTACAAAATCACTTTTTACAGGGAACTTGATAGGAGAACCGAAGCGAAGTCCATAAGAATTCTTTCTGTTTTGTTTAAGTTTAAACTGTGACAAATACTGTGGTATTGTCTACAAGCAGTACGGCCAACATATAATTATAGTCTGTCCAACTTTTCTTGAGGCCTGGGCACCGTAGCTCTGCTCAGGACTCGTCAACAGACTTCGGAAGTTTTAGTAACGAGTGACACTTAGTGGTGCTGCAGTGAGCTGCTTATCGTTTGACATTGTGCTGCGGCTTGAATTTAATTGTATTTCAGATTTCATATCCATTAA
This sequence comes from Schistocerca serialis cubense, assembly GCF_023864345.2. NCBI lineage: Eukaryota > Metazoa > Arthropoda > Insecta > Orthoptera > Acrididae > Schistocerca > Schistocerca serialis. The sequence goes on along the minus strand of NC_064640.1, from coordinate 973,993,595 downwards.
CATAAGTATGATATGTGACCGTGAATGTCGTAACGTACTGTCTTGTTGTTGCCGTGCGTAGTTCCCGTCAGTGCGAGTAGTCAGAGCTTATCAGCAGCCGCAAATGCTGTCAGCACTCCCACCGCAACATTTTGCACCCCAGGGCTCCAAAGGTGTATACCGTCTCCTCTCCCTGTGCTGCGCTGCTCATGCCTCGAGAAACGTTGGATTGATTATAACCTAACTTGCTTGCAAGTTCGTCACAGATTCTTCTCAGCCAATAGACAATCAGTATTTTGGTGCAGCGCCCCGTGGCGCAGATAACACGAAGCTGTTACTACACAACCACTCTTCAATATTACTCTTTATAAAATCGGTGTCACATTGTACAGTCTCAGTGACAGTTATAGTCTTAGATAAATACGAAAGAAAACTTCGAAACAAACTCACGATTTCTGTTATAAATTTATAGTGGGTTGAGAAAATGTTATTTTAGAAAATTACAAAAACTTTTTTTGGGTGTATGATAGATTCTGTAATTTGAGATTTACACTACCAATGCATGTGCCTCTGATCTATTAAAATTTATGAATATTGGACAAATACGTTTCAAGAGTTTTAAAGTCAGCAGTTGCTAGTGAAGACGCCCAAAACTTGGACAATTCTTACGATAATTGTTGTTGTGGTCTTCAGTCCTGAGACTGGTTTGATGCAACTCTCCATGCCACTCTAACCTGTGCAAGCTCCTTCATCTCCCAGTACCTACTGCAACCTACATCCTTCTGAATCTGCTTAGTGTATTCATCTCTTGGTCTCCCTCTACGATTTTTACCCTCCACACTGCCCTCCAATGCTAAATTTGTGATACCTTGATGCCTCAGGACATGTCCTACCAACCGATCCCTTCTTCTAGTCAAGTTGTGCCACAAACTTCTCTTCTCCCCAATCCTATTCAATACCTCCTCATTAGTTACATGATCTACCCACCTAATCTTCAACATTCTTCTGTAGCACCACATTTCGAAAGCTTCTATTCTCTTCTTGTCCAAACTATTTATTGTCCATGTTTCACTTCCATACATGGCTACACTCCATACAAATACTTTACGATAATTATAAATAAAAAATAGCTATTGAACATTAAAACCAAAGTGTCTCATATAGCCTAACGCAAGGAATCAACAGGAATAAATATCGGCCCGCTACTTCGCTTGTAATTAAAGCCACGAGTGTCCGTATCCGGGACTGATGACCTCAGATGTTAAGTCCCATTGTGCTTAGAGCCATTTGAATAATTTGAGTGTCCGTATCTGTAGTACAAAAATCCGACACTAGGCGGCAGACTGCAACCAAACTGCTAACTCAAAACAAACGACACTATTAAGATTCTGCCCAGTATTAAAAAAATTATTCATTGAAACTTGTAAACTACAGATTAAATGAAAAGTTATTGGGGAAAGAAGCTTTTTTTTAACCGCTCCCGCTATATGCAGAGCTATGCAATTGTCTTTTGAAACAAGTTTATGAGGGATGGTCTGTTGTTTGGAAACGAAAACCTAAAAGCTATTTCTGACTTGTCCGTTTGATAATTTCTTCAAACGAGACTGTTATCAATTAACACACACAGGCAGAGCTAAACACGCGACGCCAAAAACTTTCACTGTTGGTTGTTGACTGCCCAAAGCGAAGTGACACATCAGAGTAGCTCGGTTCCGTTGAACGCATAGTGACGGTGGGGGAAGACACCTCGCTTTTGGGCACAGCTGTCGTTTGTGGAATCATACTCCCACGATTTGTCGCAATGTCAACCAAACGCGGTGCGTGACTACTATTTTGTGGCAAAAAAATGGTTCAAATGGCTCTGAGCACTATGGGATTTAACATCTGTGGTCATCAGTCCCCTAGAACTTAGAACCACTTAAACCTAACTAACCTAAGGACATCACACACATCCATGCCCGAGGCAGAATTCGAACCTGCGACCGTAGCAGTCGCGCGGCTCCGGACTGAGCGCCTAGAACCGCATGGCCACCACGGCCGGCATTTTGTGGCACTGGGTTTCAAAAATCGAGTATTCGACTAATATTCACCTTTTTCTCTATAAGGCGAGGAGGGGGACCGGACCATCAACACCCCCTCCTCCCCCTCTCCCACCCCCACTTACGTACGTTCGTCCGATACATGTTACTATCGGCTGGATGTATATTCCATTTACAGCTTTCAGCACAGTCGCTTTCATACCACGGAATGTAGTCTTCTTTAACTGACAACGATAAACGTTAGCCATTACAGAAAAGGTACACCACCAGTCGACCAGTGTCCCGAAGTGTTTTTCGTCGGTGAGGACGTCAGTGAGATTTTCTGACACCTCGGTGATTTTCGTTCGTGGAAGATTTTCATCTGTGGCGGCCTCACCTCTGTAGATGGTCGACTCTCTTAGTTTTTCTGAATTTGGGAGGTAGGCGAGTGGCCGGTGACTGTACGGTGACGAGGATAGGCTAAGTCTTACTGGGGAGTTGGGAAGCGGCCTCGTCCAGGGTAGAACGATGGACTTCGTCCGACAGGTAAACTGTAATCATCTTCAGTTTACTGCCGTTAATAGAGCTACTGCTACGGTCGATGTCTGGTGGTGTAGTAGTTGTCGAAAAGTCGCCTTCTTTCTCTGCAGTAACATATAACGTGTCCAGGGCATTCACAGTGAAAACTCAGCAGTGTGTTGTTCTCTGCCCTCCAAATGTCTGTTCTTCTACAGGGTGCTTTTCTTACTGCAGGGGTCGGTTGTAGCTCCATCGGTCGGGTTCTAGGTTGTCGTTTGACTGCTGAGCCATAAGTCCAAGCTGGGTGAGCCCATTCTTCGTGATGCGCTCAACTGTTTAAAGATCTAAGCACCTCTTCTTCAACATTCTCTATTGCTCTCGTGCTCACTCGGTCGGACAGTTCTGGTTGCCATAAAATGATGTCACTCTTCTATTACTACCTGGTTTATGAGAGGCGAGGTTGTAGTGGTGTTCCACAATTGCTGCAGGGACCACATTCAGGCGTCGGTCATACTTCTGTTGTCAGACCCTTTTTTTTTTGTTGTTGCAGTGCCTCGTTACGCTGGCACCACTTGATAAATTTCTCGGTTTTTGTGACGTCCTTTAGCATGAGAGCACGGTACATGGCTTCTGTGATCCATTGCATCAAGTGTGAGATTTTGTCAGCTTCTGTCATAGTCGGATTTACAGTGTGGCATTGAGCCGAAACATTCTGTTCTGTGTCGTTTCCTCACGATGTTTGGCCCTGTGCTTCAGTTTTCTTCCGCTAAGCGGACTTGCTGCTGACTGCCGCAAAACATTTTCTTCAGTTCGGCCAGTAATTTAATCCAGCAGCTGAACTTCTACATCTGTGTCTTACTCCGCAAGCTACCTAACGGTGCAAGGCGGAGGGTACTTCAGGTATCCCCTTCCCTGTTCCACTCGCTAATGGCACTGGGGATGAATGGTTGTCGGTAAGCCTCTGTGTTGGCTGTAATGTCTCGATTTTTTGCGAGATATATGTGGGAGGAAGTAAAATGTTGTCCGACTCTTTCTGGAACCTGCTGTCTCGAAATACCAATAGTAAGCCTGACCGTGATGCGCAACGCTTCTGTTGTAGCATCTGCCACTGGAGTTTGTTGAGCATCTGTGCAACGCTCTTGCGCGGGCTAAACGATCTTGTGACGAAACGTGCCCCTCTTCGTTGTATCTTCTTTACCTTTTCTATCAGTCCTACTTGGCAAACGGCCCAGAGTAATGAACAGTACTCACGAATCGGCCGAACAAGCGCCTTGTCGTGGATGAGTTACATTTCCATAAGATTCTTCCTATGAATCTGCCTGTCGCCTGATTTTCCTGCTATTTGTTTTAGGTGGTCATTCCGCTTAAAGTCGCTATGGATAGTTACTTCTCGATATTTTACAGTAGATACCGTTTCCAACAATTTGTCATCAATAGAGTAGTTATACAGTAGTGGATTTCTTTCTCTATGTATCCGCTATACTCATATGTTATATTTATTTACGTTCAGGGTCAACTAATAGAGACTGCTCCATTCAGCAACCTTCTGTAGGTCACGTTGCAAATCGATACTGTCTTCTGTCGTTACTACTTTCTTATAGACAACCGCATCATCTGCGAACAGTCTCAAAGAGTTTCTGATGCTTTCTACTATATCATTTGTATACGTTTTAAACAGTAATGGTCCTATCACACTCTCTTGGGGTACGCCGGAAATTGCCTTTAAATCTGTCAGTTTTGTTCCGTTGAAAGCGACATGTTGAGGTCTTTCTGTAGGGAAATCTTGTTATCCAGTCGCAGATCTCTTACGATACTCAGTAATCTCGTTTTTTTCCCACTAAACGGCAGTGTGGGACGGTGTCAAACGCCTTCCTAAAGTCAAGGAACACGCCATCAGCCTAAGCGCCCTTCTCTACAGCGCTATGGATCTCGTGGTGGAATACAGCGAGCTGAGTTTCGCGATCTGTTTGCAGTACATGTTGATTTTATAGAGGAGATTATACTTCTCGAAAAGCGTCAAATACGTGAACACAAAGCATGCTCCATAATTCTACTACAGATTGTTGACATCAACACTATAGGCCGACAATTATGTGCATCTGTCCTACGATTCTTCTTGAAATCTGGAATGACATGCGCTTTTTTCTATTCGCTAGGGATCCTTCGTTGCTCCAGTGATCTACAATAAACTGCTGCTAGAAGGGAAATAAGTTCTTTCACATAATCTTTGTACAGTCTTATAGGTATGTCATCTGGTCTTGATGCCTTTCCACTACTAAGCAATTGTAGTTGCTTTTCTATTCCGCGATCAGTTACCTCAATAGCTGCCATTTCTACTTTCGTACGATGATTGAAAGGAGGGATCGTGTTACAATTTCCGCGTTGAAACAGTTTCGGAAGACCGAATTCAGTATTTCAGCCCTCTCTGTTATCTTCGTTCCGTTGCCAGAATGGTCTCACTGACTGAACGAATAGAGGATTTAGAACCGCTTACTGATTTTACGTACTAAAATCTCTTAGGGTTTTATTCACATTGGTTGTCAAAATTTTACTTTCAAAGTCACTGAACGCTTGTCTCATTGCTTTCCTTACACCCATTTTCGCTTCGTTAGTTAGGTATGCTCTGACTTCGCTTGAATTTGTGATGCTCTCTTTGTTTACGCAGCAGTTCTCTAACACTGCTATTAAACCACGGCGAGTCTTTCCCATCCCTTGAAGACCTTGCTGGGAACATACTTGTCTAAAGCATATTGAATGATGCTTCTGAATTTTTCCCGTTTGTGCTCCACATCTTCGTCCTCAGCACTGAATAGTTGATGTTGACTACTTACATACTCTGAAGTTTGTCTCCTATCACTGTTGCTAAGCAAAAATATTTTCCTACCTTTCTTAACAATTCGTGTAAAACCCGTGGTTATAGATGCGATCACAGCCATATGATCACTGCTACGCTCCTCTACGTTAACTGATTCAATAAGTTCAGGTCTGTTTGTTGCTAGGAAGTCTAAGACGTTACCTTCACTAGTTGGTTCTCTGATTTTCTGCTCGAACTAATTTTCGGACAAGACATTCAAAATAACCACACACGAATCCCTTAGCACCAGTGTTGATAGCAAATAATCTGAACTTAGGATTTCGTTGCTGTTCACTTTTGGTTTCAACCAACTTTCTCTTCTAATACTATCCGAGCATTATAACCTTCATTTAGCGATACTAATTCTGGAACCTTTCCTTGCACGTTCCTACAGTTTACTTGTATTAACCTTTTCTGTAACCGGTCTGCGAGGACGAGCACAAACCAGATGACCGCAATCAACCCTCGGTACGATGCTACAAATAGTCAGCTTTGGCTGCACCCCGTGTGCGATGCTAGTTGTTTTTTCACCATATCAGCCATCCGCCGACAGGAACCGAGAACCGAGGATGGCCTCAGAACCCAGGCGCTAGGCGTCATTAGTGTCAACTTGTGTCACTTTTCCTCCCTGAGGGGCTTCATTACCTGCATAAGTTGGAGTTTCCAATGACTAGGATACCCGCCCTCTGCACTTGTCCGGACTGGGCAGGAAAATCGGCCGCTGGTACATCGGGAGACACGTCCCGTTGTGGCTCAGAAGTATTATCGACACAGGTTAGCACCTCGTACCTGTTGTTAAGGTATACGGAGGCAGCCGTGAGGCGCATTCCCCTTTCGCCTTTTGCCCAATGACACGCGCACGAACACGCCACTGTGCGCCACTCACTCACTCTCAAGTTAAGATATTGTGTATCAGAAGACGCAGGGAAAACGTACCAACCAGGGCGTTCCATTGGCACTGAGGGTGTCGCAGGTCTCGCAACCGGCGCCCTCATGTCACCACAGCCAGAAGCCTAAGTGAAGCGCTCAACCTGGTATATAAACACTAACTGAACGCAGTTGCACAGCAAAAAATGGCTCTGAGCACTATGGGACTTAACAGCTGTGGTCATCAGTCCCCTAGAACTTAGAACTACTTAAACCTAACTAACCTAAGGACATCACACACATCCATGCCCGAGGCAGGATTCGAACCTGCGACCGTAGCAGTCGCGCGGTTCCGGACTGCGCGCCTAGAACCGCAAGACCACCGCGGCCGGCAGCTGCACAGCACACAGGCTCGCAACGAACTGAGGCTGCCAACTGGCTGCTCTAAACGTTTAAACTACTCGACTGTGGTGCTGCACGCAGCGTAAATCTACACTATTGAAACTCCGATACACACAGAAATATATGCAAGAAAACAAAAACTGGTTCTGATGTCTTTTAGACAGCGCTAAAGACGATACTAATAATCAAAATCACAAAATGAAAAGCGCAAGCTGCTTTGTAAACACTAACTCACTGCCGCAACTACAGAGCACACAGGCAGACAACGAAAAAACTGTTGTTCGTTGTTCCAGAATCGATGCTGAGCTGTGTTGTCTAAAGGCCTTTGGCATCGTCTTTCAGTGGCGAGGGACGCCACATAGGAAGCGGTTCCCCCACAACAGCTGATATGGTACACGAGAAAAATGAGTTTTCCAAATTTCTTGCTGTAGAAAATGCTGTGTGTAAATGAAGCAAAACTACGTCAATTCCTGTAGTTAGTTTTTCCGTAGAGATTCTGTTATTCTTTTAGAAAATTAAAAACCACTTCTTTAGGTTTTGTGCGTTGCGTTTTTGTCATTATAAAATCCTTCTCATTCGATTCTGAAGAAACTAATACGCACAAAAAGTTGATATTTGCATATCTTATAGTTTCACATTATAGCTCGATTACGTATCTTTTTGTCGATGTGATACCTACTTTCCAAGCACTATGTAGCAAACTTTGAAGGGTTTGCAGTGAAAAATATGGTCGCTGGCTACTTTATATTTCATTCGTTTCAGGTGATACGTTGCTGCTGACTAAGTGTAGCTATTATATCAAAATTGTTTTTAAAGTTGGAACGAAAGCTGTATCTCAGTACAGTATGGAGAAAAGAGAAGTCGGAGTACTTCATTTGTGCGCGCTGGCGCCGAGCGCACTGCCTGAGCGCGCCACGGCCGAGTACTGTAGCCTGAGCCCGCCCGGCTAGCCGCGCGCTCTAACGCGCTGCTTCCCGAGCGGGAAGGTGTGCCGGTCCCCGTCACGAATCCGCCCGACGGATTAGGGTCGAGGTCCGGTGTGCCGGCCAGCCTGTGAATGGTTTTTAAGGCGGTTTCCCATCTGCCTCGGCGGCTGCGGGCTGGTTCCCCTTATTCTGCCTCAGTTACACTAAACAGGTATCTAGGTCCCCGGTTCAATACGCAATACACACGCACAAACGCGCGCGCGCCCACACACACACACACACACACACACACACACACACACACACACACACGGCGTAGCCTGCAGCTCAGTCGTGAACATTTTGTAGCAATACACGCATCTTTTTTCAAATTAGTGATCGCAAATTATTATTGTATCTACTGCTAGAAGAAAATAATGAAAAAGACATTCTACTCCAACAATTGTGTAGTAGAAAGTGGGAACATGTCCTATCTCTAAGACAAGGCTCGACCAAAAATTTTGTTTACGACACTTACCAGGAACAAGAAACAACCTCATCCGTAAACTCTACCGAACCACCTGGGGATTAATGGCAACAACTCTGAGGGCGTCTGCACTGAGCCTGGTATACTCTGCGGCAGAGTACTGTGCACCAGTATGGCTAAACAGCAGCCGTGTCAACAAAATCGATGTTGAACTGAACAACAGCTCGCGTATTGTTTCAGGAACTGTTAGGTCTACACCTAACATATGGCTAACTATCCTGAGTCATATACCACCCCTAAAAATGCGACGAGAAGCAGCCTCGGTCAAGGAATACGACAAGATCGAAGAAAACCCTGAACTACTGGTACACATGGATATACCTGATCTGAGTATCAAGAGGCTTTGTTCAAGACAATCTCCTCTTGCTCTCGACAGCTTCACTGGGGCTGACGTCAACTCTTGGAGAAGAGACTGGCTCCAAAATGCCCCAACAACTTGCCACCTAATGCCTTGTATTACTGAGGCAGTTCCTGGGTTTGACCAGCCCCGCAAGATCTGGTCAACTCTGAACCGACTAAGAATGGGCATGGAAGATGTGCTAACTCACTCTTCAAATAGGGACTTCTGTCTTCGCCAACATGTGACTGCAGGGTGTGTAAGGAGACCGTACAACATATCAGAGAAGAATGCAGTACCAGAGCGTTCAGTGGGGACTTTGAACAACAACCTCATGGCATCCCAAAAATCCACTGAATATATCCAAGGACTAGATGTTTGTCTGTGATTATATATAATCTTATGTAATGTAAAATAACGTGATCCAATACTGAAATGTAATTAAATGCCATAAGCGAAATAAATAAATCGTTATTTATTAAACAAATACAAAGTTCTGTGAGTTCTATAGGTTAAATATTTCCCAGTTTAACTATTTCCTAGATCTGGTCAAATAAGCTTTCGGGAAGAATTCATAAAATAGATATTTGTATCCAATAACACCCGACGCGAAATTAGCCATAACACTAAAGCAAGAAAAGTCAAAATACCTGGAAAACTATTGTAAAGGGTATTTTTTCGATATACCTGGCAAATACGAACAAAAGCAGAACAGCCAGACTTTCACTTCAGATAGAACATTCTACCATTTTCGATAGAGTAAAGCTAGTTTGCATTAAAATATGGCACACTTTGTATAACTACATAACAAATTATCAGAATTGTGTTAACACTTATCAAGCTGAGCCTGTCGTAGCCACAGAGCCATTCTGTCTAGTATCTTATAACGCAGTTAACGGCAGAGCTAGCTATGTTGTATTTTCAGGTGTATCCCGACATACTTCTACATCTATATCTATACTCTGCTAACCGCTGTGAAGTGCGTGTCAATGGGTATGTCCAATTGTACCAGTTGTAAGGGCTTTTTCCTGTTCTATTCACGTATGGAGTGCGGGAAAAAAGACTGTTTAAATTCCTCTGTGCGTACTGTAATTAGTCTACTCTTGTCCACACGATCCATATGGGAGCGATACTTAGGGGTTGTAGTATATTCCTAAAGTCATCTCCGAGGCAGCGATGAAGTGGGGATTTTCCCATACGACCCATTTCACGAGTATACCGTGTCAGGAAACCGGTGAAACATCAAATCTCCGACATCGCTGCGACCGGAAAAATATCCTGCAAGAACGGGACCAACGATGACTGAAGAGAATCGTTTAACGTGATGGAAGTGCAACCCTTCCACAAATTGCTGCAGATTTCAATGCTGGGGCATCAACAAGTGTCAGTGTGAGAACCATTCAATGAAACATCATCGATATGGGCTTTCGGAGCGAAGGCCTACTCGTTTACCCTTGATAACTGCGTGACACAAAGCTTTACACCTCGCTTGGGTCCGTCAACACCGAAAATGGACTGTTGATGATTGGAAACATGTTGCATGATCAGACGATCTCGTTTCAAATTGTATCGAGTGGATGGACGTGGAGGGGTATGGAGACAACCTCTTGAATCCATGGACCCTGCACGTCAGCAGGGGACTGTTCAAGCTGGTGGTAGCTCTGTGGTGGTTTGGGGCGTGTGCAGTTGGAGTGATATGGGATCCCTGATACGTCTGGATTCGGCTGTGACAGATGACACGTACATAAGCATCCTGTCTGATCACCTGCATCCATACATGTCCATGGTGCATTCCAACGGACTTGGACAATGTGACACCCCACATGTCCAGAACTGCTGCAGAGTGGCTCCAAGAACACTCTTCTGAGTTTAAACACTTCCCCTGGCCACTAGACTCCCCAGACATGTCTGGGATGCCTTGCAACGTGAAGTTGAGAAGAGATCTCCACCCCCTCATACTCTTGTGGATTTATGGACAGCCCTGCAGGATTCATGGTGTCAGTTCCCTCCAGCACTACTTCAGACATTAGTCGAGTCCATGGCATGTTGTGTTGAGGCACTTCTGCGTGCTCTCGGGGCCCTACACGATATTGTGCAGGTGTACCAGTTTCTTTGGCTCTTCATTGTTGGACGGTAGTTTTGTGGATCACTTCTGCTACCCTTCTTGTAGATGAATGTGACGCTTCCTTCCAATTACTGAGCACGGTTTTTGTTAGAGGGAACTGTGACAGATTATATGAACAGCAGTGAGTGCTAACTCAACTGCAATATAAAATTCAATAGGGATTCCATCGGCCCCTGGGGCTTTGTTCAGTTTTAACGAGTATGTTAAGTTTTTACTGATTGCAAATGTTAAGGATACAATTTCTCGTAAGGCAGGAGGTATTGCTTTGAATTGTATTACAAAACAAGTGTATGGAATAACATCTTTGGTTGTGTTAGAAACATGCATGAAAATAATTCATTTTGACATCAGAAACCATGTGAGGCAAGAAAATTAATTTTCGTTGAATGCGACACGTAATTGTCTTATATGAAGTTCATTTTCTCATGTTGCTTTCCTTTTTGATCACATGATTGCTTACATACTTCCTGTACTATCTTTCAGATGCCTCAAGATATAATATACCCTAACAGATTTCCAGTATATAACACTGCACTCTACTTCATTTTATGTAACTTATTGTATGTGTGAAAATTAAATTTTTTGCAAAAATATTTACCATTTTGGACCAGTTTAGCAGCTATATCCCTCCATAATTCGGCCTTCTTCAAAATTTTCTTATAACCTGCATCACCTGTACTGCACAAGAAGCTGTACTTCCTCACCTGTCCGATAAGTTTTCTGTTTGTATGATTTCCCCTCATTGCACTGCATGCTCACAGATACGACAGATCTGCCTGTCGCCATTGCTGGCTCAGTAATCGGTGTGAGCACACAGCAAAAAATGCGGCTGCAGGCGCACCCAACGCCGACCGCTTCGGCGAATGTGTTTTTTGAGATAGACTGGCGCTTGCTACTGTGGCAAGACTGCCCACTGCCTGACCGACCCGATGCAACAGCACACATTTCAACGACGCGGGCTGCCCGCAGCGGTTCAAGGTCGAAGAGCGCATTCTGTATGGCCAGGCCTTTAGTAAAACTACACATTTGCCAAACACAATATGCCATCCTGCCCGTTGTACACTGTCCAGTCACATTGATGTGACCTCCTGTCCAAAGACTGAATAACTACCTTTTGCAGTGCGAACCGCTCAGAGACATGCAGGAAGTACTTCAGTTAGTTTCTGGAAGGTAGCGGCAGGGATGCAGAGCCTTGCCGACTCCAGTACCATGGCCAGCTGTGCTAGGTTTCCCGATTGAGGATTCCTGTCGCGAACAGCCCGATCGAGGTGGTCCCACACATTCTCGACTAGGTTTAAATTGTGGGAGTTAGGTGGCCAGGGGAGTACAGTAAACTCATCCTGGGGCTCTTCGAACCACGGATGTACATTGTGCACTATAATATGTTGCGTTGTCCTGCTGAAAGATACCATCCTGCTGTGGAAAAACAAACTGCATGTAGGGTTGCACATGGTCCCCAACGACAGATGCATACTTGTGTTGAGCCATTGTGCCTTCCATAATGACGAGATCAGACAGGGAATGCCATAAAAACAGTCCCCAGACTATAACGCTCCCTCCTTGTTTGCTTTCAGACATTTCACACCATATACACCAATGGCTATCTGTTTGATGGAGCATAAAAAAAAATTCATCTGAAAAGGCCACCTGTCACCACTCAGTGCTGTGTGCAAATTCCAGGCTTAGTCACTGATGAACAGCAGCCAGCACAGGTGCACGAACCAGACACCTGATGCAGAGATCTATACACAGCAACATTTGTTTAACGGTCATTGAGGAGATACCATTGCGGTCAGTTGCTCAACAGTTGCACATCTATTCGCTTGTAGACATCTCCATAATCATCATTCACCCCTGTTATCTATGACCCGTGGTGCACATCAGTTGCCTCAGAGCCAGTTCTGGATATCGCCATTTTGTTGTGCACAGTATACTTAAATACAGCAGCGTGTGAACAGTTTACAAACATAATCATTTAGGAAATGTTTCCACACGTGGTCCAAAAGTCAATGATTGTGCCCTTTTGGAGGTCAAATAAATCCCTCCACATGCGCATTACGACAAAGACTGCACTGTTGTCTGCGTCCTCCCGACAACACTTTATACACCCTCCAAGTTATTGCACGATTACATCAAACATAGGGGGTGGTCACAATAATGTGACTGGACCGTGTATTTGGCGACTGTAAAATCCTTTCAGCCATTTCATTGGGTCCTGACTACAATCTCCGGAGAACACTGATGGATGCATGATGTGCAGCTCACGTACTGCTGGTCTGGAGTCCATTAGTCTCCTGAATATACCGACTACGGGAATTATATGCTGCTTGTATTCTGGTTTCTGTCTGTATAGGTCACAGGTGCTAAATTGTGTAATTGGGGCCATGGGGCTTTTGCATTGCATAATTGGAGCCACAGTGATATAGGTGTTTTGAACTAACCAGAGTCTCCACCAAACAATGTCACATTGTAACGAGAATCAAGTCCAGTACTCAAACCAAGATCATTAATGAAGTATTACACTTAACACTGAAAGCATATTTTTTACAAACTCCAGTATACAGCTAGAAGAGAACAGAATTCCTGGACAGAGAGTGTGTGAACAGAGACACCAATGACAGTAGCAGTTGCGCTCTGAAGTAAATCCTAAGATGACAAATGAAATTTTGTGCCAGATCAGGACTAAAATCGGATTGCCCGATTAATGGGACAAGTCCCTGGATTGCCTCAACTATCATGGCATGCTTCCCATCTGACCCAAATTTCCATCCCGTTGTAAGCAAGTATCATCTCAGTCCATTCTCCTCCTACTGGCAGCTCATCTTGATTCCGACAGGAGTTTGTATGTAATGTACGTTCAACCTGATGTAACTGTAAGAGCTGTCACACTCATAGACATGAAATATACACACACACACATTCATGGTGTCTGTTCTGTCAGACATGTCCGGCAGGGCAGATGCCAGAGGTGTGTGTGCGTGCGTGTGCGTGTGCCTATGTTTGTGTATCCATGCCCTGTAGGTATCAGTGTGAGCTGCCAGCAAGAGAATGAACAAGGACATTGCCTTTGTATGTCAGGATGGAAATTGGGGTCAGATGGGAAGCATAGCCGATGTTGTCAAGGCGATTTCTTGCGTTAAGTGGGAAATCCGGGTTCGAGTCCCATTCCAGCACAAATTTTCACCTACCATCTTTCGATTTATTTCAAAGACCAAATACATCTTATATCATTGGTATCTGACAATTCATATTCCATAAGATACAAACATTGGAAGCATAAGAAATTTAAAGAACCTTTTAGAAATGCTAAATATTAAATCAAATAATTGCTGGTGGTTGGGTTTAAACTGACTTAGTCTACACTGCTTGCACCGCAGCCTTCAGCTGTGTTCATCACTTTCTCTGAAATTTCCTGTATAGCCAGTCACTCATTCAGCAGATCTGTGTAAGGTCAAAAAGTAATTTTTTTACGTAAATTCTATTACCGAAGGTCTTAGAAAACCCTCTTGAGGCACCTAAGGATTCTTAAACTCAAGTGTCAATACATGTACTCCTTAGGCCTAATGGTTTTTTAGGTTAATAATGAGAGGAAATTTGGGGTGAATTGTAAAATTCACAATCATAGTACTGCAAATAAAAATAATTTCCATGCAGACTGTGTGTGTGTGTGTGTGTGTGTGTGTGTGTGTGTGTGTGTGTCTCTCTCTCTCTCTCTCTCTCTCTCTCTCTGTCTCTAGGGTTCTAAGTGATTCTTTTTTATTTGGGGGTAAAAGTCATCACCAGGTGGCGATCGGACATTGTGCAGGATATTGGAACATAAATGAGCGGTGGATTAAAATCAGGCTTGAGAAACAGACTGCTGCAGAGAAAGTGACTGGTATGGAACAAGAGACTAGAAGAAATGAATAGTATTATGAAGAGTGTAAGGAGGCAGCAAGAGCAAAAAATGTATGATACAGAAGGATGTAGGCCAGAAGAACAAGAATGGTAGTGGATGACTACAGAGAAAAAATGTGTGTGGAAAAGCAAATTTTTGGAGCAAAGAAGAGGATCCTTTTTGGAGGCAGTTGCAGGATATTGAGGTACTGAATAACGCTAATGAAAGCAGATAATTCTATAGGAAGGTCAGTACCTTAGAAGGGGCTTTCAACCGAAAACAACAAAATAAAATGCTGAAGCATGGGAACTAACCGAAAACCAACAGGTGGAAGAAGAGGAAAATGAGATTCGGCAAGCACTAATGAAACTACTCGACAATAAGTCACCTGGCTGTGACAACCTACCAGCTGAGCTTAAGTGTGGTAGAGATAATCTAGTTTGATGCTTGTATGCCATGATCTCATATATGTACTCAAAAGTCATCCCAGATGATTAGAAAGTAGGAGTAGTATGTGCTATACCAAAGAAAGTTAAACATGGACGGGAAACAATTTAGATAAAAAGAGCATAGAAGCTTTTGAAATGTGGTGCTTCAGAAGAATACTGAAGTTTAGGTGGGTCGATCATGTAACTAAGAAGGAAATACGGAATAGAGTTGTGGAGTCAAGAGATTTGTAGCACAATTTGACCAAAAGGAGGGATCGGTTGATAGGACACATTCTGAGACGGGAAGAGATCACAAATTTAGTATTTGAGGGAAGTACGGGGGAAGAAATCATAGAGGGAGACCAAGAGATGAATACAGTAAGCAGATTCAGAAAGATGTTGGTTGCAGTAGTTATTCGGAGATGAAGAGGCTCGCACAAGATAGAGTAGCATGGAGAGCTGCATCAAACCAGTCTTTGAACTGAAGACAACAACAACAAGGTAAGAAAGTGGATACCCTGCAATAAACAAACTGTAGGGGAATTACAGTCTTGAGCACTGCACATAAAATATTGTCCTCCCTGATTTTTACATGTATAAAACCTTTTGCAGAAAAACCAATCAGGAGATATCAGGCAGACTTTACATCTGGCGGATCACCTATTAACTAAATGCCTGCCGTGATGCAAATATTGGGAAACAAACCAAAAACAAAAAAAAACAAGGAAGTACGATATCAAAACATGTCATACATTTGTTGATTTTAAAGCAAGAAAGTTTATTGAAGCCATGAATGAACCTGGCATACTGCAAGAGTTAATACGCCTTGTATGTGTGACTATAGAAAAAGTAATATGCTACTCGTATGTAAAGTACAAATAAAAGTAAATTTAACACCAGCCTTGGTGATCATTGTGGAATGAGGCAAGGGGACGCACTATCGTGTATGCTTTTTAATAAGATCAGCTCCGATGAACATAACGGGCACAATATTCAGTAGAATAGAGCAGGTTCTGACCTATGGACCTATGCAGTTGATGTTCACATCATTGCAAGAACAAAACTAGCTGCTTAAGAAACATGTAGGGCACTGGTGGCAGTAGCAGTAGAAATGAGCAAGTAGAATATGTTAGTGAATTTCTCTACCTGGGAACCCTGGCAACATCACAGAATGATATTAATGTGGAAATAAAGCAACACTTACTTAAGTCCAGGACTCTGTCCAGGAGAGCAACCTGCCAGCTGTATAAAACATTAATACGTTATAACATGACCGCTAGGTGTGCTATATTAAGATGCTGCTCCCTCTCTTCACTCCAACAAGCTAACATTATATTCATTTCATTTACTGATAGTGTGACGATGCAGATAATGAAGTTTCCGGTTAAGAACAGTGACTGTTAGCGGATCACAAACTATCATTTATTACCGAAACCAATATTCATTTCAAATGCTTTTAAATACACCCAGTTTTAGCAATATTCTGTGTGTCGTCATACAACACTAATCATTTCACAGTGAGACCTCGAAAAGCAATCGGAATAGAGCACAAATAATTATATCGACATCAAATTCAGAAGAATGTCTGAGCAGTGCGGGCAGGCTCATCATCTGAACTCCACTTCCCATCAAGCACTGACACGACAACTGTGGTAACCACTCTTGCCAAGCAACAACAATCACTACTACTGAAAACACTGTCAGCAAGCAGTGATTACTCTTTAGTATCTGCATGGGCATGGCAATGCAGCTGAACAAGACTGTTGCAACAAGGTTCTGTCCAGGCCGACAGTGCCTTGACAACAAGCTGGGAACAGAACCCTGCAGGAGGAAATGAAAACTTGCAATGTGAGTGTTTCTGTGGGAATCCAAAACCCTGCAGTGACGTGCACTTGCACGGGGATTAAAATACACAGCAGGTGCAAGTGGCTGACGACTGAGCACATGGAGACGGCAGAGGGCACAATGCACAAGTCGCAAAGCAAGATCTGTGGTGGTTGAGCTCAGCATTAGAACTGCCCTGCCCAGCATATTGTCGTCCACAGGTAAATACTTCTGTCTGCAGGTTTGCCCACAGTAGTCGCATGCGCCCACATGGCAGTTGTGCTACCCGTGGCAGATCATCTGCCTCCATCATGAAGTCCACTGGTGGGGATAGTAAATCCCTTCCTCCTGAAAAGGCCACGTATTGCTTAAATGCCAGTCTGGGGCTACGACCTCCAGCATAGAAGGGGAGAAAATGCCACAGACCCGAGCATTGGACTGACGACCGAAGGCGAGGCTGTTGCTGCCAACTCTGTCAGAGGGGGAGAAGGGGTGCAGAGGTGAGGCCGTATCCACTGGTGAGAGTGGAGAGGAGGAGGAGGAGGAGGAGGAGGATGGGTCAAAATCCATGGGCTACACATTGGTAGATATTTAAGTGAGCCTCACTAGGGCCTGAGGCTAAAGGCTAACGTAGGGCAGTGAAGGGTACAGAGGGCTGTCGCGGGGAAGCACACCACGGCAACTGGGAGCCCGCACCCTGAATGGTGCCACGACCAACCCTGCTGCACGGCAGAGTGGAAAACCTCTGCAGTAACGGGCAGTGGGGTGCAGGGACAACTGATCGGAACGACAAGTCAGCTGCTCCAGACTGACGTCCACTGCAAACAACTGCTGACCTTTGTTGCCTACCACGACGCCAGGCAACTGCCACTGTTGCAGGCTCCAAGACTATTCCTAAAAGGCAACCTCAGTGGAAAAATATGAGGAACCACTTAGTTTGTAGTCACAAAACTCAAAAACATATTGTTACAGGAAGAGGTACACACACACTTTCCCATTTGAGTACTGAACGTACATAGGAAGCTCACCACGTCAAGAGGGTTCAATTGGCTCTGAGAACTATGGGACTTAACATCTTAGGTCATCAGTTGCCTAACCTAAGGACATCATACACATCCATGCCCGAGGCAGGATTCGAACCTGCGACCATAGCAGTCACGCGGTTCCAGACTGAAGCGCCTAGAACCGCTCGGCCACCGTGGCCGGCCCACCTCAAGAGTTAGAAGTTGGGTGAAATGGGGTGGTGATCAGATTCTGGATACCATTGTGAATGCAAAAGTTTTCAAACTCCCAAGACACAAATTGGCAATCATTATCAGACACGAAGGTCGTGGGTTATCCCTCAGAGGCAAAACTGACCAGCAATCATTGACAGTGGCAGTCAATGGTGTGGAGGACAGATTGGCGGCGTACAGGAAATTTGATAAGGCATCAGCCACCGACAACTACGTGCTGCCCAAAAATGGGCCAGTGAAATCAACATACACTCTGTCCTGTGGGTGCTCTGGGACTGGCCATGGCCATGGGGAAAACTGGCACAGAGCCTTCAAGCATGCACTAGATGTCTGACATTGTGATCGCTTGCTGGCCAGTAGATGTGACGCACCAGTACCTTCGTAGGAGTCGTATCCCAGTGCAACACATGCAACAACTGGAGTATGTGAGGAGACAGTGCTGGGGGACCAACACATAACAGTTTTGCTCCTCTGTGGCATACAAGACCCCCGGACAACATTGAGTTGATCACAGTGAAGAAAAAAATGTATGCCATGCAAGATACACACACAAATAGACAAACTCTGGCAAACCCACGTAGACAGCCAAAACGAAATCCCAGAAAAGTGGTTAGGCGGCCATGTCAGTCACGACCTTTTGCAGTGTCAATGGAAAATCCAACAAGGTCTGCTGCACGGTATTGTCCAATGTGACCACGAAAGCCTCCTGCTGGTCAAACCCTGGATTGGACCCTACCAGCAGCTGTGATAGCGCATCAGCATTTGCCTGCGGGGCGGTGGAGCAGTAGTGAATGTCATATCAATAATTACTGAGAAAGAGAGCCAACATCTGCAGTTGGTGGACAGTTGTATCTGGCAGCTTGGAAAGAGGGCCAAATAAGGAAACCAGCAACTTGTGGTTGCTGATGTGTGTGGAGGGGGGGTTGGTGATGTGGAGAAAATGTGAAATTCTTTAAGTCTGAAAACAATAGCCAGCACCTCCTCCACCTGTGAATAGCTGTGCTGTGATGCAGAAAATGTCTCTGATGTGTAAGTGATGGGCTGCTCTGTGTCATCTGTGTTCTGATGGGACAGAACGGTACCATACTGGTAGGTGTCACAGGCCAGAGTTAAAGGTTTACCTGACATAAAAGAAGCCAAAAAGGGAGCAGAGGATGGGGAAGTCCTGAATCTCCATATACTGCTGATAAATTCGTGGCCCAGATGAGATTCCAAATGGCAAGCGATTAAATGGGGTACACTCAAAATGACACATGAGAGACACTGCAAATAGGTGATCCAGACAGCATATGACTGTCTGGGTTTGTTGTGGTGCTGGTTAAACATCAACCGTGCTGCCACCACTTTGGTTTGATGTCTGGAATACTGCATAAGCAACCGACAAAGTTTGTCAAGGGGAGTATCTTGTTCTCAGTGGAGGACTTAAAATTTTGAGCAACACCACATAACCCGGCACTGCTATACAATAACAACGTGGCTTTATCCACTTTATCAACAATATGCCTTACTTGGCAGTGCAGCAGGAACTGGCACAGTTAATTTTCTCATCTTTCCATAGACACACTGAAACCAGGGTTGGGCAGAAAACCACACAGTGGGCACCTGACCTGCCAGTAGTGTAGCATGGACATGAAGCAATTCCACGTTCTGGTTTAGCAGTGCCTGCATCTGCGCATGATGCTGCTAGTCCTTCTATAGGCCCAACTGTTCCTGCCAGCATTGCAGAAATGCAGGTTCATGGTGACCCAGAATTAACCCTATGAAAAGGAAGGAAGGAAAATAGTGTCACATGTGTAACAAGATCCTCCGTTACCACTGTAATATCTGCGCAGGTGTGACAGTACCACTAAACAACACTGTTGGTACAAGGCACTGTACGGGCTGACAGTGCCTTGACAACAAACTGGGGAACAGAACCTTGCAAGAAGAAATGAAAAGTCACCGTGTGAAGCAATGTATGGGAAATCAGAAAGTTCTAAGCCACATAGAGATTTGCACGGGGATGAACACAACAACAGCAGGCATGGGTGGCTGAGTAATGAGCACACGGCTTGAGGCGCAAGGTAAGGTTCGTAGTGGTAGAACTGAGAATTATAGCTGCCCCATCTGGCTTGTTGTTGACTATAGATACACATTTCTGTCAGAGTGGGTCTGCTCATAAAAATGCGTCACACGCGACCCCTCCTTCGGTAGCAGTTGTCTGCACTAGTCCACTGCCCTACTCACACCAGAACATCTGCCTCCATCGTGATGTTGGTTATTGGGGATACTGAACTCTGGACTTGGTTAAACCAGCAGCAGCTGTAATATACACTCTGTGATGAAGCAGATTAATAAGTTTATGACTTTTGTGGATCAGAGCCCACATTAAACTTTTAAATGTTATTACAACTATTTGGGTAAGTTAGCAAATCATGGCAGAAGACAAGGCACAACACCTCCAATAGGGTCATGTATATTAATTCAATGTGCTGTTCAAATGAATCTTTCGATCATGATAACTTAACTTCACTTTCTTTGTAGTGACTGAACCTCTCTCATAACTTATTTTCCTGGTGTATATAGGGTGTTCTAAGAGGAGTGGTTGACTTCAGAGATATAACAGGAATTATTATTCGATGCAAAAAAAGTCTAGTAAACATTGTTATGGCTGTGCCCTCCTGTAATGTTTTGTGGATCCTGGCTGGTTGAGGAGAGTGTGGTATGATAGGTGGGTGGCGGGTTTCCTCTCACTACAACACAAAATGCGTACATGGTTAAAATACACTTTATTACAGGAACCAATTGAGTACTTAACTTCAGTTTTGTCCAATTTGAAGTTCTGTGCTTAACGGTGATCAGTTATATGTACTAATTCTTAAATCTTGTCTGTGTCCATATCACAACGATATAAAATGACTAATGTTCCCTCACAATTAGCTAAGGTGCAAGGCGACGACTATCACTGTGGAAGACTAGAGCACAGTACATATTGAGGTGCAGTGCAAACTGAGTCCTGATGCGATGTATTGAGGTACAGAGATTGAGATTGACACAGCTTGGTCTGCAGCAGTGGCCTATATGCACACTGCCCAGGGGGCGTTATCGGTGTGTAGCCTGGGGGTGTGTCTTGGTCCTCTCTTGTCATAGGCACATAGGCATGCTTAGTTCAGTGCCTGCTATACAATGTTTCCTAGTACCGACTGGTGTGCTGGCAAAGGCGTATGCCAACATAAATGTGGGCTCTAAAATGCATACCTTAGCTCACAGCTCTTAAGGTACACATTTTAGAGCCCATGCTTACTAGACTTTTTGCTTCAGGTGGTTGTTCCTGTCATATCCCTGAATAATGACCATTTTTCCAGGGACACCCTGTGTTTTATTCCAGCTGCAAGCCTAAGCTATTTTTCTTAGATCTCATTCTTAGAGTTTTATTGTTAGTTTGATGTCACACCTTTTCAATTTACAAGAACACTATTAGTTCACTGTTCTAGGTTATGTTTCATAAATAAACATTTAATATAAACTTGTATCAAGTGTAATTGAAGTATACCTTCAGTTTCAAAGCCCTAAACTTAGTGTTATGGATAATATGTCAGGGGGATACTTCATTTATTGAAAGGAATATTCTCTTGAATTTTATAGTTTAATTGTGTATTTTTTTCTATTAGATTCCTGAATGAATGCATGGATATTGCTGCATCTATAAGAGTGAGGCTGCTGCCATGGCTTCATGCTCTCTTTATCCCTCAAACCTCTTTGCCTAGGTGTGATGAATATATGATTAGGTCAGAGACATCTCCTCAAAACCTGTGTAATAACTTAAATCCAATGAATTGGTTAGCCTGGTTTTTGATAGTGCTGTTGAATAAGATCTGAAAAAATGTTTCACTTCTGTTGTGTACTGAAAGATGTAATAACTTCTCTGAGCAGTGTAAATACATCTTTTTTGAGAACACATCTAACTGAAGGTTGTAGAATACTGAGAGTATGACTGTTAATTTTTAACTGCTAATTGTAATGCCAATTTTTTATGGGAAGATTTATTTTGAATTCTAATTCTGTTGCAGGAAATGAGATACAAAGAATTTTTTATGGCTCCTATTCAAGATATGCAGTTGAAAAAGGATCTGATATGAAAGAGAAAACATGTGGTGTGATTGGTCAGCCAACTCATGTGACACATCCACATCTGCTAAAAAAAGGAGAGGTAAGCACAGATGTTTGCCTCAAATCCCAGTACTTGTACAAGCAAACCCACTGGACAAAATATTAGGTACCCCCTTAAAAGATCACACTGGTTGGTTTGGAATGCTGTAGATGGTGTACTACTGGTACCAGATGGTCATGTGACCCTCTGCCTTTCACATAAGTCATGGCAGTGAAGCGGTGTGTTATTACCAGTCGGTTGTATGAAAGTAGTGCTGTAAGATGGATTCCCATGGGGATGTGACAGAATGGCAAAAAGGAGTTCTCATATTTGGACATGCCCATGACCACGCATGAGTGAAGTTGCCCAATTTGTTGATATATTAGTGAGAACTGTCCAACACCTGCAAGTAATGTGAACCACTAACAGCCATGCAACGTGACATAAGAACTGTGATCATAAATAGATCCTAACTGGCAGGGAGCAAAGATGACTGTTACATCTTGCCACTGATAGTTGGTTTCAAACCTGTCAGGAATTGCTGCTGTCATTGCAGAACCATTTCAACTATTTTCTGAATAAATGTCACAAAGGGTGCATGTGATAGATAATGGAAGTTGGTTGCCTTGCAAAAGGCCATAGCTCACATCTGTACATAAAGCTACATGACTTCAGTTTGCTGAACAACTCAGAAACTGCTCAGTATCAGACTGGAGGCATGTAGTGTGTGGTCCAATGAGTCACAGTTCTTCCTTTTTTCAAACAGTGCAAGGTGTCTAGTACACCGAGCACTGACTAGAGTGTTTAACCTACAGTGTGTGGGGGTGTAGTTAACCTGTAATACTTTTTGTAATGTTCTGTGGTGTTTTTTGTTTCATGACTAGGGCCCAATAATTAAGATCACCATGAACATGACTAATATATTTATTCTAACTTTCTCATTGACCAGTTGTTGCTGTCTCATCTACATCTTCCTGAAGAGTATGCTGTGTACACTCAAGCACCCTGTTTTACCTTGAATGTCTGCTTAATCTCCCAATCTTATTACCATCAAAAATCTGTGGCACTATTTGAAACAGCAGAAGGTGACACACAGTAATCAACAGCCTCATAATTTGTTTGCACTTTGGGGTGTAATCACGAGTGAGTGGCCTTATCTGTATATGACATACCTGAAGAAACTTGTGGACTCTTTTTCTTTGCTGAAGCTATATCTACATCTACATCTACATACATACTCTGAAAGTCAGCGTATGGTGCATGGTGGAGGGTACCCCGTATCACTATTAGTCATTTCCTCTTCTGTTCCACTCACAAATAAAGTGAGAGAAAAACAACTGTCTGTATGCCTCCCTATGAGGACTAATCTCTCTAACCTTATCTTCACCTTACATGACATATATGTTGGTGACAGTAGAACCATTCTACAGTCAGCCTCAAATGCCAGTTCTCTAAATTTTCTTGAAAGTGGTCCTCAAAAAGAACATAGCTTTGCCTCCAGTGATTCCCATTTGAGTTTCTGAACCATCTCTCTAATACTTGCATGTTGTTTGAACCTACTGGTAACTAGCAGCCTGCCTCTGAATTGCTTCAGTGTCTTCCTTTAATCTGATCTGGTGCGGATCCCAAACACTCGAACAGTACTCAACAATGGATCACACTAGTGTTGTGTATGTGATCACATTTACAGATGAACCACACTTTCCTAAAAATTTTCCAATAAATCAAGGTCAGCCATTTGCCTTCCCTACTACAATCCTTACCTACTCGTTCCATTTCATATTGGTTTGCAACATTACACTTAGATATTTAATCGATGTGATTGTTTCAAGTAGCACACTACTACTGGTATACTTGAACATTGTGGGTCTGTTTTTCCTACTCATCTGTATTACCTTGCATTTTTTTGCATTTAGAACTGCTGCCATTCGTCACACCAACGAGAAATTTTGTGTAAGTCATCTTGTATCCTCCTGCAGTCACCCAATAATGACACCTTCCCATACACCATAGCACTATCAGCAAACAACCACAGATTGCTGCCCACTCTATCATTTGTGGATATAAAGAAAAACAGTGGTCCTATCACACTCCCCTGGGGCACTTCTGATGATACACTTGTCTCTGATAATGAACACTCACTGTCGAGGACAACATATTGGGTTCTGTTCAATGCTATAGGTGGTGATAATTCTTTGTCTGATATGCTTATTTCAGAAGCTACCAGAAGTCATGTTGCAAACTCTGATATAGTTTGAACAGTAATTGGATGTTTTATGAAAGATATGAGTTACTTAGCATTCTACACGAGTCACATTTGCCCCCCCCCCCCTTTTTTAAAAAGAATATGGTATTATTTATTAGGTCTGTGAAGTACATTGTAGTCCATGGGATATCCCAGTTTTAATCTGATGTAATCCTCTGCCAACATTATGACAATGACTGTTATTATTGGTAGGTCTGAAATTTAGTATGGCTCTTATGAATTGTTGAATGGAGGCAGTGTCACCTGCTACACATTCTCGAAGAATGTAATTTATATTATCTCAGAAATACAAAGTTGCATGATCTAGCTGATATTAAAAAAAAAAAAAGTAATGACTTGAATGAAATATTTTATGCTTCACCAGCTTTGGACATATTTCCAGAGAGGAAAGATATACCTGAATTAAGTAGTGTTATAAGAAATGTGACTGGAGATATTAACAACTTATGTTTTTAATGTTTTTGTTTTTCAAAATTTATGTCTCATCATGATTGTGATAATATACTTAATGAATCACAGGTTGAAATTTTGAAGGATTTCTTGACTGAATAATCCATTTACAAATGCAGTCTACAAGTGGTACAAGAATTAGAAGTGTAAATTGTAATGTAATAGCAAGTAATACTTTTTTGTGAATTGTGCAGTTGCTTTGATTATGTGAAACAATATGTTTTCTTAAGAAATTTGAGGTTGTAGGCTCGGGTTGTGTGGCAGGCATCTCATTTGAATCTTGTTTAACATTAAGAGCATGGATAGAAAGAGAGAAACTTTACTATTAAGGTAGGTCATATTCTGCAGTGGAATATAAAAGGGTGCATGACACATTTGAAGGAAGTGAAACGTCTAGCAAAGGGAAGTCCTTGTGTTTATATTCTGAAGAGATACATTCCAGATTTATGACCCCTATATGCCAAGGATTTATAGCCTTCACAAAAATGCAATAAGGAGAAAGATAATTGGTTAGTTGCTGTCTTTATTAATGACATATACCACAGTAAAACTCTTTCCCTTGCAGCCAATATCCAAGCACTTGACTGTTGCTGCACATATGATGTACAGGGTAACCTAGAGTGTCCATTCATCCCATTTTTCCCAGAACAGTCTGTTTTTTTCCCAAAATATCCTACTGTCCTGAAAGGTTTTTTGGGGATGCTCAGATATCTCACTTTTTGTTTATTCCACGTGGATAAAGTACTTGCACTACCAGATGTTTGAAATTTTTGGAAATTTGTGTTAAGGTCTTATGGGACCAAATTGCTGAGGCCATCGGTCCATCCAGATGTTTGATTTCCAATTTACTGTGGATTGCGCAAGTAAATATGCTAGAAAATGCCACTTGTACAACTTGCTCTATAATCTTTGTTCATTTATGTTAATGTTTTGCACTGTTGGTAGTACTGATTCATGTTCACTGTTTCATCCTGCCAAAATGAAAGTGTAATTTTAACAGCAGTATAAAAAGTGAGTTGAGTTTTCTTACTGTCAGGACAGAAACTGCAGAAAGTATGTTGTGCAAATCAAACATCACTACTGCATGTGTGATGGAAGATTTGGCATTGTGAATCATGTTAAGATGAAGAAACATCGCTTGAGTGTTCAAACAGAAATCAACATCTTGATTAAGTACATAAAAGTGAGAAGTATAGTGACAATGCAGCAGAATAATTGTAAAACATCATTTGGGATCATCTCAGTGTATGACGCAAAGGTGAACTTGTATGTTCATTAAATTTTGTCAATACATTTGTCCCCATTTTTCTCCTTAATTATCCTAGGTTTTTTCAAAACTTTAAGAAAGTCCCATTTTCTTAATAAAAATGAAACTGGACACCCTAGGGTAACCAGTTACCAGCAGTGATGCTGGCACCAAGCTAATTGCATAGTTCTCCTGAGCATTTCTCCTTGCATATGTTATAATACATGGAACATGTTACATAGATGTTCTACAACTTGCCTCTGGGCTGATGCTACAGAGAACCTCACATTATCAGAGCACCTGTATGCTCTGAATATTGGGCAGGGCAGAGAGTTCAGCACTGCTGCAGATTCTCTTTTATTAATGATTCTCTTCTCTCATGACAGACACCAAGTGGGAAATGATGATTGGTACATATGTCAGTGGCCTGTTGGTATTTGGATACAGATAGAATACCAAATGAAAAAATAAATGCATAAATGGGTTATCAGCAAAGTGAACTGGATAAATGTACAGCAAACTAACTGTGCTTCGACACAAACCTAGTGTCTAAGAATTGATCATGTTACTATGATCCACTAGTGGTTCCATTTTACACTTCTCAGGGAAATATTAGAGGCAGCCTTCTCGATGGTGTAGTGAAGGGGACTACTCTGTATTCAGTCAGCTGATTGGTGCATTTGTTCCTTTAGGTTAAGGTACCATAATGCTCCATAGTGTGTGGCAACTGTGTTGCGCTTGGAAATTCAAACACTGACTGACTTCAGAGAACTGCATAGCCTTTTGAATACTGAGTAAAAGATATCATATTTGGGAAACCATCAACAAGATTTCAGGGACAGGTGGGAGGTGCTGCTTAAACTGCTGATTTTAGACTAGCCCAGGAGATATTGCCCAGACAATAGTGGCACACTGGCAGCCAGATGAAGTTGACTTCTGTCTATTCTCCATGCAGGAGTTCTATTTTACAATTTCTGGAGCCTTGTCACTACACCAGATAATTATAAAATTCATTATGCAGTGTAGAATTTCATAAAAAGCTATATTAATTGAAAGAATATAGGAAATACGTTAATTTGCAGGCAGGCACAATTAAAAGACACTAAATATTTTGGCCACAGCCTTCGTCACTAAAAGAGAGACACACACCATTCATACACACAAGTAAGCACACATCATGCACACATGACCACAAACTCCAGCATCTCAGGCTGGAATGCAACTATTATGTGGGATGCAAGCAGTAATCTGGAGGGGACAGGATGGGAAGGAATAGTCGTGTGTGGGTGGGGAGCGAGACGAAACACTGTCTGGTGGAATGTGCAGGGCCTAGAATGACAACAGGCGCAGCGTCAGGAGGTTGTGGGGCAGGGAGGTGGGGAAAAAAGGAGCAAAAAAGGAGAGGGATGGGGAAAAAAGGTGGATGTGTTGGCAGAGGGTGTCAAATAAACAGGTTGGGAGATGAGAATGGGGAGGAGATCAAAGGACAAACAGAGTGGAAACTGTTGGGTGGAGGGTTTGGGGACAGTATGTTACCATAGGTTGAGGCCGGAATAATTACGGGAGCGAAGAATGTGTAGTAAGGATAACTCCCATTTTCACGGTTCAGAAAATCTAGGGCAGAGGGAGTTTCCTATATTAATCTAACCTGATCTTTGTAATGTAGTGAAGGAGATAGGATACTTTTCCAACTAATGGAAAGAAGCAGTTTTAATTACACAATTTAAACCTAGGGTGGATAATTAACTACCATAATATGGCCCCTCTAGCTGTATAGGAAAGATATTTGATTCAATAAGTAACCACTATCATGTCTGTGCCTATAATCCAGGCAGCTCTGTAGTCACATGAAACAATTTACTCACTGCAGGTAATCTGAACCATTGATGGCAGCCATACAAAAGGCTTTAATGAAGAGACACAACTGATTAGGTTTTTTTTCTACCATGAGAAGGTGCCTGATACTACTTGGACCATAATATCTCCTCATAACTTTATTCATGGAGATTCTGGGGACATCTTAATATTTTTATACTGTTTTATCTCCCATCATATTAATGTAAATACTGAGCTATTGATACCCTATCAAACCAATTTGCATGGCACCCTCAAGTCAGTTGGGGCTTACAAATGACAGGCTGAGGTAAAAGAAAGAAGAAATGTTCTTTTAGGTCTCAATTATGAAAACTCTTTTTAAACATTCATATTTGTAATCCTCTAGAATTTAGAGTTAGGCATGTCACTTGCAGGTCTAAAGATTTGGTGAGGCTCCTGGGCGTTGTATGATGTTTCAGAACATTTTTTTACTGCCAGCTTGGTTATGTGTACAAAGTATATGAGCCAGTCTTGGTGGGATGTAGTCCACCCTAAGAGAACTGTGATGACCAACAGGACTTTTAGGACCAGCTATAGTCCTCTACTCCTTGCACTGCCCAGTCAGGCACCAGTTAATATGAGATCCATTTTCATGATGTGACAAATGTATAAAATATACTGTTTAATCCAGACAAATATATACCATAGCAGGTTTCATGCTGTGTTGGGCTGTGGTGGTCTTTTCTCAGGCTACCAGTGAATGTAATGACCTGCACTGTTTTGAGAATTTGGGTTACTGCTAAACGTTAATGGTTATTGATAGCAGATCATAAGTCCTATCAGACATCTGAGCAAATATTCTCCAGATTGTCCACAATAAACAGTTTCCATTAGTAGGACCTAGTTTCATAACCATTACGCATTTAAGAACTGAATAGTATTACAGGCATAATATGTAATTACGAATGGTGCAATCACTGATAAAGAAGAGAATGCTTTCGTGTAAAGGAAAAAAACTTGTATTGATCGGAACACTGTAAAATTGCCACACAGTCATGGTACATGTTACAACATTATATCAGTAATAATTACACACATTGATTAATGTCAGTAATGTATATGCATAAGATATTCTGAACATATAGATCATTTGTCTGATATACATTCTCTCATTGGATGAAGCTGTTTCTTTTAACATGCCCATTCATCTCATAAGAGCGTAGCTGTACTGTGATGTTAGTGTAAGAGTATCCACCATATTAAACAGTGCCCTACATCTATAATTCATGGATTATCATCAGACATGATGCAATGGCCATAATGTTTTTACTTAAATTCTCTGCTCTCTCATGCAGAGATTGCTAACTTGCAGAGATTACCAACTTGCTTTGTTAATACCTAGATGAGCTGTTCCTGAAACCAAACTCTGACTCTACTAATGAGTTATAGCTACTGAAACAGCCAGCTGCTGTATTGTCCATTTTTTCCCCTTCATTTCCATTTAGATTTATCTTGAATGCAACTTCATTGTCAAACATTAATGATGCACATTATCAAAGAAGTCAGTAACCAAAAATAGAGAGAAGACAGTTTGTTGTCTGATATACCTTTACTTACACAGATTTAGTGAGTTTAATAGAGGAGATTCAAAAGACAGTAGTGTTTATCATGATTTCATTTTGCAAGCATGAGAGAATAATAGAGATCCTTGCCCATCTCCAATACAATAGGGGTATTATGCACAATGAGGAGGTTTACTGTTAAAACTTTGAGAGCATACATTGTAAGAAGAATCAAACAACATATTCTACCTGCATCGAAATAAAGGGAATGACTGTTGAACATGGAAGAGTTTGGCAATGTTGGTTCACCGTTACCCATGTGAGGTGTATGGCTGTCATAGGAACAGATTTGCGATTCCTTATTATTATGTTCACACATTCCTTGCTGATGTGCAGTAATGAGATAACTTTTCAGGATTCTAATAGCCTTATTGCTGTTTGATTCATTCTGTTACTTAAAATAAACTAACCTCAATGAGAATTGAAGTTTACATGAAAAAAATTAATTACATCAGTTATGTCACTGGCTGAAATATTTGTCTGCAACTGATTGCAGTAATCAGCACCTAAGGTAGGAGAGCAATATGGCAGCATGTAACAGAAGTCTGCCCAACCTCATTCTCTGGTTGATTGTTCCTAGGATACCTATCCTGCTGACAATTAGCTGTTAATCATATTTTTATTCTGATCAAGGTTTACTTCCTGTCACATATATATTGTGTGTTTATGATAGGAAATTGGAGAATCTTGAGCTCTTTGCTTTTGTCAATGTGCGCCTGTAGAGTCCAGCCAATAAAGGAAAATAAGGGAAAAAATTTTGTGTAGTCACAAGTTTTTGTACAGTGTTAGGGATGATTGTTACAAATAGCATATTAGAAATCCCCAACCTGTGGGGTGTGAGCATTGGGGTGGTGGGGCATTTAAAGGTCACTATTCTTTTACTTTTCTCTTAAATAACTTGAAAACTGTGGCTTATAATGAAAATGTTTCCCAGTACAAAATTAAACTACATTAAATTTGTAACTCTTCAGGCTTTCCCGGCAATCTAATGACATCTTGGGTTGTCGGGTCTTCTGCCAGATATCAGCATCGTACTTTCACGATATTTTGGTCACGTAGCTCATGACCTTCATCAGGGGCGACCTGAGACTGCTCCTCAAGTGGACCTGGTCCAGTATTTATGCCTATGGCCTTCCCCCTCCACCAACGGCTGCAGGCGCTTCCTCTGTGGTCCACGCCCATTCCCTGCGACCTGCTGGAGCGTTGCTGCTCCGTTTTCCGTCCGCTGCGGTTCTAGGTGTTCCCTCTGCGGTCCGCGACCACCAAACCCGCTCCTGGGGGTTTCATCTACAGTCTGGGGTACCAAGCGTTCCCCCTGCGGTCCGCGCCCGCTCACCACAACCTGTTGGAGCGTTCTGCTCCGTTTTTCGTCCGCTGCGGCTCTGGATGTTCCCTCTGCGGTCCGCGCCCACCAGTCCCACTTCTGGGTGTTCCATCTTCGGTCTGGTGCGCCTGGCAGTCCGTCAGGGGCTCGTTTTCCATCTCCATGTCTCTGGTTCTTCTGTTTGTGTAGTGTTGCAGCTGGCCCCGTTGCTCCTTTAACAATTCCAGAGCCGGATCCCAGGCTCTGCTTAGCTGGTACCCTGTGTCACAGTGCGGACGGAAAACGGAGCAGCAACGCTCCAGCAGGTCGCAGGGAATGGGCGTGGACCACAGAGGAAGCGCCTGCAGCTGTTGGTGGAGGGGGAAGGCCATAGGCATAAATACTGGATCAGGTCCACTCGCGGAGCAGTCTCAGGTCGCCCCTGATGAAGGTCACGAGCTACGTGACCGAAATATCGTGCAAGTACGACGCTGATATCCGGCAGAACACCCGACAACCCAAGGTACATTAAATTTCTTACAGAAAAGGCCTTATTAATTTTTTCCTTGGAATAATAGTTTTTGCATTACAGGGGATGGAAAAATTGAAATTATTAAAAATAATGTCTTAATGGTATTAAATTAATCTTTATTGTGAAATGAAGTAGGTTAAAAACAAATATTAAATGCCTGTGCTACGGCTAAGAGCAGTAGACATGTACTAAGAGATAAATTGTGTTCTTGGGATGTAACAGAGTGAAGGGGTTGGGGGTGGAGGGTAGAAGTGTGAGGAAAATTAAGTCACCGGAATGTAGTCATGAAGTTCCCTTCATGATAGGTGTGCAATTTGAAGAGAGAGAAAGTAAGTCCTCATTCTGTGTACCCCACCACATCACAAGGAGCAACTAAAATACACTCCTGGAAATGGAAAAAAGAACACATTGACACCGGTGTGTCAGACCCACCATACTTGCTCCGGACACTGCGAGAGGGCTGTACAAGCAATGATCACACGCACGGCACAGCGGACACACCAGGAACCGCGGTGTTGGCCGTCGAATGGCGCTAGCTGCGCAGCATTTGTGCACCGCCGCCGTCAGTGTCAGCCAGTTTGCCGTGGCATACGGAGCTCCATCGCAGTCTTTAACACTGGTAGCATGCCGCGACAGCGTGGACGTGAACCGTATGTGCAGTTGAAGGACTTTGAGCGAGGGCGTATAGTGGGCATGCGGGAGGCCGGGTGGACGTACCGCCGAATTGCTCAACACGTGGGGCGTGAGGTCTCCACTGTACATCGATGTTGTCGCCAGTGGTCGGCGGAAGGTGCACGTGCCCGTCGACCTGGGACCGGACCGCAGCGACGCACGGATGCACGCCAAGACCGTAGGATCCTACGCAGTGCCGTAGGGGACCGCACCGCCACTTCCCAGCAAATTAGGGACACTGTTGCTCCTGGGGTATCGGCGAGTACCATTTGCAACCGTCTCCATGAAGCTGGGCTACGGTCCCGCACACCGTTAGGCCGTCTTCCGCTCACGCCCCAACATCGTGCAGCCCGCCTCCAGTGGTGTCGCGACAGGCGTGAATGGAGGGACGAATGGAGACGTGTCGTCTTCAGCGATGAGAGTCGCTTCTGCCTTGGTGCCAATGGTGGTCGTATGCGTGTTCGGCGCCGTGCAGGTGAGCGCCACAATCAGGACTGCATACGACCGAGGCACACAGGGCCAACACCCGGCATCATGGTGTGGGGAGCGATCTCCTACACTGGCCGTACACCACTGGTGATCGTCGAGGGGACACTGAAAAGTGCACGGTACATCCAAACCGTCATCGAACCCATTGTTCTACCATTCCTAGACCGGCAAGGGAACTTGCTGTTCCAACAGGACAATGCACGTCCACATGTATCCCGTGCCACCCAGCGTGCTCTAGAAGGTGTAAGTCAACTACCCTGGCCAGCAAGATCTCCGGATCTGTCCCGCATTGAGCATGTTTGGGACTAGATGAAGCGTCGTCTCACGCGGTCTGCACGTCCAGCACGAACGCTGGTCCAACTGAGGCGCCAGGTGGAAATGGCATCGCAAGCCGTTCCACAGGACTACATCCAGCATCTCTACGATCGTCTCCATGGGAGAATAGCAGCCTGCATTGCTGCGAAAGGTGGATATACACTGTACTAGTGCCGACATTGTGCATGCTCTGTTGCCTGTGTCTATGTGCCTGTGGTTCTGTCAGTGTGATCATGTGATGTATCTGACCCCAGGAATGTGTCAATAAAGTTTCCCCTTCCTGGGACAATGAATTCACGGTGTTCTTATTTCAATTTCCAGGAGTGTATGTTTCCCAAAGTTACATTGATTCTCCGCAGTATGCCTTATGAATCACTGGTGACTAAATATGCAAACATGGCAGAGGGGTGTTTGTTTTCCACAAAGTGTGTTACCAACATATGGAATACAAACATGAGTTACTAGTAATACTAATGCAAGAAACACCCATGGACAGAATCTAGGTAAATGTCAGCATACTGTTCTACACTGATAGAGGGGATCCTTAGCATCCTGTACAGCAGCTGTAGTGTTCTTCTGGGGAAGGTTACCTCCCCCAGTATGAGCACTGCTCGCTTTTCAAGTTACAGACAGACTATACATCTCCAGCATTCCCTGTCCAGTTTTCATATGTGAATAGACAAAATTACTTCACTAAGCTTGTGTTTATACAGTAGAGTTGTTTTCAGTTTATTACAGAAGTACTTATTATTTGCAGTTGCTAAATGCCCTATCATGTAAAAAAGTTCAACAGCTGGATCTGTCTATTATCTACCACCCTGAAGAGCCTACCTCCAGTGTAGTATACTGTCAATACATATTGGACAATGGTGATAGCACTGTTTCCACTATCAATGGCTGGAATACTTTTCACAATATGAAGGGTATCAAATGAATTACCCTAGCTTCAGCTTTTCCAATATTTGAAGAGGCCAGAGGCTTAACTTGTCTTCATCTGCAGTAGAAGTATGTCATATAGGAGTTATGGAACTTCAAATATTCTCAGAATTGTATGTTTATCAATGTAGATTTACACTGGTTTAGGATGAATAATTATTTTTGAACAAGGATACTACTGTTAAAATTTTATAAAGTGCCAATGTAGACTATAACTGATGTTATAGAAAAAAAATACATTTTTTTGGCATTCAACATTTGATGATTAACTGTATATCACGACATGTACACAAGTTTTGATACAGTTAACACAAAAAGACATTTAATTTCAAATGTTGTGTTTAGTTCTACAACCTTAGTTTTCTATGCCAATTATGTGACACATGTGATTTTACTAGGACATAAAGGCAATATCAGAAGTCAGCTGATTTACATAAATATGTGTTAATAAATGTGTGAAATGCACAGATTTTTCACTTAACTGGTTTAATGACACCTGCTACACTAGGATGCCAAAGATAAACACTACGAGGGGCATTTGAAAAGTCTGTGCAAAGTCCGAGAGATGGCACCACCGGCGCATATCGAGGTCATGTTTAGGTAGTAGCATCTTTGGAAAGAATGCACACCTAGTTTCGGCCATATTGGTCTATTTATTTGTGTTTGGCATTCGTGTGAATCAAAGAAGTCGAATGATTGTCAAAAAAATGGCCGAAAAAAATTTGGTGTGGTGATTAAACATTACTTTATGAAAGGCAAAACACTTCAGGAGACTACAGACAAGCTTGATAAACATTACAGTGACACTGCACCTTTGATTAAAACAGTTTATAAGTGGTTTCAAAATTTTTTGAGTGACCATATGGGCACAAGTGATGCTGAACGTTCTGGCCACCCTGTGGAGGTTACGACTACAGAAATCATTGATAATATGGTGGTGGATGATGGAAGAGTTAAGGTGCGTGAGATTGCTAGTGCTGTGGGAATCTCGAATGAATGGCTACATAATATTTTGCATAAACATTTGGACATGAGAATGCTATCTGCAAGATGGGTTCTGCAATTTCTCATGCTTGACCAAAAATGGAACCATGTGAAGTATTGCAACAATGGTTTGCAGCAGTTCAGGAAGAATCCGCAGAACTTTAAGCGTCGTTTCATCAATGTGGATGAAACACAGGTACATTACTACACCCCTGAGACCCAAGAACAATCTAAAAAATGGGTTACCAAGGGAGAATCTGCACCAAAAAAGGCAAAGACCATTCCTTCGGCCAGAAAGGTTATGGCAACTGTCTTTTGGGATTTGCAAGGGATAATCCTCATCGACTATCTGGAAAAGGATAAAACTATTACAGGTGCATAGTATTCATCATTATTGGACCATTTGAAAACTGAGTTGCAAGAAAAATGCCGACAATTGGACCGCAAAAAAGTCCTTTCCCATTACAACAATGCACCAGCACACACCTCAGCAGTTGTAGTTGCAAAATTAATGGAAATAAGATTCCAACTCATTTCACATCCTCCCTGTTCCCCAGACTTGGCTCCCTTGGACTACTATTAGTTCCCCAATTTGAAGAAATGGCTGGTGGGACAAAGATTTTATTCAAATGAGGTGGTGACTGCAGCAACTAATAGCTGTTTTGTAGACTTAGATAATTCCTATTATTCGGAAGGGATCAACAAATTAGAACAGCGTTGGACAAGTGTATATGTCTAAAAGGAGACTATTTTGAAAAATAAAAAAGGTTTACCCCAAACATGTAAGTAGTTTTTATTTTTGCATGGACTTTTCAAAGGCCCCTCGTATGTGTCAGCATGTCCCAGAAAAACTATAAAAATTATGACCACAACAAAGCATGTTTTCCACATGAGGCAGCCAACAATGCAATCTGAAATTGGCAATGCAAACAATGTGAAGCATCAGTAGCTGTAATAAGACTTTTGTCTGAAGAAAATGTAGCCAAATAGGGAGCCATTCAAAGACATTTCTTTAATAACTGTACCATGGGTTGAGGCCACAGTCATGTAATGCTCTTTAAGTAAAAGTTCTGCCATTTGAATGTATAGATCATTTATTCTACTGTAGAGTCATAACTTCGGCCTTTGAACATTTTCAAGTACCACAGTGTTGGAGATTATCAGATTTCTGTAAACAAAGACATTGCTGAACTAGATTAAATTTTGTCAATGACTTTTTTTATAGAAGTCTGATCATGGCCAACATTGTGGTACTTGCAAATGGCCAAAGGCCAAAATCATGATTGTACAGTAGGATGAAAGATCTATACAGTCAAATGGCAGAAATTTAATTTAAAAAACTTTTCTTTGCTTTCAAATATGCATTGTGGCATGCTTTGTGGTGAAATTCCAAGCAGACGATCTGACTCCTTCTTCACACAGCTAGTTGAGTGTGCGCAAAATGTGGGCAGCCCGCGGAATGAACTTGGCATAATAATTTACTTTACTGAGGAACGACTGCATCTCGTTCATGATGGATAGCTTGTGTATGACTTCTACATGATTCTGCATGCATGTTAACCCCATTTTGCTCAAGACATTATCGAGGTACTTAATGCTTGTTTCAAAAAACTGACATGTTGAACTGGCAAAGCAGTCTCTGGGCTTGCAGCCACTCAAATAATGTCTATAAATGCTGCTGTCTCATAATCCCTGTTACAAATATAAAAGGTATCCCATGAAGAATACAACTTTTGAGTGCATAATAACATACAAATTTATTTTTGAAATTAAGTAATTTGCATATTATTGCAGTGTATGCTACCTGTGATTATGTATAAAATATGATAGTACTCAAATGCCCTCCATGACACTGCAGGCACTTTGTTCTTTGACGAAATTTTCCATAACTTTTCAGCATACTTGCACCTCTAGTTCTGAAATTATATGCTGAATTTCAGCCTTCAGCTCTGGAAGTGATTGTGGTTTGTTGGCATAGACATGAGATTTCAAATACCGCCACAGAAAGAAATCTCATGGTGTCATCTCACAAGATCTGGATAGACAGTTCACATCACTGTTGTGAGAAATTACCCGGCCAGCAAACCTCTCTGATAACAAGTCCATTGTTGCAATTGATGTGTGAGAGGTTCCACCATCTTGTTGAAATTGAACCTCTTCTGCGTGCTGATAGAGTTCAGACAATAAAGCTCTCTTTATGTATTAGCATGGCATTCATTGCCCACTGTTAATACATCACAGGCACTATCCTTGAAGAAGTAAATCCAGTTATGTTTTTAGTGTAAATGTCCTGCACCCAAATACTTCAATTTTGCTTGTTCTTGAAGCAATTCTACAGAAACTGTGCCTTGTCAGTGAACATTGTATTTCTTGATGAAATCATTGTGTGCTCTTTATCTCACAAGGATCCAGTGAGCATATGATCAGCACTTTTCATCATCATCTGGAGACTAGAAGTCTACTCTGTAGGAATCAGCATGGGTTTCGAAAAAGGCAATCGTATGAAACCCAGCTCACACTATTCGTCCATGAGACTCAGAGGGCCATAGATACGGGTTCCCAGGTAGATGCCGTGTTTCTTGACTTCGACAAGGCCTTTGATACAGTTCCCCATAGTCGTTTAATGAATGAAGTAAGAGCATATGGACTATCAGACCAATTGTGTGATTGGATTGAAGAGCTCCTAGATAACAGAACGCAGCATGTCGTTCTCAATGGAGAGAAGTCTTCCGAAGTAAGAGTGATTTCAGGTGTGCCACAGGTGAGTGTCGTAAGACCATTGCTATTCACAATATATATAAATGACCTTGTGGATAACATCGGAATTTTACTGAGGCTTTTGCGGATGATGCTGTAGTATATCGAAAGGTTGTAGCAATGGAAAATTGTGCTGAAATGCAGGAGGATCTGCAACGAATTGACGCATGGTGCAGGGAATGGCAATTGAATCTCAATGTAGACAAGTGTAATGTGCTGTGAATACATAGAAAGAAAGATCCTTTATCATTTAGCTACAATATAGCAGGTCAGCAACTGGAAGCAGTTAATTCCATAAATTATCTGGGAGTAGGCATTAGGAGTGATTTAAAATGGAATGACCATATAAAATTAATCGTCGGTAAAGCAGATGCCAGACTGAGATTCATTGGAAGAATCCTAAGGAAATGCAGTCCGAAAACAAAGGAAGTAGGTTACAGTACACTTTTCGCCCACTGCTTGAATACTACTCACCAGTGTGGGATCAGTGCCAGATGGGGTTGATAGAGGAGATAGAGAAGATCCAACAGAGAGCAGCGCGCTTTGTTACAGGATCATTTAGTAATCGCAAAAGCGTTATGGAGATGATTGATAAACTCCAGTGGAAGACTCTGCAAGAGAGACGCTCTGTAGCTTGCTACAGGCTTTTGTTGAAGTTTCGAGAAAATACCTTCACCGAGGAGTCAAACAGTATATTGCTCCCTCCTACGTATATCTTGCGAAGAGACCATGAGGATAAAATCAGAGAGATTAGAGTCCACACAGAGGTATACCAACAATCTTTCTTTCCACGAGGAATGCGAGACTGGAATAGAAGGGGGAACCGATAGAGGTACTCAAGGTACCCTCCGCCACACACCGCCAGGTGGCTTGCGGAGTATGGATGTAGATGTAGATGTAGAGATCATTTGGCTTCAGTTCTTGTGTCAGTAGAAGTTTATTAGACTAAAGGTCAGATCTTCTTTCAGAATTCATTGCTTGCTGGTTCTGAGAATATCCAACTGTTGTGAATGTCACTGTAAAGTTTTACCAGACTTGCATCATCATCATCATCATCATCATCATCATCATCATCATCATCATTCATGATGGTGATGTTTTCTGCAGTACAACTAACATGAGGGTGCCTCAAGGGTTTAATATCCACAACTGAACCGGTCTTCTCAAAATTAGCAATCAGTCCAATCACAGTTGAGTTATTTGGTGCATTACATTGCCCAAGCATTCCATGGAGTTTGCAAACATTCTCTGCCACAACATTCACCACATTATAATAAGATTTCACTGTGACAACCTGCTATTCTGTCATGAAGCACTCCATTACTAGCCACAGAGAAAATAGGTGGAGACCGTGCGACATTTAGCACTGTCAACTTACGAGAACAGAAAAAGGGGCACTTCAAAAGTCACATTCCTTACTGGTAATCCTTTTTTATCCATATAGTTTAGACAATTTGAGATGCCTTGAATTAAATGTTTGAGATACATCTCGTTAAGGCAGTTATTGGCTTGTAAATACTGCTATGTAACATTGGCTGCAGATTAACTTTTCAATAGCTGTGAACATGGTTTATGACCAAAACTAATTGGAATGAAGTATAAATAAAGTCAGCATTTGTGTGTCATGCATTTTATAAAGTGTTCAAGATACCTCTGAAAAATTGTGGGAGAACTTGGGACTACGAACATAATCTGTCGTATATAAACTTGCATAAAGGCATATTAATAACTAGGATCCATTTTGTTTCCTCAACAG
Organism: Schistocerca serialis cubense; assembly: GCF_023864345.2. Classification (NCBI taxonomy): domain Eukaryota; kingdom Metazoa; phylum Arthropoda; class Insecta; order Orthoptera; family Acrididae; genus Schistocerca; species Schistocerca serialis. Next base: position 973,954,406 of record NC_064640.1, on the reverse strand, counting down.
GAAACTACAAATATGCATCAGCTACATGCATTTTTGAAAACAAGGTGCCTCGGACAAACTTGACTAGCAATTCATTTGACCTAGGAATCGGATACAACCACATGTGACTGAGCATTTACCACAATGGAAATTACTGCATAACCTATTTGCTCCATTTGCCGCCTTAATGATTACCGACAGTGCTGTCCAGTGACTTGAAAATACAGTAGATATTACCCTTAAGCTTTGCAGCCTGTCAAGTTGTATCTTAACTTGTTTGCATATAGGGAATGGCACTGGATGTACTCTGCAGAACTTGGGTACTGCTGAGTGTTTTAACGAAATGTGCACCTTAAAATTCACAGTACACCTGAAGGTGGGTCCAAAAATCTGTTTACTCTATGCACATAATGAACTGAGTTCCTTGTGCGGGATTGCGTTAGAGGCCAGATTAACTTGGTCTTCAATCTTGAAGCCAAAAATCTTGAATGGATCCAGTCTGAAAATGTTAGTACCCATACAGAAATTCGCTGTTTTAAATGTTATTTGTCTGGCTGCATTCTCATACTAAGTTGAGACCATTGTTTGGCCATGCAATGGGATCGATTGGTTATTTTATGTCACCACCATCCACTTAGTGTGCTGCATATGTGGGAACCCGCTGAACTGGTATGTCTCCAGGTTTATAAAAGAACATTTTGTACAATTTTTTATAGAAAGGCAAAAATGGAGCACTCTGACAAGTTCTGTCCAATATCTGACTTGCCTCACAACAGGTATCAAAGAGATTTTTGCTTGTTTCATGAAAGCGAGTGAATGGTTGAGGAAGAAGTGATGTAGCTTTTGGTACTAGTGTTGGCTGCTACTGCTGTTGTTCTTGTTGTTGGAGCAGGCGGATGAGTTGCTGTTATAGTTCCTTCTTCTGTTGCTGCTTTTCTTGGTGTTGCAGTTCCATCTGCAATTTTCACAACTTCAAAAACTCAGGATCCACCATTGCAAGATGAGTAACATCCTCAGTGTCACTTAATATCTTATTTGGTGTAGGTAACAAAAGTTCAGTATTGTGCAGCACATGGTGACACTGTGACTGGTAGAACAAATGGTAGTTTTAAGTGGTTAGTAACAACAAAATTCACTTAGTGAATGGCTGGATAGAAACAGTCTGGAAAACACCAAGTTTGCCATAAGCATAGAACATCAATCCAAAGTGAATATTGAAAGAGAGAAAACTGTAACACAAGCAATAGTCAAACATTATATTAAATGTCACAGTCTGAACGCTTCACGTGATAACAGGCAAGGGGCAGTATCTGGTGGACCATGTGCATATTTAAACACAGAACTCTGTGCCCATTGTACCTTTGGGTTATGTCATGTGTGACCCATGGCTGTTTGCAGCTCAGACTATAAATCAGAATCAATCTTGGATACAAGATGACAGTCTTTGAGTAAGATGGTACTTATCGTATGTGATAAGTATACGTGTCAACACATGTTGTACAACACCCGTGGCCAGCATTATGGTTTTATTTGTTCCTGTAGAACTATTGTGTAATTGGGCCAGTCATCAACTCCATCTTGGCCTTGACCTTTAGAATATTTATGGCTCCTTCAAGAGAGGATATAACAATGGCAAAATATTTGCACTAATGCAAGTATCCAGGGCTGAGGAGCAAGCCAGATCTTTACTGTGTGTATTCTCCATACCCATTTACCAAGGCGTTACCTATCGTGCTAAATTTAGTTTACATGTGTTCAACGGGATGAAGTTCATGTGGTGCATATTTAAGCATAGTAAGTGCCAAAAATACTTGAGAAATATAAATTAAATGCCTTGCTACAATTATTTGTGTATTTCAATTGATATTCCTGTCACATTTAATCCTAACTTAAAATCTTTACATTCAGACTGTGAAGTCTGTTTCTTGATTGTGCGACAGGAAAAATTCTTTTCTTTGAAGAAATTTGGTATTGTATGTGTCATGTCAGAATGTTCAGAGTATAGTAAATCAAACAATTTTGATTTATAATGCTATGAAACACTTAGAAAAATGGATGCTGGACTATGTGAAACAATTACACCTGATGTATTTCACAGTTATTTCACTGTACCACTGTACACTTCACATTATTAGTCCAGAAATTTGTTAAAGTATAAGGATAGAGTCTGAAAGACTTTATGTAACTTGAACTGTGCAAGTTATTCTATGTGGTAATTTTCTTTGTCAATAGCAGCATGCCTGTTTTGATTTATTACCAATTTAGCATATTCACACAACTGATAACTCTACAGATTTTCCCCATCAAAGCATTCTGTAAGGTTATTAACTTGTTTTGTGCCTCATAAGTCTCATAGATTTTCTTCGTCACCTTACTTCTCCTGATGATTACTACATGCTCTAAACAATTGTGAAATGATTGCTCACAACACATGTGAGTTTATTTTCCACTTCATTCTATTTTATATCTTTAAACACATTTACGGTGATCATGTTGCATGATTATATTGGAACTTTGGTAATCTAATTCTGCAGGTTGGGCTCTTAGTAGCCTACCAAAATTTAAGAAGTGCCCATCCATAGTTAAAGAAATGATTGACTAACTGACTGCAAATCACCTACTTCTATAGTATCTCTATTCAATGTAAAACTGTAATTGCAATATTTGAGTGTTAGCTGCCGATGGACTCTGGCTTTGTGTGTGATGTCTGTATAAAAATGGGTGTAGGGCAGATAAATGGTAAAATACACGACAATTACACCTTCAGTAATAATAATATAAATATGGGAAAAATTGTTAGTGTTGTGGCGTAACAAGCATGCTACGCCACACTGGGAAGGGAGCCGAAAGAAAGGCACGCGTACACACACGCCGACTGGCGTCAAGTCTGGAACAGGATAACTATTGAATGGTAGCAAGAAAAGTACGTAGCTGCTTTATACTTAACTTTTATTCTTTGATGAATACAGCGTTCTTCTTGAGACATTTATACGATAACTCTCAAACTAGGTAAGGCTAATGGCGCCTTGCTAGGTCGTAGCCATGGACTTAGCAGAAGGCTATTCTAACTGTCTCTCGGCAAATGAGAGGAAGGCTTCATCTGTATTGTCGCTAGCAATGTCGTCGTACAACTGGGGCGAGTGCTCTATCGTATATCGAGACCTGCCTTGTGGTGGCGCTAGGTCTGCGATCACACAGTGGCGACATGCGGGTCCGACATGTACTAAATGGACCGCGGCCAATTTAAGCTACCACCTAACAAGTGTGGTGTCTGGCGGTGACACCACATTCCTCCCCCGCAAATCGGCGAACGGTCGTGTGATAAGGCTTCCGCCCGCCGTGGGGAGGACCCCATGTTGACGTATGCGATGAGGTGGGGAGCCTAACAACAGGCGAGACTGTGCCACCCACACCCGGCCATTCGGTCCGAGGGGATCTAGGAAACGCCTGAAAACCTAGTCCAGGGTGCACGTCAACATGCGGTGTATGCGCCTGTAATGAGACAGGAGGGTCCGAAGGGTCGACCTCCATTGCGTCAGGGTACCCGACGGGCGATGACGTCATGTGGTCCGGAGCGGGCAAGAGGTCCATGGCGGAGGACGGCTGGTCACGGGAAGCGATTGGCAGCGCGTGACCCAGGGAGGCGCTTGGCGGCTGCAGCGAAGCGTCGAATGCGGGCGGCACCGGCGGGAGAACAGGCGGCGGCGGCGGCGGCTGCTGCGGCGGCGCGTCACCATGGGGCAAAATGGAAGGCATCGTCGGTAACACCTGGGGATGAGGCGAGCCAGTAGATGGGTCCCCAGGGCGCTGACCGGACGGCACCGTCGCTGAAAGCAGACGGGGAGCGGCAGAACCCGTGCAACGACAGAGGCGCAGCTGATTGAGATGCCAACGCACCTCAGCAGAGGCCCCCAAAACCAAATACATCGCGCGGCCGAGGCAGCGAAGAATGCGCCCTGCGAGCCAACGCCGTGAACCTCGATAGTTGCGATAAAATACAACGTCGCCTGGAGCAAAAGCAGGAGGCTACCGCTGAACAGGAACCTGATGCGGCGGATGCAGCAAAGACATCAAGGTTCGATGAGGACGACCGTGGAGCAACTCAGCCGGCGAGCGACCATCTCGGGGCTGAGAGCGTTACGAAGACAAAAAGAGCAACAATGCATCCTCTCGAGAATGCGACTCTTTCAATTTCAACATCTGTGACTTGAAAGTCCGGACCAATCGTTCAGCGGCACCGTTTGACTGAGGCGAAAACGGCGCGGATGTCAGATGTTGAATACCATTGGCCTGGCAGAATGACTGAAATTCTGCGGACATGAATTGTGGGCCATTGTCGGAAACAATAGTCTGCGGAAGACCTTCAATGCGAAAGATAGCAGACAACGCTTGGATGGTGGCGGAGGACGTCATGGAAGACATCCGGACAACAAAAGGAAAATTACTGAAGGCATCGACCAGAACCAACCATCGAGCATTCCAGAATGGACCAGCAAAATCAATGTGCAAGCGTTGCCAAGAGGAAGTGGCTTTTGGCCATGCAAAGACTTTCCGCGGCGGTGCGGATTGTTGTTCGGCACACGCCATGCAAGAAGAACACATATTCGTAATCGCAGCATCGATTCCGAACCACGTACAGTGCTGACGAGCAAGTTGTTTCGTTCGCACTATACCCCAATGTCCTTGGTGAAGAACCCGTAAGACAGAGGACTGTAACGAACGTGGGACCACGACTCGGAACTGATCATTATCAGAACGCAACAACAAAACACCACGTCGAATAAAAAGTCTCTCCTTGTGAGCAAAAAATCGGCGAACCAACGGATCCGCAATCCGAGACTTTGACAAAGGCCATTGCGTATCAACAAAACGCAAAACGGTAGCAAGGTCAGCAGCTGTGGCTGTAGCTACACGACGAAAATCAATCGGAAACGATTCGACCACTTCATCGGTTTCCGAATCAATGAACAGGCAAGCAAGTTCGGAAGAATCGAATGCTTTATCCTCAGCAACAGGCAAACGGGACAACGCATCGGCGTTTCCTTGCTTAGCAGTGGACCAATACAAGATATCGTAGCGGTACTGCGAGAGGAAAATAGACCAGCGAATGAATTTCTGCGCTGTACGTGGAGGTACAGGCTTGGTCGGATGAAAAAGCGACGTCAAAGGTTTGTGGTCTGGGATGATGGTAAAGTGACGACCATACAAGAAATCATGGAACTTAGTAACACCAAACATGAGAGCCAAAGCTTCTTTCTCTATCTGTGAGTAATTTCTTTGCGCAGACGAGAGCAGTTTTCACGCAAAGGCAATAGGGCGATCATGCGAGCCAACTTTGTGCGCAAGCACAGCACCGATCCCGAAATCCGATGCATCGACCATCAACAAAAGGGGCTTCTGGGGATCGAAAGGCGTGAGGCAAGTATTAGAAAGCAACGCCGATTTCAACTGGCGAAAGGCGTGTTCACATTCCGTCGTCCAGAGAAACGGAACACCTTTACGGCGTAAGCGATGAAGCGGAGCTGAAAGAGAAGAAGCGTTGCGCACATTCACTCACACCTTGTGATTCTAAATCGTGGAATGTTCTTGCAACCTCATGACGCAATGCGTGAGGAACATTGCGCGCTCTGAAAAATTTCTGTTGCGCGTTTACTTTCCGTTCCAATTGTGCTGCATAGTTTTTAGCGCAACCAAGGCCCGATGCAAAAATGTCTGCAAATTCTTCACAAACGCTAGAAACACTGTCTGTAGGCACAGTTTGATTCACTGATGGGACCTGATTTACAATAGACAAGTTAAACAATTGAAATAAATCTAAACCAAACAAGTTCACTGCAGTAGAAGAACGAAGAACGTAAAATGACACAAGTTTTGTTTGTCCTTTATATGTTGCAAGAAGAGTGCACTGTCCTAACACAGGTATATTCTGTCCCGAATAACTATGTAACTTAACATTTGCGGCACGCAACGGAGGTGCGCCCAGTTGCTTGTACGTGTCGTGATTGAGCAATGAAACTGCAGCTCCGGTATCGAGCTGGAATGGTATGACCTTGCCATTAAAGTCCAAATCGACAAAAAGTTTATTGTCCTGCTGACGACAAGAGTGACTGTTTTGTGCAATTTGAACAGACACTTGTACAGAATCACTTGCTAATTGACGTGATTTCCAGCGACGTCGACGCACAGTTTGTGTGGGACGAACACAGTCACTGTTAGAGAAAGTGGCACTGGACGAATCGGAATTAACTACATGAATGTCCATGGGCGAAGGTCCACGATCCTGAGTGTCCTTGGTTCGATTCCGGCGCGAAGCAAAGGGCCTGGAATGATTGTGATCGTCTGATCTGAGCTTTTTCTGGCAAACACTTTGAACATATCCTTTCCTATTACAGAAAAAGCAAATAGCTTGGCGTGACGGGCAATGTTCACGCGAATGTCTAGTAGCACACCGCGGGCATGATTTCACTGCATTTGTGGGCTGGTGCGGCACACCTGGTTTAAAGCGCGGCGGTAGCTGCGTTGGTGTGCGCGAGGGCAGTTGACCGGGCCGCGCAGCTCGCCCGGCGGGCCGGTTAATGTTACACACTGCTGGCGAAGTTTCAAAAGATTCCTGAGCACAGTCAAGTGTGTCTTGTCTATCCAATATGTCTATCACTTGTTGAAGGGAGGGATTAACTAGTTTCAAAATTTGCTCCCGTATGCGAACATCAGAAACGTTCTGTGCAATTGCATCACGTACCATTGTATCTGAATAAGAAAGGTCACAGTCACAGTCAAAGGCACAGTCCCTAGTAAGTCCTTGCAATGTTGCTACCCACTCCCTATTAGTTTGACCGGCCGTGCGTTTCGTACGAAAAAACGTATACCGTTTTGCAACCACATTAACTGTTTCTTTGAAATAGGCATCTAAAGCAGACAAAATTTCCTCGTAGGACAGAGTTGCTACGTCACGTCGGGGAAACAATTTCACTATCACACGGTAGGTGGACACACCGACACAAGAAAGCAAAAACGGCTGCCGCTCATTACCTTGAATTCTGTAGGTGGCTAGATGAAAGGCAAACTGGCGGGACCATTCCGTCCACGATTCGTGCGCCGGGTCGTAGTGCCTAAAAGGCGGTGCAACTGCGAGTTGTGGCTGCGGTAGCGGTGAAGCGGTGGCTGCTGCATCGTGTTGCAGTGCACGTTGACCCTGGACGAGCTGTCCAAGGGCATCCAATAACGCCTGCGTCTGCTGATTCTGCAAGCGATAAAATTCGGACAGTACATCTGGAGATTGTGGCGAAGCCATGACACAAATAAATCAGAGCAAAGCAAGTAGAAAGAACACTTTTCCTTCGTCGCCAATCTGTTGTGGCGTAACAAGCTTGCTACGCCACACTGGGAAGGGAGCCGAAAGAAAGGCACGCGTACACACACGCCGACTGGCGTCAAGTCTGGAACAGGATAACTATTGAATGATAGCAAGAAAAGTACGTAGCTGCTTTATACTTAACTTTTATTCTTTGATGAATACAGCATTCTTCTTGAGACATTTATACGATAACTCTCAAACTAGGTAAGGCTAATGGCGCCTTGCTAGGTCGTAGCCATGGACTTAGCAGAAGGCTATTCTAACTGTCTCTCGGCAAATGAGAGGAAGGCTTCGTCCGTATTGTCGCTAGCAATGTCGTCGTACAACTGGGGCGAGTGCTCTATCGTATATCGAGACCTGCCTTGTGGTGGCGCTAGGTCTGCGATCACACAGTGGCGACACGCGGGTCCGACATGTACTAAATGGACCGCGGCCGATTTAAGCTACCACCTAGCAAGTGTGGTGTCTGGCGGTGACACCACAGTTAGTATATATACACATAAGATAATGAAGTAATTTGGTTTAACTATAAGCTGTATAATCTAAAAATGAGAAAAATGATAGGTATTGTCTATGAGCGGAAAGTTATACCAGTTGTTGGGATTTCCAAGGCCTGCCAAGAAATTTCAGGAAACTTAATTTTCTGATTGGAATATTTCAAAACCAACTTGTTATTTTAGCAAAGCTGTCCACTTCTGGAATGTGAGAAATGGGGACTACAAAACTGTTCTTTCAAAGATGGGAATGAGGGCTTTCATACAAAGTAAGTCAGCATTAAAACAAATAATTAGTAGTGGGGTCAAATATAAAAGTGCATGTGGTTAACATGACTCTAAAATTGTGAATACTTCTTTAAATAAAATGTTTCTTCCAAAACTAAGTATTCTGTGGAGTGTTATCATTCATTGGCCCAAGTGGTTAGTAGTGGAACACGTTATTCCCTAGACTCGACATGTCACATCACAACTGTTATCATCAGTGGTCTGAAAATTATAACTAAAATAATAATGTTTAGCAAAATCCTGCATAATAATTAGCAACTGTCTGTGCTTGTGGCTTGTGCCTTAAGTGTAGAAAAGTTATCAGAAAAGGAAAAAAATTGTTTATTTTAGGAGTGGGACTGTAGCAAGTGGGATTTATTGCTACATTTCAGTGTTGCATATCACTTGAGCCCTTTCTCCAATCATACTACTGAACAAATAAATGTTTTCAGTACAATGGCGGTCTTCTCTCTTTATCAGTTCAGTATATTCACCACCATGAGGCATACTACATCAGTTTATGTACCTATGATTGACAGTGGATTACCTTTTTTGTGTATCAAGCTTTAAATAACACCTTTAAATAACACCCTTGTATATTTACTCATTTTATGTCACATACTTCTTTTCTCTTTCAGGTACTTCCTGGCCTCTGTATACAGGAATTTCAAGAACGCCGTCAGAAGTTGCTGTCCAGCATACTGAGATATGAACCAAACCTGAATCATGTCATTGTTATACCATCAGCCACAAAAATGTTCATGTCTGAGAAAATTCCATATCCATTCCGACAGAACTCAGATTTTCTGTATTTGACTGGATGTTTGGAACCTGAATGTGCCTTAGTGATGTCATCTCATTCTGGGAAGTCCAGGTCTGTGTTGTTTCTAAGAAATAAGGACCCACAAGCCGAACTCTGGGATGGGCCTCGCACTGGAATTGATGCAGCTCCTTCATTTTTTGGTGTAGATGAGGCATTACATATAAGAGATCTTGGAACATTTCTTCAATCCTATGCCAAAGGAACAAGTTCATTTTATCTGTGGTATGAATATATTCAACCTGTGCAACCAAACCTGCATAAAGTGATGCGCGACTATCTCAATGGAAAGTGGAATAAGGTAACTATATAGATGCTAAGAAAATATATTCAAAAATGAAGTACACCTTTGTAAACATCATATTTCTTCACCATATTTGTTATTTGAAAGGGTTATTTAAATTTAGACCAAGCAAGATGGTATAGTGGCTCTCCAGCCCAATGCCAGCCTTTTGACATTACGTCACTTCAGCAGCCTATGTTGCAATTATGAAAATCAAGGTGGTCACTGGGCGTTGAATCCAGAACCTCCACATTAGCCAAAAATGATAATCACTAGATTGCAGAGGCAGTGAAGTGGTTGAGGCCCTGTACTCCAATCCAGTAGGAATGGGGTTAAAATCTCCATATGGACATCCATATTTAGGTCTCCTATGGTTTCTCTATATTGATTAAGCGAACTACTGTTATCATTCTCTGAAGAGGACATGGTCTGGGTGATTTCCTTCCCTATCCTTATCCTAACTGCACTTATGCTCCATGTGGAAGCTTCCTTTTTCAATCCAATTTGTTTTTGAATCTGTAGATCGTGTTTTTAGGCGAAATTTGAGAAATACAAGGGTTGGAACTTTAATAGTGGCAACTACTTATTTACAGCTCGTAAAAAATAGATAGGTGTTTCAAAGTTTTACTGACTTTCAAAGTAGTCACCAGTGTTGCCAGTGATGTGGAAGTCGTAGGATACTCTTGGCAGTGCCAGTTGTGTTGATAGTTCGAGCGGCGTGGTCTGTTGCCCGACGAATTTTTAGCAGTTCTGAAGTGAATGCCGTGAAGTGTTTCCTTCAGTTTAGAAATTGGGTTGAACTCATGAGGTCTTAAGTCAGGGGAGTGCAGTAGGTGGTATAGCACTTAGCAGCCCCATCAGTCAAATAAATCAATAACAGTTTGCACTGTACATGTTTGAGCATTGTCCTGTAAAATGATGGTCACGTCCTGCAGAAAGTGTCATCACTTGTGTCTCTGTGCTGTTCATTTTTGGAACACAACCTGTGACCAGCCTAGAGACAGAAGCGATGACACTTTCTGCAGGACGTGACCGTCATTTTACAGGACAATGCTCAAGCACGTACAGTGCAAGCTGTTATTGATTTGTTTGACTGATGGGGCTGCTTAGTACTATACCACCTACTGCACTCCTCTGACTAAAGCCCTTGTGGGTTCAACTCAATTTCTAAACTGAGGGAAACACTTCACGGCATTCACTTCAGAACTGCTACAAATTCCTCGGGCAATCGACTGCACTGCTCGAACTGTCAACACAACTGGCACTACTAAGAGTATCTTAAGACTGCCACATCGCTGGCAATGGGTTATACACAATGTTGGTGGCTACTTTGAAGGCCACTAAAACTTTGAAACATGTATTTATTTTTTACAAGCTGTAAATAAATAGTTGCCACTATTAAAGTTCCAACCCTTGTATCTCTGTGCTTCAATAAAATATTTGAAATTTACACACAAAAATGTATGAAATGTGTAAAAGTGAGCCTTGTTTCTTCAACTATTTAGACTAATTGGTTCTTTTACGCAGGAGACTTATATTACTACAGTTTTGTGCACATTTGAAAGATCCATTTTTAATCATTTGAGCAGAAAATAGAAAATGTATTGTATGAAAAATTATGTGTTATACAACAATATAAGGAAAAGGATAGTAGCTACTCAGCATATAGTGGAGATTCTGAGTCGCAGAAAGGCACAAAAAAAAAAAAAAAAAAAAAAAGGCTATTGGAAAGTTAGCTTTTGGCCAACAAAGTCTTTGTCAAAAATAGACAAAACACACCCACACACACACACACACAATTCCTAAAATTGTAGTCTTCAGATATTTCATCAAATGATAAACTCAATTTTAAGCATTGCTTCTTTTCACTTTTAAGAATTGATTTTCATAGTATGGTGGTAAATATGTAATTTCATGAACTGTTTACCTGCTCCCATGGAGTGGTCGCATTTTTATTACAGATTTATGCTCTGGAAGGGTGATTTGTTTTGGGGAAGAGAACTCTATAGTTAAGGATCATCAGAGTGTACATTCTGCCTGGAATTAAGTTTTTTTTAAAAAAACATTAAGACAGCACAGTGTCAAGCTCAAATGGGCCTTTAATTTTTAGGCACTACAAGAAAGATGTTGGTCACTGAGGGGAGCTCTCAAAATTCCAAGTGCTCACATTACATTACGAGTCAAAGAATGTACTGCTTTCACCAAGGTACATCGTATGTGACGAAAATGATAAAATTCAGGAAGCATAGGCTTATGTAGAAGGGCATTGAGAATGCTCCATCCAAGACAACATGTTGCGTCCTCCCTATCAAAAAGTTCTCAATCCAATCACAAATTTCACTTATACCCCATATGATTGTACTTTTGACAGTAAGCATATGTCTGGTACCGAGTCAAATGCTTTTGGGTAATCAAGAAATACTGCAACTTCCTGCTTGCCTTGATCCAAAGCTTTCAGTACATCATGTGAGAAAAGTGAGAGTTGGATTTCACATAATCGATGTTTTCGGAATCCGCGCTGTTTGGTATGGAGGAGGTCATTCTGTTCGAGATACCTCAATTATTTTTGAGATAAGAATTTGTTATAAGATTCTACAACAAATTGATTCAAGGATATCAGATGTTAGTTTTGTGGGTCACGTCTGCTACCCTTCTTGTAGAAAGGTATGACGTGTGCTTCTTTTCCAAGAACTGGGCCTGGTTTCTTGTTTGAGGGATCTTTGATAGTTTATAGTTGGAATAGGGGCTAACTCAGCTGCAAATCAAGTATAGAATCTGATAGGGATTCCATCAGGTCCTGGAGCTTTGTTCAGTTTTAATAATTTCAACTGCTTCCCAACACCACTGACACTAGTGCTTGTTTCACTCATCTTTTCAGTGGTATGAGGATTAAATTGGATTGATTCTTGTGGGTTTTCCTTCGTAAAGGAACATTTGAAAGCAAAGTTAAGCATTTCAGCTTTTTATTTGCTACCCTCAGTTTCCAATGTGGATCACAATCTGCAGTTGGTTGCACCCTGTTCCCTTAGTGGGTACCAGAATAGCCTTCTCAACATGTTAAATGAGGGCCCCAGGTGCACACACTGAGTGCACATTGTGTCCTTTCCTGTCCCTTTCTACTGTCATTCAACATACGTTTGGTCCCTTTCTACCATCATTCAACATACGTTTGAAGTGCGAATCATTATTAGACTCCTACCCTTTTTTGGGTTTGCCTCCTCTTGACACCAGACAAAGCAGGTTTCATCAAAAAGACTGCACCTCAAACTTGTTAGTTAGGGGGATAGGTACAACACCTTGAGTTCTCCCTGGTTCCCATCCACCATGCACGGGATGCCTAGCTCTACCATTGAAATGCCACTCACAGTCAAGTGGACGAGTAATGACAGATCCTGTACTTTCTGCAGATTAGACAGGAGCAGGTAGTACTTTAGGTACTTTTGGTACCGGTACCATGGTTATCTGATTCTTGCGAGCTCTTCCATCATGACGACTTGCAGCGGCTGCCTCTTGTTTGACAGTAGCCAGGGTGATTTCCAGCTGCTTATGAATGTCAACCAACTCATTCCAGATTCAGGAGCAGCATTCACAGTGGGGCTGCATTTTAGCTGGTGTGATATATTACAAGACAATGAACAAATAACTTTAAATTAAACCCACTGTGTATCTTTTAATCTCTTGAGCTATAAACTTGCTAGTTCCCTATAAGAATTGAAGAAAATACACAAAATGAGATTTCTATTAAGGCAACAGAAACCCTGTGGTAAAAATTAGTAGTTTCCTAAAACTTTTTGAGGTTAATTATAGTTGTTAGCAAACATGAAAACAGAGTTAATTTATGATAAATGTAGATATTATATAGGGCTACTCCTCTTTAAGGGAAAACTAGGTGTAATACAATATGTTAGAATATCTGCTACAGTAACTTTTATGTCCACCACAAGAAACACATACTCAACTGAATTGATTAATTGTTTATTCACACAATTATGTTTATTTGGACAAACAACTTAAATGTACTTGGAGAGTCTTCAAGATGAAACAACAAAAAAATACACACTTCTTCTGTAATTCTTAGGCTAGACTATATTGTGGAAACAGAAGTTAAGTTTTGAAATACTGCTAGTCTGCTCATCTTGAATACATTGTTCTTTTATGGTTACGAGTGATCTGAAGTTAAATTTTTTTACTGCAATCCCTGATACGATGTCCTAGTCCAGACCTGCCTGGCTGATAGTGTCTGATTCCCAATAGTGTGATGTTGTGGTCAGAAGAGTGGTGGTGAATGGTGGACTGGACGATGAGAGCTGCAGTGGCAGCATATGTGGTGATGATCATCAGTTCCAGGCAGGTGATGTCACTGCTTTCTACTGCTTCAGTGAGAGCTTAAATCCTTGCTTCATGAATGATTACTTTGTTTTGATTGGCTGCAGAGCTGGGCAATGGAAGCAGAACATAGTGCCAATCAGCACACGCCAAGTCTAGCTGCGCATGATGATTGCGGTTTCAAAGTGACCACTGGAGTAGCCCTCTGCCGACTTTTTCACCCTGCCATGATACAAGCGGAGCGATGGGCATTTGAATATTGTGGCCAGCAAACATTCGGCTGCTAGCACTCCGTGGTAGGTGCACCAAAAACAGTAACTAAATCACAAATAGCAATTTAATACCAAAAGCACATTTACTTTTATTGACATACATTGAAAGTCAGGGGTGTTCTGTTCTTTGGAAAAATAAGTTGCATATTGAAACCTTTTGTTGTATGGAGAAAGTGATATTCTGTGAGTAAGGTTGCACGTCACTATAAGCATAACTAGGCCTAAAATGGTGGAAAGTGCACCAGATTCCTTGTGTTTTTTTTTCTTTTTTCTTTTTTACACATCTTCAATTGTAAAATTTCCTGGAATGTGCTTATATTGTTGCTGAAGCTTGCTAGTATTGTGTTTGAATAGTTTTCCAGGCTGAACCTCTGTGACATTTTAAAACTCATGAGTAACCCTTAACAGAAGATTACAGCTGGTTTTTTTAAGGAAAACTTCCAATTTGGAGGGTTTGGAGTGGGAAAGGGGCTAATGGAATTGTAAAGTAAGGAATGCATTATTATACATTGTAGGAAGTGTGCTTATGCTACTTGCAAGGGGACACAACACTCCATGTTGGTTACAGTGAAAACATACACACATAATTATGCTTTAGTCACATGAGTCATAGAGTGAAATAACTACTGTAGTATGTAGATCCGTTCGTAAACTTTCCCACAGTTTATTCTGAATAACAAAAGCAAATTGAGTGGAGAATTTGCAGTTGACGCCAGCTTGGTTGTATAACGTAAAGAAGTGGTTCCTAGAAATGTTTTTTTTTCTTCTATATCTGTATTATTACAGGTTCAACTGGATGTGTGCCACTTTCTTTTGCTCTGTCTCTCTTTCTTAATATGCTAGTAACTTCATCTATTTTCAATGTCCTCCAATATTCCAAGCCTTGTACTTCTTCTCCATTGCTTCCCTGCAGTCTTTCCTGTGAGTACTATTCAATGCAGGCAATTTCTTCACAACATGTGCCTCAACCAAGATGTTTTCCTTATTTTTATATAATTTCCACTAATGTTCTTTCCTCTCCTAATCGAAGGTATGTGTCTAGCAAGTAACTTCCACAAATAATTTCTGCGTGTTTTTGCTTAAGTGTTTACATTAGAACAAAAGCTTGCACAAATTTACTTCTGCAAGTCACTTAGGCAAGTTAATTCCAGCAACTTGCTGCAGATACTTCCAGAAGTGCTTCCACTAGAGTTATGTGATGAAACACGCAAATAGAATATGTGAGTGTAGGCTTTCTCAGCGAATTTCATTTATGAAGTCTTCACGGGTTGTCAGCTGAGATATCAATTCACGTGAAGATGATGGAGACGCATTCCATTGAAACGTTGCTACAAGACGATGACGCTACTTGGCTGTGACAACCTGTGAAGACTTCATGCATGACATTTGCCGAGAAAGCCTGCACTCACATATAACATACCTTTACGGGGATGATATACATCACAGTTACAAGATGCTGCAGAAGCTACAGAGCAAGAAGGGGAAGCTGCTCACCAGGTTGGCCTTCTTACTCCGATGTCAGGATAAAGAAGTGATACCTAAGTTTACCAACTTATGGCATCTTGTCAATACCAACAGCACGAGACACGTCTTACGATGGGTGAGCACGGCCCTAGTATGAGAACACAGCAGGGTCACAAGACTGGAACTCAACAAGAATGCTAGAATCCTGCTTTCTCTACAACTCCGAATGGCTTCCTGTCTCCCAGAACACACTGGATAGAAGGCAATATCTTTGCCAATGGTGAATGGTCCACGAAGAAAGCCACCAAAAGGCAGTGCAAGAAATTCCTTCGACTTTTGCAAGTCCGACAACAGAAACAAAAACCATCTCCCAACAAGGTGGTCATTAATCTGACAAATAAGGAACTGGATGGGCCAACACGAGGTGCTGTCCGAGGGCCTAAACTTCACCCCGGTTCCGAGACCCTGCTGAAACAGGACATCATAAATGGGGTAGAGCAAGCCATAATGAGACTACCTGAAGAGGCTGCAGAAGAAGTAAGAAGAGATGTCTGTAAAGTACTAGACAAAGCAAAGATACCAAAGAATAACATTTCGGCAGCAGAACACGAGGCACTATGGGCACTCAGGGAGGACCAGGACACAGTGGTCTTGACAGCGGACAAAGGGGACGCGACGGTGCTGCTTAAATCAGAAGACTATTGGCAAAAAATCTATGCCCTCCTGCAGGATCCTGCCTACAAACAGTGACTCGCAAGTCCATTGAGATGCTTATCAACTCTGGACTAGAGAAGAATATCATCAGGAAGCTGTACCCGAGGGCACTGGCACCACCACGTCTCTATGGCCACCCAAAGGTCCACAAAGAAGGCATCCCATTACGACCTATTTTGAACACTATTAACTCACTGACATATGGTATTGCTAAGCATTTATCACAGATGCTAAAACCCTTGGTGGGTTACAGTCCACACCATGTGAAAAACTTGGCTGAGTTTGTGAAGGTACTACAGGGCATGCGGCTGGAAAATGAAGACCTACTAGTCAGCTTCAATGTGACATCCTTATTCACACGAGTACCGATAGAAGACTCCCTGGCTTTACTTGAAGAACATTTTGAGGAGGATATCATCAAGCTCTTTCGCCATGTGCTAACCACCACCTATTTCAAATGTGGTGGGAAGTTCTACGAACAGATAGATGGTGTAGCTATGGGCTCCCCCCTAGCACCAGGCGTAGCCGATCTATACGTGGAGCACTTTGAAAAGCTAGCACTGGACAGTGCTAAACACAAGCCAAAAGCCTTCTACAGGTAAGTTGACGATTCTTTTGTAGTTTGGTCACATGGCAGGGACAAACTGCTAATGCGCTGGTCCTCCAATGGCCAAGATCGCGAGAATTCTCAAGAAACATAAAGTGAAGACCATTTTCCGCTTAGTGGGAAAAATCAAAGACCTTCTCGGTTCAACCAGGGATCCACTAGGTCTGACGACACCTGGTGTGTACAAGATCGGATGCGAATGTGGGATGCAATATGTAGGACAGACGCAGCATTGCATATCTCAGCGCTGCAATGAACACATCAAGCATGTACGCTTGGGTCAGACCAACAAATCTGGTGTGGCGGAACATAGTATTGACGAGAAGCACACCATTGATTTTGAGGACACAAAGAAAATATGCAGTATAAACGGATTTTGAGACTCAGTAATCACAGAGTCCATAGAAATATGGTTACACGACAAGCTAATCAACTGCGAGAGTGGCTACCATCTCAGCACAGCCTGGGAGCCTGCAATTAGTAAAATCAGAGAAGAATGTTCTGTTCCACCAAGGGCCACGCACAGAGCAAACAGAGACGGATGCCGGGACACGAACCCCACAAACAGAGACGGATGCCGGGACACAAATCCCCCACACACGTGCTCCCCACCACCGGCTGTTCCAGGCCCATTGGGTGATTCCGCGGGCGCGTGATTGGCCAGCGGTGGGAAGCGGAGAGCGGCCCATCGGAGATATCAGCCTGCGACTGACGATATCCCGACAGTTTACCTGAAGATGATGGAGATGCATTCCATCAAAACGTTGCTACGTGACGACAATGCTACTTGGCTGACAACCCGTGAAGGCTTCATATAGGCAAGTGGAACTTTACAATATCATGCTTAAAAATCAGAGCAGCTGCAACTTTTGCTGCTTTACTATTATTAAAGAAGAAGCATGGTGAAAAACAAAGAGTTAAAAAAATGTTTGGGAGAAGAAATGGATTCAGAGCTATTAATGTTTCTAAGAAATGCTTCATTAATTTCTTTTTGATACAGGGCCTGTAATTTGTGATTTTTGTTTTGGTTGTTTGTGTATGACAAGTGATTGCAGAAAAACAAAAAAGTGTTTCCCACTAACTTGTGGAAGCTTCTTCTGGAAGTTGATGAAACTTATGAAGCTGACTTGCAGCTGTAGCTTCTATAAATGACTTGCAGAAGTCTTCTTACTAGTGAACACACATCTTTTGGAGATGTATATATATCTCTGTTTACTTCAAGCATTTCTTGTCCTGTTGTTATGAAGTATTCCATGGCATCTCATTTTTCTTTTATATTAAAAAACCAGAAACCCGCCTCGATTGCGAAAAATGCACCTAGTGTTAACCTAGATTTCGGCGTAGATAACTACACCTTCTTCAAAACAATAAACCCACAAGTGCCTAAGAAGACCTTTGTCAATGATTAAAAGAACACCATGGCTTCTGAAGAAAGTGTACTTATCTACGCCGAAACCTAGGTTAACACTAGGTGCATTTTTCGCAATCGAGGCGGGTTTCTGGTTTTTTAATATATTAACCAATGATTGCCGACGCGCTGCGATGTTGAAGGTTCATTTTTCTTTTCCATTCCTGCATCCAACCTGATCATCTTGAATGTTTTCTTGAATTTTTGTCTCCAATGGCCTTTTGTAATGTGTCATAACCCCCACCCCCCCTTTCTTGCCCCAGGGAGCTCACCACTCTTTGGCAGATTCATACTTGGCTACCATGTGTACCCAGCCTATGCAGCATCGTTTCCCTTCCGTGCTGCATATCTATCCTCTTGCTATTCTTTTTCCCCTCCCTTTGGGAAAATGTCTGGTATGTTTCTGGGAATGTGTTCTGCATCATCAGTACCCTGACATCAGAACAGTCTCTCCACTGTTTTTTGTTCCTCTTTTCTTTCTTTGTTACCCTTTTCCTGTTCTTCCTCTGCTTCATCATTTGGGGTTCCTCTTTTTCTCTTCCTCCCTGTGTGCTCCTGAAGGCCAGTGACACATAACAGGTGACTGGGTAACACATAATTCCCAGCCCTGGGTTGACAGATAGGGGTCGCATGTACCCCGGGTACAGACCAGGCCCAGTGATGGGTGATTGCCTGTGCTGCTACCTCCCCAAATTGCTGATTGTTCCCTCTGTCAGGTGTTCAGGAGGCATGAACTGAGGTGTAAACAATCACGTAAGGTGGGTGCGCCCCTTCTGAAGGGGGGCCACCATCGGAGACACTGGCAATCATGGGGGATTTTTTTGCAATGAGCCAATCATCTTTTTCCCAGTCAATGTCTACCAAACATAAACAGAATGAGGCTAACAATTCAAAGATCCTCCCAGCAGCACCATGGTTCCTCATGGTTTCAGTTCTTTGCTACAGTCAATCTGTTTCTTATTCAGAAAGGTGTTGATGCAGTTGCCGGCTCTGTGAAATCCTGCTCCCATTTATGAAATGGCACTTTGCTTTTGGAGACTACTTCTAATTCTTAAGCACAATAACTGCTTGAATTTTCACTCCTCCATGGCTGTCCTGTTCATGTCGAGGCCCATCGAACACTGAATTCTTCCCATGGTGTTATTTACACTAGGCTGCTCAATGGTCTGACCAAGGCAGAAATCCAAGTGTACCTCTCTGATCAATGAGTCATTGCAGTCCATCAGCTGATGAAAAAGGTAGATGCATCCTTAGTGCCTGCATGCTCTCTTTTTCTACCTTTTGATAGAGTGGTGCTTCTCTCAAAGATCAAAGCAGGTTATGAGTTATCATAATCTGACCATACATTCTGAACCCAATGCGCTGCTACCAGTGTCATCATTATAACCACACTTGAATGTCCTGTCAACACCCAGACAAATGTGTAACCTGTGGTCGGGATGTTCATGAGGGCGATTGCATGCCTCTTTCTCCCTGCTGTATCAACTGCAATGGTGTCTGTGCTGCCTCCTCCCAAGATTGTCCCATTTATCTCAATGAGTAGGCTGTCCAGGAGATCTAGGTGAAGGAAGAAGTACCTTACCTGGTCACGTACAAGTTGTTGTCTAGTTGGAAACTCTGCATTCTACCATCCAGCACTTACAGTACTGTTCTTGCTACATGTCACTCCATGAAGGACACAGGCATTCAGACATATGACCTCAAATTTGGCACTACACTTGTGAAATCACCCAGCGTCATGGTAACATCCCCGTTTCC
The DNA here is from genome assembly GCF_023864345.2 of Schistocerca serialis cubense. Taxonomy (NCBI): domain Eukaryota; kingdom Metazoa; phylum Arthropoda; class Insecta; order Orthoptera; family Acrididae; genus Schistocerca; species Schistocerca serialis. The sequence continues at coordinate 973,934,660 of NC_064640.1, read as the reverse complement.
TCCTCCACCTATGCAACAAGCCACCAAACTTTTGCGTCATGAAGCAAAGTCACCTGCTTCGCAACAGGCAGGCCGGAAAGGATGGAAGGAATACTCCCACAAAGACTTCCTATGTCCCTCCAGCCAACCAACATCTGAGTCTTCCTCTGTCAACTGGAAAGGCTCCAAGAAGTCAAACAAAGGCAAACGGTCTTCTCCTTCACCAACTTGGAGATCCTCTTCAACGGTGTAGCCACGTGATACTCTTGCCCAGTCGACCTCTGCGTTGCCATTGTGCACCACCAACAGTTTTTCTGCCCTGGACTCCAGAGACCAAGAGAAGGAGAGTGCCAATGCCTCTATAGATCTCATGGAGCAGGATCCTCCAGTCTCTGTGCCCTGTAGCAGTGAGTCTTCAAAGACTGACACTATGCAGCTGCTGATTTGACACGCCTTCAATTTTTCCCTCCTCCCCTTTCCTCATTATGACTCTCCTCCAGTGGAACATTTGTGGCATTAAGTCCCACAAAGAGGACTTAAGGCTGCTCTTAGACTTGCAGTGTCTACTTGTTCTCTGCTTCCAGGAAACAAAATTGTGTCCTCATGACTGCCTTGAGCTCTCGCATTTCTTCCCTGTTAACTTTGACCTTCCCCCCAAGGATGGCATCCCATTTCATGGGGGAGTCATGCTTCTCATCTGGGATGATGTTCATAGTCGGCCTATCTCCCTGGCTACCTGGCTTCAACCTGTTGCTGTCCGCCTTTTCCTTCCCCACTTGATCTTTTCCCTTTGTACCGTTTACATCCCCCCATCATTCGGTGTCACCAGGGCAGACTTCTTCCAGCTTATTGGGTAACTCCTTCAGCCCTTGCTGCAGCTCGGCGACTTTAATGCCCACCATCCCTTTTGGGACTTGTCCGAACCTGTCAGAGAGGTGCCCTCTTGGCTGACCTTCTCAGTCACCTTAACCTCATATGCCTTAACATGGGACCATCCACATTCCTTTCTGACTCCAGTAACACCTAGTCCCATGTGAACCTCTCTTTCTGCACTGCCCAGCTTGCCCAACATCTTGAGTGGTCCGTTCTCTCTGACACGTACTCAAGTGACCATTTCCTGTGTGCCATCCAATTGCCGACTTCTACCCCGTCTATGTACACAGCCAAATGGCAGCTTTCTAAGGCTGACTGGAGGCTTTAATCATCCCTGGTGACCTTCTCTGAACATTTCCCCAGTTGCAATGACCAGGTAGAATATCTTACAAAACATTATTCTTACCACCACAGAATGTTCCATCCCATGCACTTTCTCTTTGCTGCACCATGTCCCAGTCCCTTGGTGGACTGAGGCATGTGGTAATGCAATTTGCACATGGAGACTTCCTCTCCGCATTTTTAACTGTCATCCTATGATGGCCAACAGCATTCATTACAAACAGTTGCATGGACAGTGTCATCATGTTCTTCGGGATAGCAGAAAAGCTAGCTGGATTTCCTTTACTAGTTCTTTTAACAGTTCCACACCATCTTCCGTCATGTGAGCCAACCTCTGAAGACTGTCTGGGACCAAGGTCCATTCCCCAATTTCTGCCTGACAGTAGCAGACGATCTCATAGTGGACCATACTGCTATTTCCAACACCTTGAGTCGCTATTTAGTGGAGATTTTGAGGTCCACCCACTATCACGTTGCCTTCCTCCATTGGAAATGAGTAGAGAAGACTCAGGTGGTACATTTCTCTTCTCAGAAATGTGAGTGCTACAATGCCACATTCACTATGAGGGAGCTAGATCATGCTCTCACTTTGTCCCGATCGTCCACCTTAAGGTCAGACGATGTTCACATTCAGATGTTGCAGAATCTTACTCTTGTGGGCAAGCACTTTCTCCTTCATATGTACAATCACGTCAGGGCAGAAGGCATGTTTCCCAGATGCTGGTGTGAAGCCACTGTCGTACTCAAAACTAAGCCTGGCAAGGACAAATGCCTTCCTTCTAGTTGTTGCCCCATTTCTGTCACCAGCTGTGTTTGCAAAGTGATGGAACATATGATTCATGCCTGGCTGGTATGGTGGCTTGAGTCTCACAATTTGCTAACCACTGCAAAGTGTGGATTTCGAGTGCGCCATTCTGTGGTTGACCATCTCGTCACCTTGCCAGCCCATGTCATGAATGGTTTTCTGTGGAAATTCCAGCATGGGGCAATGTTTTTCGATTTGGAGAGAACCTACATCTGCTGGAGGACTGGTGGTATCCTCTGTACTCTCTACATGTGGGGCTTCCTTGGTGGCATGCCCCATTTCTTTCAGGAATTCTTAAAAGACCAAGTTTTCTGGTATGTGTGGGTTCAGCCTTGTTGGACACCTTTATCCAGGAAAACCGTGTGCCTCAGGGTTCCATCCTGAGTGTCATCCTCTTTGCTGTAACCATTAACCCTATAATAGCCTGCCTCCCACCAGGCATCTCCAGCTCCTTTTTCGTTGATGATTTTGTCATCTGTTGCAGTTCTCCATGGACTTGTGTCCTAGAGTGGTGTCTTGAGCAATGTCTCAATCATCTTTACTCGAGGAGCATCGACAGTGGCTGTCGCTTTTTTGCTGACAAATCCGTTTATATGCATTTCTGGTGGTGCAACTGGTTTCTTCCACCGTCTTTAAATCTTGGGCCTTTGCTCTTCTGTTCATTGATGTTACAAAATTCCTGGGGCCCATGCTAGATGGGAAACTTTCTTGGTCCTCCCACGTGTCTTACCTTGCTGCCTGCTGTACACGGTCCCTCAATGTTCTGTTTGTCCTGAGTGGTACTTCCTGGTGAGTGGATTGGACCACTCTCCTCTGTTTGTATCAGTCCCTTGTCCATTCGAAACTAGACTACGGGTGTTTTGTTTACGCATTTGCATATCTGTCCCTTTTATGCCATCTCAATATATCCACCATTGTGGCATCCGTTTGGCCATTGGCTCCTTTTACACTAGCCCGGTTGAAAGTCTGTATGGCAAAGCAGCCTAATTACTGCTGTCATATCACTGTGACTGTCTCCTTGGCAGATACGCATGCTGTTTGTCTGTCATGCCTGGTCACGCATACTATGCCTCCTTTAATGACTCCTTTGATCACCAGTATGAGGCGTGTCCCTCTTCTCTGTTACCTCCTGGAGTTTGCTTTCAGCTCTTGCTCTGGGAGCTTAACTTTATGCTACCTGCCATTCTGCTGATGGATGTGAACCGTTCACCACCTTGGCTTCGTATGATGGCCTGTGTTCACCTTGGCCTTCATTCATTTCCTAAAGACACCACTCTAGCCTTGCTCTATCACTGTAAGTTTCATGACCTTTGCATGGAACTTCAAGATAGTACCTTTGTGTACGCTGATGGCTCTCTGACTGATTGTGGTGTTGTGTTTGGCACCAACATTTCTCGGTATCAGCTTTCAGAACACTACTCAGTATTTACAGCAAAGCTCTTTGTCCAGTAACAGGCCACACAGTACATCTGTTGACACAATCTTTTCCATTGTGTCATCTGCTCCAACTCTCTAGGTGCCCTTCAGATCCTCAGTGTACTGTACACAGTCCATCCCTTAGTGGAACAGGTACAGGAAAGCTGTTACTTGCTCACTCTTGATGGAGCCAGTGTGATGTTTATGTGGGTTCCTGGTCATGTTGGTCTGATGGGAAATGAGGCTGCTGACAATGCTGCCAAGGCTGCAGTCCTCGTGCCTCGGCCCGCTAGTGCTTCCACCCCCTCTGATGATCTCTGTGTAGCCATCCGTCAGCAGGTGGTGTCACTTCCACATCACCACTGGTCCTTCCTTCACGGGAACTAGCTCCGGGGAATTAAGCCTCTCCCATTGATTTGGACAACCTCCCCTTGGCCCTCTCACCATAAGGAGATCATTTTAATTATGTTGCGTATTGGGCACTGTCTTTTTAGCCATCACCATTTGTTAAGTTGTGCTCCCTCACCACTGTGTGCTCATTGCCCTCAACCTCTGACAGTTCGCCATTACCTGATTGAATGCCTTTTTTTTTAACCATTTACATTCTCATTTATGTTTTTCATCTAAGTTACCAGCCATTTTAGCAAATGACATGCAGCCTTTTGACTGCATTTTACTTTTTATCCGTTGTAGCAATATGACGATGGACATTTAATCTTTAGTTCAGGATCTCTGTTTCTCTATGGCATATTTTACAGTCCTTTCTCAAAGTCCCTGTTTTTAGCTGTCTTTCCTTCTGTCAACTGGGCTTAATGAGTAGTTGTTTTTAACTCATTTGTTCTCTTTGTGTTCTATGGTTCTGACTTGGGCATGTATTATGACCCTAGTTGTTTTTGTGCCTTGAAACAAAATAAAACAAGCAAACAAATGTGTCACATGAAGCTAACTGTCATGTAATTTCACAGTATTTGGTGTTGTGTTTGTTATGTGAAGGAACTAGAATAGTTTTAACTAAATTTACAGTTCAAATACCCTTGTAATATATCATATAGATAAAACTGGTCAGTCAGTATGTTGCTCCATTTCCTAAGTTTGTAGTATTTCAGCTGATATTTCATCACAGCTCATTGCTTAAATAGGCTTCCCCATTTCTCTGTAGCCTGATCTTAATATCTCTATTTTCTGACAGTCTAATTTATGCTCACAGTTCCACAACAACCTTCACCTCTTTGGATTCCACCAGTCACTATCCCTCATAAACCTTGTACTGCAGAAACGTATCTGCATGGCACAGGCATCCCAGACCACCTCTTCTACCTCCACAAGGTAAGGTTACTATGCAATCCTTACTAAATACATTACATCACCAAAACTGAAGCTGTTGCACTCCCAACACCTGGAAGAGCATTCCAGATGTCACCTCCATAACCTGTCCAACCTGCTGACATCCTACTTTCACCTTGGGTCACCTGTATCCAGCAATATGTATCCTAACCACAATGAACCCCCTTGTCAACCCTTCACAGCACCCAGATCCTGCCTAGCTGACCTTTTCAATTTACCACATCTGCCAAAACTTCCTTTCAACACACCACAAAATCTAGAAACCAAACAAAACCAAACTGTTGTTGTTAACCTTTCCACAAAAAAACCTCAGTCCCACAGAAGTTTTGGTCCTATCAAAAGGCCTCACTTTCAGCCCCACACCCAAGTTTAATGTTGTTGTACTTGTCAAAGACCTACTCTCCTACTCCTGATCCATACAGTGGAAACACTTCTTTGCCACCAGTCCCTCTACCCAAAGCGAACCTAACACAACCGAAGCCTCTCTCAGTTCATATTAACATCCAACCATGACCTTCCTCCCCTTCCACCTAACCACCCCCTGGTCACCATTCAGGAATTCCTTACCTTCAACTTGGCCTCACCATCCATCCCCAGGTCCCTTCCTAAGAACACTAACCTTTCAGCAGAAGAAAGGACAGCCATACCCAACCTCAAAACAGATTCTGACCTAATTGTCTATCCTGCAGACAAAGCGTCCATGATTGTCACAATGAATCGCAATGACTACCTGGCAGAAGGCTTCCACCAACTGTCTGACTCCTCCATGTACAAGCTCTGCCATAGTGATACCCTCTCAGAAGTCGAACATAGTCCCTACTGAAATCCTTAGGCCCTTCTCAGAACATCTTCCCTGAGTCCTTCTTTTCCTGACCCCGCAGACACCCTGCACACCACCATTCTACATGCCTCCCAAAATCCTCAAATTCAATAATCCTGGACACTCCATTGTAACTGGCTATTGTGCTCCCTCTTAAAGAATTTCCACTGATATTGACCATCTCCAACCAGTTGTCCAAAACCTAGCCTCCATCATCAAAGATACTAACCACTTCCTTCACTGACTCTCCACTTTCTCCTCCCCCTCCCCCTTCCCCTTCCCCTTCCCCCACCCCCAATCACTACCCATCACTGTTGATGCCACTTATGTATACACAACACCCCTCATGCGCATGGCTTTTCTGCTATCCAGTAACACCTTTCCCCACATATGTCAGACTCCAAACCAATTACCTCGTTGCTCATATGCCTTACCAACTATATCCTGATACACATCTACTTCCCCTTTGAGTGGAAGGTGTACAAACAAATCTATATCACAGCCATGGACACCCCCATGGCACCCTCCTATGCCAACCTGTTTTATGGACCATCTAGAGGAGACCTTCCTAGTCTCCCAAAACTCCAAAGTCCTAGGTTGGTTCAGTTTTGTAGATCATATCTTCATGATCTGGATGCAGGGCCAAGACACCCTATCCTCATCTGTTCTCAACCTCAACACCTTCTCTCCCATCTCCTCCATCTGGTCCTCCTCAACCCAATGTGCCACCTTCCAGGACATTGACCTCCATCTCTCTGACAGCTCCACCCATTCCTCTGTCCACATTAAACCCACTAACCACCAACAATACCTGCATTTTGACAGCTACCATCCATTCCACATCAAAAAGTCCCTCCCATACAGCCTCACTACTCTGGAGGACATATCTGGAGGGATGAGAACTCTCTTGCCTAGTATGCTGAAAGTCTCATGAAGGTCTCCACAGACTGGCACTACCCAACAAACCTAATCTGCAAACAGATACCCCATTCCATATCCTCACATTCCCACTCCCCCCGTCACCCCCAAGAATCAGCTACAAAGGAGTGCCACCCCCCCCCCCCCCCCCTCATCACCCTACATCAACCTGGACTGAAACAGCTGAGCCACATCCTGCATCAGGGCTTTGATTCTCTGTCATCATACCCTGCAATGAGGGACATCCAGACCAAGATCCTTCCTACCCATTCTAAAGTGGTGTTATGTCAACCCACCAAACCTACATAATATTCTGTGCCACTCCCACTCCCATCCTGTTGCCACAGGGATCATATTGCTGTGTGAGACCAAGGTGCAAGACCTGCCCAATCAACCCACCCATCACTTTCTACTCCACGTCTGTCACAGATTTATCCTACCCCATCAGCGGCTGTCCCACCTGTGAAAGCAGCCATGTCGTATACCAGCTCTGCCACAAACACTGTAAAGCTTTTTATGTTGGTATCACTACCAACCAGCTGTCCACCAGGAGAAACGGCCACTGCTAAACTGTGACCAAGAACAAAGTTGACTATCGGGTGGCACAACATGCAGGTGAGTATAACATGTTGAGTTTTAATGGCTGCTTCACAACCTGCACCATCTGGATTCTTCCTTCTACCACCAGCTTCTCTGAACTATGCAGATGGGAGTTATCCTTGCAACTCATCCTTCATTCCTGTGATCATCCCGGCCTCAATCTCTCTTAACCCACTGTCCCCATGCCCTCCACCCATTAGTTTCCTCTTCCTAGGGGCATAGGGGTGTGTGTGTGTGTGTGTGTGTGTGTGTGTGTGTGTGTTTGTTTATATTTCTACTGTAGCTCAAGGAAGGATTTACTCCAAAAGCTTGCAAATCTTTTTCTTTTTTGTGTGTGGCTGTCAGTGACTCAATGCTTTTGCTTTTCAGTGAGTGGTCTCCTTTACTCTTAAAGTATCTACTCAAAGTTGTGTATGATCCTGTGCTTCATATGATTCCTCAGCACACTCTTCCATACCTGTTTGCTCTCCACAATTTTTATTTCACATTTTCATTTCTTTTAAAGTACACTGTGTTTCCAAAGTTTTCTTGCACTTTGTTAGGTATGCAACTATTCCATACATATTTTCATAATATATCTTGCTTTTTCAGATATTCAGTCTCCTCACACTGACTTTTATCCCACTCCTCTCACATTAATCCATTTTGTGTAACATTCCATTCTTTCCTATTCTTTTCCTCCTTTACTTCTCCAACCTCTTCTTCTGAAGCTTTCAGAATTACATTTCTATTCATATTCTATACTTCTGCTACACTGGTTATACTCCAATGAATTTTCAAATTTTTCTTGTACAGTTTGAGAGTATGTCTTGTTGTTGTGGTCTTCAGTCCTGAGACTGGTTTGATGCAGCACTCCAGTATGTTTTAGATCTGTATAAATGCAATGTGAATGTCTGGTCAGTATAGGTGACGTGTGGACATCCCAGGGCAGTGTTAAAGGAGAAAGTAAATATTCCTTTGATAATAAGTATTTTATTCCTATATGCATTACAGTTGGGCCCACTCAGAATGGTATGTCCAGCTACCAACAATTCTTAGCATGGCCAAAGTCTCAGTTGGCAAGAGCAAGTAGAGATCCTGCAGTAGCTGCACACTACAGAAAGTACTTAAAATTACTAAGAAAGTTATTCAAAAGCCAAGAAACATGCACATAATGTCAGAGATGAGTAATTCTGACAACAGACATAAGGAAACATGGAATGTAGTGAAATGAGAGACAGGACAGCCAGCCACAGAAAAGGATAACATAACTATTGAACTGAATGGAAGGGTTATATAAATGATGAGTCACAGGTAGCAAATATATTAATAATCATTTCTTAAATATAGTAGAAAGTGTAGGGACAAACAGTTAAAGAGAAAAATCACAGCAGTATGTTGAAAAAGCAATTCTCATAAAATTGAGTCCTATGAATGTATTGCCAACTTCTCCTTCTGAAATTAAGAAAATTATATATTCTCTCAAAATTAAGAGCCCATCTGTTTTTGATGATGTTTCTAAAAGAGTACTCAAGATTTGTTCCCATATAACAAGCTCTGTCTTATCTGAACTATATGGTTCAACACTAACTCAAGGCATTTTTCCAGAGCGACAGATATATGCTGTTGTCAAATCCCTCATTAAGAAAGGTGATAGGAGTGATGTCAGTAACTACCAACCTGTTCCACTGCTGACATTATTTTCCAAAATTTTTGAGTTGGTGTACTCTAGAATAGAATCTCATCTGAGCAACAGTAATATCCTCATCAAATCACAGTTTGGAATTCAGAAGAGTTGCTCTACTGAGAACGCCATTCACACGTTCACTCACCAAATTTTACAAACATTTTATAATAAAGTAGCGCTGGATGGTATTTTCTGCTGCCTATCTGAAGCATTTGATTGTGTGAATCACAGTATTCTCCTAGATAAATTGAAGTTTCATTGGATTGATGGTATAGCCACCCAATGGATAATAATGTACTTAGTTTACTTAGTAATTCAACCAGTGTAGTTCAGGGACTTTACTCTGACTGAGGAGAAGTCATGTATATCATTCTCAAAGGCTCAGTCTTAGGTTCACTACTGTTCCTCATATATGTAAACTATCTTCCATCTAATATACAACAAGCAGCATTTGATCTTTTTGTAAATTACTCTAGTTTGTAATTGATCCAAGTATACATACACGAGGGGAAGAAATCATAAACAGTGTTCTTAAAAGTATCAGTGACTGATTTTCAGCAAATGGTCTCGCCCTCAATTTTAGAAAGACACAACATGTTCAGCTTTGCACACCAATGACAGGTGCAACACATGATGAGGAAATAATAAATAGGGTGAAAACTTCAAAATTCTCAGGTGCTCATATTGATGAGAATTTAAACAGGAACAAGCACATTTTGGAACTCCTAAAAATGTAGTTCATCCACATTTGCACTTAGTATCATTGCAAATCTTGGGGAGGGACAAATAAGTAAGGTAACATATTTTGCATATTTTCATTCACTAACATCGTATTGAATAATGTTCAGGGTAACTCATCTTCAAGAAAGTCTTTGTTGCTCAAGAATGGGCTCTAAGAATATTATGTGATGCTCACCCACAATCATCTTGCAGATGTATTTTGAAGGAATTGGACATTCTGACTACTGTTTCACAGTATATTTAGCCCCTTGGGAAGTTTGTTGTAAATAATCCACTGCAGCTCAAAAGGAACAATGACATTGATAATTACAATACCAGGAGGAAAAATTACATTCATTACTTCACATTAAGGCTGTCTTTTGCACAAAAGGAAGGGGACACAATGCTACTGCTAAAATTTTCTGTAACTTACCCAGTGATATAAAATGCCTGGCAGACAGCAAAGTAAAATTTAAAAAGGAACTGAAAAAGTTTCTCCTCAACTCCTTCTATTCTACTATGTGAAGTTATCATATTGTTGAGTAAGACTAAAATTTTGGTATTCAAAAATGAATATTTTTAAGTGTGTTTTTAAAATTAACTTACCTCAGATCATTTACATCACTGGGTAAGTGATTGAATGTTCTTGTCACAACAAATATCATTGCTTTTATAGTCAATGTGAAAAAAAAATCAAGAAGAGAAAATAAGATCATTCTTACCTAGTATTATTTTTTTTGAAAGTTGTTAACCTTCTTGAGCTGCTGTTTCTAACAAATTTCAGTAGAGAATATGTGTACTGCAAAGCTATAGTCAAAAGTCCAGCTGTTAAAGATATATCAACCCTGAATTAATTGGCAATGTTCATCATGACAAAAAGGGCAAAGGAAAAATGATGTTATTTTGAGCTTTCCTTCGTTTTCTACATTTCAGAAGTGTAGGCTAGGAGAGGCAAATACTAGGGGCAATATATTAATCTCTTGGTCCCCTGTGGGACACCTTTATTCCACATCAAACTCCTGAAACTTATTAGAAATGCTACTGTTTGCGTCCCTCTCTCATCAACTTCCTCATCATTTCTTCCATTTGTTTCAATTATTGTTCCAAGATATTTTACAGTAACCTTTTGTCAACTGTTCCCCTGCCAGCATTATTCTGTGGGTAGTTGTTTCTCTCTTCTGTTTTCACGATTGTGAACTCTTATCTGCCTCACATTAAATTTCACAACACATACTCAAAGCGCTTCTGCCCATGCATGTAACTGCTGGTAAGCTTCATTTTCCTTACTCCCTCAGACCATTAGGACATTAGCAGAGGCTGTTAATTTATTATCAGTTCTTGTTAACCCAGATTAGTTATAACTAATACTTTCTTTACCAACAACAGCAGTAGTTTTTGGGAAGTTGCATCTTCCTTCAGGACCCTCCAAAAACCATCTTTCAAAACATCTCTTCTTCACTTGTTACATGGAATGTAGAATATATTGTTAACAATTCAGAACATATTATTTATTCTCTTGCGTGATAGGTGGCCAAATGTGCTCTCAGTTACATAGACTGACTGACTGGTTAAGGCAATGGTACACTTTTGGGAGAAGTTAGTTCAACTTGCCATTCAGCTATCCAAAGTTATTTTTCCCATGGTTTCGCTAAACTGCTTAAAGCAAATGCTGTGATAGTTCCTTAGAAAAGGCTGCGGCTAATTTAATTCCCAGTTCATAATTACCACATTGTCAACAGGATGTTAAGCCCTCCTTCAGTTATGAAGATATGAGACAAAGTCACTCTGCAACTTGCTATTAGGATTTTGCGTAATAAATTGTGACCTCAAATCTGAATAGTGTGGCAGGTAATGTGTCAGGAACACATCTGAAGCTCTTTGATTTGATAACTTGGTGAAAAAGTCAACTTGGGTGTTGTCATCTAATATATTTTTTGTGCTTAAGTTGAATTAATATGAAACTTCCACACCAAGTGAAATATATGCTTGGTGATTGGGCAACACCAAAAAAATGAAAAATGGGACAGAAACTATAATGTATTACTGTACTTGGTTCTTTCCAGAAAGGAAGCATGAAAGAATAGAGAATGACATTACTGTGGTCATACCAGACCCGAAGTAATTCTTAAATTCACCGTTGCCCTTCCATACACACTTATCTTCATGTGGCTATACAAAATTCAATTTTTTCTGATGAACGTTTGCACCCAACTGTTTATATAACTCAGTCTTGTAACTTTCACTTTATTTATTTATTTATTGTTCCGTGGGACCACATTAAGGAGAAGTCTCCATGGTCATGGAACGAGTCAATACATGAAATTATAACACAATTGTAGAAACAGATAAAATGAAATATAAGAAACATATTCAGGTGACATGTCATTAGTTTAAATAAAGAAAATCAAGAATGTAACACCAGAATTTGCTTAATTTTTTGGCTCTTCCAGGAGCTCCTCGACAGAATAGAAGGAGTGAGCCATGAGGAAACTCTTCAGTTTAGACTTAAAAGCGTTTGGGCTACTGCTAAGATTTTTGAGTTCTTGTGGTAGCTTATTGAAAATGGATGCAGCAGAATACTGCACTCCTTTCAGCACAAGAGTCAAGGAAGTGCATTTCACATGCAGATTTGATTTCTGCCTAGTATTAACTGAGTGAAAGCTGCTAACTCTTGGGAATAGGCTAATATTGCTAACAGCAAACGACATTAAAGAAAATATATACTGTGAGGGCAATGTCAGAATTCCCAGACTATTGAATAGGGGTCGACAAGAGGTTCTCGAACTTACACCATACATAGCTCGAACAGCCTGTTTTTGAGCCAAAAATACCCTTTTTGAATCAGAAGAATTACCCCAAAAAATAATACCATATGACATAAGCGTATGAAAATATGCGAAGTAGACTACTTTTCGTGTTGAAATGTCACTTATTTCAGATACTGTTCTAATGGTAAATAAAGCGGCATTTAGTTTCTGAACAAGATCCTGAACATGGGCTTTCCACAACAGCTTACTATCTATCCGTACGCCTAGGAACTTGAACTGTTCCGTCTCGCTTATAACATGCCCATTCTGTCTGATTAAAATATCAGTTCTTGTTGAATTGTGAGTTAGAAACTGTATAAACTGAGTCTTACTGTGATTTAGCATCAAATTATTTTCCACAAGCCACGAACTTATTTCATGAACTACATTATTTGATAATGTTTCAATATTACACACAAGATTCTTCACTACCAAGCTGGTGTCATCAGCAAACAGAAATATTTTTGAATCACTTGTAATACTAGAAGGCAAATCATTTATATAAATAAGAAACAGCAGTGGCCCCAGTACCGATCCTTGGGGAACGCCCCATTTAACAGTGCCCCATTGGGACTGAACATCGTTACCACTCTCAATATTGCGGAGAATTACCTTCTGCTTTCTGTTCTTAAAGTAAGAGGCAAACCAATTGTAAGCTACTCCCCTTACTCCATGATGTTCCAACTTCTGCAGTAATATTTTGTGGTCAACACAGTAAAAAGCCTTCGTTAAATCAGAGAAAACACCTAACGTTCGCAACCTTTTATTTAATCCGTCCAAAACCTCACAGAGAAAAGAGACTGTAGCATTTTCAGTTGTTAAGCCATTTCTAAAACCAAACTGTACATTTGACAGCAAATTATGTGAATTTAAATGCTGCAGTAACCTTGTATATACAACCCTCTCGATAAATTTAGCAAACACCGATGGCATAGAAATAGGTCTATAATTATCAACATTATCCCTGTCTCCCTTTTTATAAAGTGGCTTCACTACCGAGTACTTTAATCGGTCAGGAAACCGACTACTCCTAAAGGAAAAGTTACAGATATGGCTAAGTACTAGGCTAACATACATGGAACAATACTTCAGTATTCTGCTAGATACCCCGTCATATCCATGAGAGTTCTTGGTCTTCAGTGATTTAATTATTAACTCAATCTCACTCTCGTCAGTATCATGGAGGAGCATTTCAGGTAACAGTCTCGGAACACTTTTTTCTACGAGCGCTATATGATTCCCTGTTGGGACTAGGTTTCTATTTAGTTCACCTGCTATATTCAGAAAGTGATTATTAAATACTGTACATATATGCAACTTTTCAGTAACACGGACATTCCCACTACACACTGATTCTATATCCTCGACCTGTCTCTGCAGACCAGCCACTTCCTTTACGACTGACCATATGGTTTTAATTTTATCCTGAGACTTAGCTATTCTATCTGCATACCACATACTTTTTGCCTTCCTAATAACTTTTTTAAGCACCTTACAATACTGTTTGTAATGGGCTACTGTAATTAGATTGTGACTGTTTCTAACGTTTTGATATAATTGCCACTTTGTTCTACAATATATTCTTATACCCTTAGTCAGCCACCCAGGCTGCCTGTTCGTGCTAGTACCCTGTTTTGAACGTTCTAACGGAAAGCAACTTTCAAAGAGCATGAGAAAAGTCTTGAGGAAAGCATTATATTTATCATCTACTGTATCAGCACTATAAACATCTTGCCACTCTCGTTCCTTGATAAGGTTTACAAAAGTCTCTACAGCAACTGGATCAGCTTTCCTAAAAAGTTGGTAACTATATTTAACCTGTGTTGCAGCACAAAAATTTTTTAGACTTAAAATTTGTGCATCATGATCTGAAAGGCCATTCACCATTTTGCTAACAGAATGCCCTTCTAGTAATGACGAATGAACAAAAATATTGTCTGTGGTTTTTCTACTGTTCCCTTGCACTCTCGTTGGGAAGAATACAGTTTGCATAAGATTATATGAATTAAGGAGGTCTACCAGCGTCCTCTTCCTTGCACAATCACTTATACAATTTATATTGAAGTCACCACATATAGCCGGCCGAAGTGGCCGTGCGGTTAAAGGCGCTGCAGTCTGGAACCGCAAGACCGCTACGATCGCAGGTTCGAATCCTGCCTCGGGCATGGATGTTTGTGATGTCCTTAGGTTAGTTAGGTTTAACTAGTTCTAAGTTCTAGGGGACTAATGACCTCAGAAGTTGAGTCCCATAGTGCTCAGAGCCATTTAAACCATCACCACATATAACTAACTTTTTGTATTTCCTATAAAGTGAGCCAAGAACCTCCTCTAGCTTTAGCAAAAATGTTGTGAAATCGGAGTCTGGGGATCTATAAATAACAACAGTAAGAAGTTTAGCTCCACTAAATTTAACCACACCTGCACCTTTTCGGTGCAGTACTTTGAAACATCAATTGACTCAAATGGGATACCGTTTTTTACATACATGGCTGCTCCCCAACACCACAAAGAGCTCCTAGAAAAGCTGCCAGCCAACCTGTATCCTGGTAAAGGAAACCTCTGAATTATTTCCTTATTTAAGAAGTGTTCAGATATACCAATAATTTCAGAGTCAACATCTATAAGTAGTTCACTAACTTTATCTCTAATGCCTTGTATGTTTTGATGAAATATGCTAATTCCCTCATTAATCGGATACCTAAGCTTTGTCGAAAGTGGTTTCTTTGTTAGAGAGACTTTCCTTAAGCAGGAATACCTGTCAGCTGACTTCAATCTAAAAAAGGTACAGCTCTAACACCCACAACTTCCGGAATTTTCCCATGAGTGATCCCACCACCCCCACCTATGCTGTCACCTATAAGCTTTGCCAACCTCCCCTTTCCATACCTGTTGAGGTGCAGGCCATGTCTAGTGAAACCTGTCCTGGTGATGGACTCCACCGACACCACTGAAATGTGCCTCATGCCTTCTGTCATTAGCGCACCCCCAAGTCTCATGTTATTACGCCTGACGGCTGTATTAAGATGTGGCCGATCGTGACGCTGAAACAGTTCCACGAAATGCACATTCGTGTTGCCAGTCTGAGTGGCTATCTTTTCTAGGTCACCATCTATGTCATACTCCCCATCCCTATCAATACTATTACCAGCCCCACCCACAATCACTACCTGATCCTCTTTTGTAAAATCCCTACATAACCCCCCTATGTTAAAAGTCACCTGAGCCAATCCTGCATTAGGCTTCACAATGCTGGTGACCTGGTACTCACTCCCCAAAACTTCCTGCAACTGCTGGCCTACACCTCTACCATGAGAACTACCTAACAGCAGAACCTTCTTCTTTCTCTTAGACTTTGCAACTGTCCTAGCCACCGTAACTGCTGAGGTCTGCTGCATACTTCCTACATCTACAGCTACTAGAGATTCCTCTCCACTAGACTCTGACAGTTGGTCAAATCTATTACAAACACCAATAGTAAAACTATCTGAAAATCTCCTTCTCCTAGCAGATCTCTTGCCAACAACCAACTCCCATTTCCCAACCCCCTTTTCCCTCCTCATCCTATCTAGCTCCTCCTGTGCATTTTTCAACTTCAGCTGAAGGGCACAGATCTTACGCTCCTGCTCCTCTATCAACTTACTCTTGCTACATAACCTGCAGTTCCAGGAGAGGATCTCACCAGAATGCCCACTGGCTTCCCCACTGCATTCCCCCCAGTGAAAATACTTCGAACAAGTCTCACACCGCAATCCACTACTCACGAACCTACGGCAAAGCCCACACTTCTCACTCATGGTAAAATTTTACAGTTATTGAAACAAGAAAACAACTTTATCTAAGTTCCGCTACTACAATAATAAGATGTTAAAAACTGACTACAATAATCACAAACTTGCTCCACAAGGAAAGAAACTACTATTATTGACAGTATTAATCAACAACAAATTATTGGTGTCACACATGCCTTTCATGTCCTTTTTGTTACTTCACAACCAATTTTATTCAGAGTGTAGTGCCATTCCAGATTCCTGACAATAGAAAACCTAAAGTGCCTTTTCTCTTCCTCACACTCCAGTCCTCTACACTAGTTAAATGGTTTTTGTTCTAAAATTTTAAGTAACTGTATGAAGTATTTTCATAAAGTTCACACTAAAGTCATACAGCAGAATCAGCTGATTGAAAATGTGTGGAAGAGTTGCAGGCCAGCTAATACGCTTCAGTAACTGCATATATCACACATGGTAATTCAGTTTTACATGTTATAACTGAATGTAGTAACTTCTGCGAATGTATTTAATGATGTGCTAGAACCTATCTAAAGTTAGGTAGGCAGGGTAATAAAGTTAAACATACTGAATTTCTGAATGTAATTTAAGTTTTGTGAAAGACCCAAGACACATTGAGTTCCACTGACTGTAATTTATGGCAATTTGAAGATATATACAACATCAGTTTTCACAGTAACCTAAATAACATGCTTTTGAGCCATAATCAATGTATTGTATGATCCATAATATAATTAAGAAAGCAAATGTTTCACTGATATAAGTGGAGATCAGTCCCTGCATGCCTTAGAAAATTTAGTGAATTTGCACACTAATAATAAAGTAACTTATTTTCTGGTTGTAGAAGGTAACACACTGCTTGTCACAACTTGCCCACATCATAGTAAATTTGAGGTAATAGCAGAAATGAGCACTTAAGAGCAACTTTTTGTTCCAGTTTGATAATTTTGTAAGTGCTGCAGACTTAGTGCGCAGTTACATGACTTGAACCACGTGATATTCAGACAAACTTGATCCCCACTGGAGGAAATGGACATCTGTCCAGATGCAACATCATGGTCTGTTCCCCAGTACTCTAAATCACAGAGTTCAGAGATGTAAGGCAGTGGGCAAATGCTGGTACTGTCACAAAGGAAGATGCAGCTACCCACACAAGTA
Organism: Schistocerca serialis cubense; assembly: GCF_023864345.2. Classification (NCBI taxonomy): domain Eukaryota; kingdom Metazoa; phylum Arthropoda; class Insecta; order Orthoptera; family Acrididae; genus Schistocerca; species Schistocerca serialis. The sequence goes on along the minus strand of NC_064640.1, from coordinate 973,917,427 downwards.
GGTAGTTTGCTAATACCATCATTTACAAAAGATTTTTCACTACTCATCATCAAATTATTCTACACTGTATGCTTGTGGCCTGCTGGTAGTAGGTTCAGACAGGCGTGACTGAAACAGAAAACTGAATCCATTCTCATTGTTTTTATGTAATTTTTAATTAACTTTTAATGTTCCCAGAATGTTTCTGAATCAGACAAACCTTAAACTATAGTTAACATACACTGAGGTGACAAAAGTCATGGGATACCTCCTAATATTGTGTCGGACCTCCTTTTGCCTGGTGTGGTGCAGCGATTTCATATGGCATGGACTCAGCAAGTTGTTGGAAGTCCCCTGTAGAAATATTGAGCCATGCTGCCTCTATAGCCTTCCATAATTATGAAAGTGTTCCCAGTGCAGGATCTTGTGCATGAACTGACCTCTCCATTATGTCACATAAATGTTTGATGGAGTTCATCTTGGGCAATCTGGGTGGCCAAATCATTTGCTCAAATTGTCCAGAATGCTCTTCAAACCAGATGTAAACAATTTGTGGCCCAGTGATATGACATCGTTGTTTGGGAACATGAAGTCCTTGAATGGCTGCGAATGGTCTCCAAGTAGCCGAACATAATCATTTCCAGTCAATGATTAGTTCAGTTGGACCATAGGACCCAGTGTCCCTTCAATGTAAACACAGCCCACCTCATTAAGAAGCCACCACCAGTTTGCACAGTGCCTTGTTGACAGCTTGGGTCCGTGGCTTTGTGGGGTCTGCGCTGAACTCGAACCCTACCATTAGATCTTACTAACTGAAATTGGGACTCATCTCACCAGATTACTATTTTCCAGTTGTCTAGGGTCCAATCGATATGGTCATGAACCCAGATGGGGCGCTGCAGGCAATGTCACGCTGTAAGCAAAGGCACTCACATTGGTTGTCTGCTACCATAGTCCATTAACACCAAATTTCACTGCACTGTCCAAACAGGTACATCTGTCATATGTCCCACATTGATTTATGTGGTCATTTCACATAGTGTTGCTTGTCTGTTAGCACTGACAACCCTACACAAACGCAGCTGCTTTTGGTCATTAAGTGAAGGTCATTAGCTACTGTGTTGTCCATGGTGAGAGGGAATGCCTGAAATTTGGTAATCTTGGCATACTGTTGACACTTTGGAGCTCAGAATATTGAATTCCCAATGATTTCCGAAATGGGATGACCGTGCCTCTAGCTCCAACTATGTTTCTGCATTCATAGTCTGTTAATTCCCATGATGTGGCCATAATCATGCCAGAAACCTTTTCACATGAATCACTTGCACACAAATGGTGGCTCCACCAATGCACTGCCCTGTCATACATTGTGTATACGAGACTACTGCCATATGCTATGCCATGACTTTTGTCACCTCAATGTATAATGGCATGAGTAAAATTAACTACTCACCTTATAGAGGAAGTCCAGAGTAGCTAATAGCAACACAAGCAAAAAATTAAATATTGCAAATCAACTTTTAACTTTGGCTTGCACATGTGTATGCTTTAAAGATGGCTCAAGTGCAAAAGTTTCTGTTAAACTTCTTGTATATTTGTGTAGCAGTGATTCCTCTGTACAGTGAGTGGCTATCTGTAGTTGTACCACTGTTTATATTCCACCTCACCTGATGATTTTCACCCTTTCTGTGTTATTTTTTCAATATGAGGAGCTTTTGTTTATCTTTTACACTTTATGATGATTGTAAGTATTGCGCGCACCATTTTGTGTCCACCATGAAGCTGTTTTATTCCATGCCATACTGTCTGTCATTATCAAGTGTTACTGGTCACATTCTATGTCTGCTAAAGTTCTTTATTGTCACCACAGTTTGTACTTTGATATTGCTTAAGATATTTCAATTGTAACTGCTGCCCTTTCTGTACATGTCTACATCTGTTCTCTGCAATTTGCTGTACAATTAATTACTTGGTTTATTGAGGGGGGGGGGGGGGGGTGCTGGTTTTGTTTGTCTAATTGTATAAGAAAAATAAAGGGATATATGCTTTCATTATTATTATTTCTTTCTTTTCTCAGACGTTATGTCTGGTCAAAAATGGAAAGTGACGCGAACCTTCATCAAGCGTGACTTCCTTTTAACTGTACGGTATATGTTATATTGCATTTAGGAACTTTCGGGTAATTGAACATGTATCAATAATTACGGATTTCTGTAGTTGTATATATAAGTTTGGATGTAGCTGTATTACATTGATGTACTGGTGGATATTGTGTGGTATGACTCCTGTAGTTGATAGTATAATTGGTATAATGTCATCTTTATCCTGATGCCACATGTCCTTGACTTCCTCAGCCAGTTGGATGTATTTTTCAATTTTTTCTCCTGTTTTCTTTTGTATATTTGTTGTATTGGGTATGGCTATTTTGATTAGTTGTGTTAATTTCTTCTTTTTATTGATGAGTATGATGTCAGGTTTGTTATGTGGTGTTGTTTTATCTGTTATAATGGTTCTGTTCCAGTATAATTTATATTCATCATTCTCCAGTACATTTTGTGGTGCATACTTGTATGTGGGAACGTGTTGTTTTATAAGTTTATGTTGTAAGGCAAGCTGTTGATGTATTATTTTTGCTACATTGTCATGTCTTCTGGGGTATTCTGTATTTGCTAGTATTGTACATCTGCTTGTGATGTGATCTACTGTTTCTATTTGTTGTTTGCAAAGTCTGCATTTATCTGTTGTGGTATTGGGATCTTTAATAATATGCTTGCTGTAATATCTGGTGTTTATTGTTTGATCCTGTATTGCAATCATGAATCCTTCCATCTCACTGTATATATTGCCTTTTCTTAGTCATGTGTTGGATGTGTCTTGGTCGATGTGTGGCTGTGTTAGATGATACGGGTGCTTGCCATGTAGTGTTTTCTTTTTCCAATTTACTTTCTTCGTATCTGTTGATGTTATGTGATCTAAAGGGTTGTAGAAGTGGTTATGAAATTGCAGTGGTGTAGCTGATGTATTTATATGAGTGATTGCTTTGTGTATTTTGCTAGCTTCTGCTCGTTCTAGAAAGAATTTTCTTAAATTGTCTACCTGTCCATAATGTAGGCTTTTTATATCGATAAATCCCCGTCCTCCTTCCTTTCTGCTTAATGTGAATCTTTCTGTTGCTGAATGTATGTGATGTATTCTATATTTGTGGCATTGTGATCGTGTAAGTGTATTGAGTGCTTCTAGGTCTGTGTTACTCCATTTCACTACTCCAAATGAGTAAGTCAATATTGGTATAGCATAAGTATTTATAGCTTTTGTCTTGTTTCTTGCTGTCAATTCTGTTTTCAGTATTTTTGTTAGTCTTTGTCTATATTTTTCTTTTAGTTCTTATTTAATATTTATTATTATTATTATTATCATCATCCTTACTGCTTTTTTTTTTTTGCATACCTATCTGATCAGTAATCCACATTTGTTGGAATGGAGAAAAAATGTCATTACCCTTTTATCATATGTATTTTACTGTATAATTGTTTTAATCACAGTAGCTTTTTTATTCCTGTTATTATAGTAATAATATCTACACTAAGGAAGAATCCTTTACAGATGAGCTGTGTTATCTGATCTGGAGATTAGTGAAGGTTGTAAACTATATACATCATCAGTTTTTTTTAGATGTCCACAGCTGTAGATTACTTGACCTGTGTTAAAGGCTGGAGACTTGTAGAGTCACCCTTGATTAATCAGATGTGCTCAATTTGTTGGAAATGACTGCCTGGGTGGCAAAGTACATGTGGCATGTACTTTGAAGTTTTTTTTCCAGAAGACAAAACTCAGAGATTTCCTTATGCAAATCTAACTTATCACAAACCAGTTATTAAAACCAGTCAGACAACATTCACCACTTTAGAAAAAAAAGTGAAGCATCCAGAAGATGTCCGATGTCAATGTAACTTTGTACATGTACACATCTTTGGCGGGTATGTAAATGATTAGAGTTACAATTCTCTGTGACAGGTAGAAAGGCCACCAGAGTGAGTATCGGGTGCTGAGTGATCATTGTGAAGAACACAAGATGCTGTGTACACATGTGATACAGCATTATCAGCACTTGACAGAGTTTGAAAGGTGAATATTTGTTTGTCTTCATTTGGTCGGCTGGTTGAATTGTGCAATATCCAGATTTGAGGGCCATTTGCATGTGACAGTGGACTGATGATGTTGAAATGCATAGGAATGTGAGGGTAGGCATACTAGTTGTCAAGTTTCTGGTTGACAACAACAAGGGATGATCACTGTATTGGATATCAATCACATTGTAACCTATTTGCATCAGTGCCTGTTATCTGAGAATGAGTAATGGATTTGCTGCAGCATTCTGTGTCACTCCGCACCATTTTTTGGAAACTAGCAGCAGCCAGACTAGGGAATTCCTCTCCTATATAGTGCCTTGACTGGGAAGCATGGACTGCTGATGGAGGACACTGAATTAGATGAAAATTGTTGACAAGTGTAGCGGTGACCTGGGGATAGGTTTCTCTCTTCCTTTGTTTTGGAAAGACACAGCAGTGTTACTCCAGGTGTTATGGTGTGGGGAACCATTAGATGTGACTTCAGGTCATGGGTGGTAGTGGTTGAGGGAACTGTGATGGTACAATGGTACATTACAGACAGCTCACATCCTCATGTGTTACCTCTCACACAATAGTACCACGATGCCATTTATCGACAGGACAATGCTCCTCTACACGTAACACGTATGCTATGAACTGGATGCATGATGTTGAGGCACTCCTGTGGCCCACAAGCTCCCCAGATCTGACTCCAGTAAAATGTGTGGAACCAGCTCATGTCAACTTCATCCCAGTCCCAGTATCTGGGACCAGTTACAGCAGTTGTGGGCCACCTTGCCTCAGGAGAGGATACAATGGCCTTATGACACCCTTCCCGACTGAATTAGGCCAGAGGGGGTGCGTTATCATACAGATAAGTGAGCTCATCCTGCCAAGTTATTTGTAAATGTAGACCGGTTTTGTAATCACTGAAATGACTCACATATGCTCTCAACCCATGAAGATTCATTTTGTTTCCTCCTTTCCTTCTGAGTGCTTCACTTTGTTTTGTCAGGCAGTGTATATTGAGAGAGAGAGAGAGAGAGAGAGAGAGAGAGAGAGAGAGTGTCAGAGTCAGAGGGAGTGGGAGGAGGGGGGTGGGGGGGTTGAGAGAGAGAGAGAGAGAGAGAGAGAGAGAGAGAGAGAGAGAGAGAGAATATTAAAATGCTACTTTTTAACTTCCAAAGTGATCACAGAAAAGTCTCAGAATTCACTATAACCAGGTAAGCAGTCACCATACATAATACTAAGAACTGATAGTTTGTTCAAACCCATATTTGAAAGCAGAGGAAATTCTGGCAACATGTTGAATACAGGTAGGTCATGATGTGGAATGTTTATAGCAAAAAGCAGCAGGAGGATTTCTAGTGAGGTTAGAAATCAATCCCACTGTGAACTCATATGGACAAGGGCAACTGGCAGTGATGGACGCTGATTAATAGTCGGGTGTTTTCCATTTGATAACACTCCAGTCGTATGGTAGTAGTTGAGATTGATTTTATAGTGGCTAGTACATAACATAGGGGAAAGGCAACCACTCAACTTTAGTGGATCGATGTTTGGAGCCAGAAACACACAAGGGAAAACATCATTTACACTAACTTTTGAGTACCAGTTCTTTTTCTCTGGCAATAATACACACATTCACACATACAACTACATAGATGCCTGAACACACACTCCCATGGCCATGGAAAAACCAATAATTGATAATTTCTTATTGAAAGTAATTGCCTGAGCTGACGGAGGTGATAGTGATGATGGGAGTTGAATTAGGGATGGATGCAAGGAGGGGTAGCAGGTTTTTGGATGAATGACCTCACGGCTGTACAATGAAATGGAAAGAGTGCAGGGGGGGGGGGGGGGCTACAGCTGCTTCACTACTTAGGCCATATGTTGGATACTACCTTCCAGCACAAGTTTGTCTGAACTACACAGACGGGAACTGTCTCTCCAACACATCCTGCATTCTTGCAATCCCCCTGTCCGAAACCTCTGCTAACCTGTTCCTGTTGTCTTATCTTGCCTTTCTCCCTTCTCTCTTCTGTCCACACCACTCCTCCTTCTCTGCCCAGGTCAAGCACTGCCTTCTCCCACCACTCTTCCTACCCCCCACACCCATGCGGGCATTCTCTCTCTGTCTTCCCCCCCCCCCGTCTCTCTCTCTCTCTCTCTCTCTCTCTCTCTCTCTCTATCTCTCTCTCTCTCTCTCTCTCTCACCCCTCCCTCCCTCCCTCCCTCTCTCCCTCCCTCCCTCCCCCTTCTTACTCCCTCTTCATCTGTTCATCTGCACCTTTCTCTCCTTTTTATCCCCTCCTTTTCTCTCCCCACAGGTTTCCCCCTTCTCTGTCTTTCTACACACACACACACACACACACACACACACACACACACACACACACTTAGGTTAAAAAATCTGGGCGTACATAAATTTCAGTAGCAGTTTTGATACTTCATTTATTTATCTACTTATTCATTTATTTTTATAATTAGTTTGATTTTCGTTAGAACATTTGGCCAACATATAATTATGTGAAAGTTGGTGTACAGTCTAACAAGATTCACTTGTATATTAACCAACCTCTTAACTGAAGTCACTATTCCATGATTGTGCTGTTACACTTGGGGATAATCAGTGAAATCCTGATGATGGAAGAAATTTTCATCAACAGTATTTGACCAATGAGGGAAAGAGAGACAGTGGTGAAAAGTGCATATTCATGAGACTGTGTGCCAGTTTTCTGGGCTAAATTTCATACATCTCTATTATTGTGGTGATGACACTATTGATGGTAATCCATCAGATGAAGTTGTTAAAGCTTGGAAGTCCTGGGATGTTCCTTTCAAGAGGAGTGGGCTATGTGTCAGCACTTTACTATTAAGATTTGTCTACAAGTTGATTGTGGAACAGCTCTGTATGTTATTCTCAATACACAATTTTGTGCATTGGTAAGTCTCTGTCAGAAATATAGTCCTCATGAAATTATAGTGTCCTTCTTGCCACCTCTTTACCATCTATGACAATTATTGTGGTGTATTTTTGTTATCATTATAATTATTATTATGATCTAAATGAATGATCACTTGGAGAATACTTTGTAATTTAGAAAGTGTACTATGCACCATTTCCCTTTCTCCAGCGTATCTGTTACAGCAGTTAATGATGTGTGTGTGTGTGTGTGTGTGTGTGTGTGTGTGTGTGTGTGTGTGTGTGTGTTTTCATTTACAAAAAGGAGTTACACCACTGGAAGAAGTGGAGGAGTTCTTGTTTAGCAGAATTCCAGACTAAAAAGATATCACTAATGAACCTGTACTAAGCAAATGAGCACAGATTCTTGGAGTTAATGTATTCTCTTGTCTACAACTCATGCAAAGGCTGGCATAGAATAGGAACATCATGTTCCTCATAGCCATTCCCATGATGTGTTGGTAGGATTCTCCCTCAAATGTGAACACAGCATCATACTTACATTTAATGTCTTCATCTTTGAGGAACATACCTGTAAATAATTCAGTGGGATGACATGCATTAAGTGCCAGAGGCTGCACACTTTTGCTTTGTACAGGCTCACTTGTATCATTTTTGGAGTCTGAACTGGTAATGAAGTACAGCTCCTATACTTCCATCCATAGGCAAACACCTTTTCTCAAGCTGCTCCCTGAAGTTGGACTGCTGTCTTGCTGATATGCACATTGTAACTCCTGTCCACATGAAACCAACAAGTAAACAACAATATCTCAGTTTTAGTAGCTACCATCTCATCTGAGGTAAACATATCTTATACAACACAAAATTCCTCAACACGTATACCAACTGACTTCCATTCAAGCTACCCATTTATTCCACTTTCCCATTATCTTCTCCAAAAACACCTCTACTGATCTGTCATTTCCTTCCGTCCTTCGAGCAGCAAAAGTTCCTGCTTCAAAATCACTGAGAAGTCCTCCCTATATTTCCTTATCATCTATTACCACAAAGTTCTTAAATGCCTTAGTACAATTTTTCATCAGGGTTATGTTGTTGTTGTTGTTGTTGTTGTTGTGGTGGTCTTCAGTCCAGAGACTGGTTTGATATAGCTCTCCATGTTACTCGTATCCTATGCAAGCTTCTTCATCTCCCAGTACCTACTGCAACCTACATCCTTCTGAATTTGCTTAATGTATTCATCTCTTGGTCTCCCTCTACGATTTTTACCCTCCACGCTGCCCTCCAGTACTAAATTGGTGATCCCTTGATGCCTCAGAACATGTCCTACCAACCGGTCCCTTCTTCTTGTCAAGTTGTGCCACAAACTCCTCTTCTCCTCAATTCTATTCAATACCTCCTCATTAGTTATGTGATTTACCCATCTAATCTTCAGCATTCTTCTGTAGCACCACATTTTGAAAGCTTCTATTCTCTTCTTGTCCAAACTATTTATCGTCCATGTTTCACTTCCATACATGGCTACACTCCATACAAATACTTTCAGAAACAACTTCCTGATGCTTAAATCTATACTCAATGTTAACAAATTTCTCTTCTTCAGAAACGCTTTTCTTGCCATTGCCAGTCTACATTTTATATCCTCTTTACTTCAGCCGTCATCAGTTATTTTGCTCCCCAAATAGCAAAATTCATCTACTACTTTAAGTGTCGAATTTTCTAATCTAATTCCCTCAGCATCACTCGACTTAATTATTATCCTCATTTTGCTTTTGTTAACGTTCATCCTATATCCTCCTTTCAAGACACTATCCATCCCGTTCAGCTGCTCTTCCAAGTCCTTTGCTGTCTCTGACAGAATTACAATGTCATTGGCAAACCTCAAAGTTTTTATTTCTTCTTCATGGTTTTTAATACCTACTCCAAAGTTCTCTTTTGTTTCCTTTACTGCTTGCTCAATATACAGATTGAATAACATCAGGGATAGGCTACAACCCTGCGTCACTCCCTTCCCAACCACTACTTCCCTTTCATGCCCCTCGACTCTTATAGCCACCATCTGGTTTCTGTACAAATTGTAAATAGCCTTTCGCTCCCTGTATTTTACCCCTGCCACCTTCAGAAATTGAAAGAGAGTATTCCAGTCAACATTGTCAAAAGCTTTCCCTAAGTCTACAATTGCTAGAAAGGTAGGTTTGCCTTTTGTTAATCTATCTTCTAAGATAAGTCGTAGGGTCAGTATTGCCTCGCATGTTCCAACATTTATACGGAATCCAAACTGATCTTCCCCGAGGTCGGCTTCTACCAGTTTTTCCATTTATCTGTAAAGAATTCGTGTTAGTATTTTGCAGCTGTGACTTATTAAACCGATAGCTCGGTAATTTTCACATCTGTCAACACCTGCTTTCTTTGGGATTAGAATCAGGGCTATAACTTCCGTAAAGTGAGCCCTGAAATCAGATTATCTCTCCATAATACCTTCCTCCCCCCTTGTGAGTTATAGTTGCTTTTATTGGTCCTAACCTTCCTAACATTTTTATTAAGCCCTATGACATTCCCATACTATCATTTCTGACCCAAGGCTCCTACCTCTGCAACTAATCTTTCTCAAAAACTTAACATCATATAGCCATCTACAACTGGCCATACACTCCCCATCATCAGCAGACATAGCCATATGCAACACTATGCATGCCATTTACCAGTTGCGTATTCAGTAAATGACACTCAACATACGTTACAAATTAGTTCTATGTTGTGGACAGCTGCAACTAAAGTAATCCATATTTCATGAATAAATTGCTTCCAGCTATATATGAATCTTTATTTACAGAAGCCTGATCAGTTTCATGATATAGAACACACCCTCAGGTGTTTATATGTCAGCAAAACATTAAGCTCATAATATGGGAAGGAGGGTGCCCAATCTCCTCAAAATAAAAGACTGTTACCTGCAACAAGCAGGGCATCACAGTTCAAATTCAGCAATTGAAAAACTAGCATGTTAAAAAACCACATTAACCATGAAGTAGCAGACAGCACCTCTCGAGCAGCCTCACTATGCAGGGCCACATTGCTACTCGATGTACTCGTGACTATGTGCCTTGTTGTCATCCCTCATGTTGTTTCTCGGATCTCAAATGCCCATCAACTGAGGAACATTAATTTATAAAGCACACTATTCTATTCACATGATATAAAGTAGCTGTAATGAACTATGGTTTTATACATGGCTTTGTAATAATATCTGAAAAAAGTTTTTTTAATAATAATCAGAAACCTTTTCTCAGTACTCTCAACTACAGGAAATCACTATACATAGCCACCTGTGTCTCAGAAGTAAAAGTAAATCTGTATTCTCAGTGCTGTTCAGTAGAATGCACTGTCTTTCCTAGACTGAACAGGACATTGTGGCTTGTAAATACTGTCCAGACTGTCAGCATGGCTTTCAGTGTCCTTTCAAGCATGATCGATAACACCAGATGATAATCGCTACCTACAAATTATGGCTTGTAAGTACCTAGAGGAGAATGCAACAGAACTGTATGCTACCTTTCTGAAGGCAACTCTGAGGGCTGCGTCAACTTACAAGGTATGAAATCACCTCCACATGATCAGTATGACCTCAAGGTGTCAATTATATCACCCCTCCCTTCAGCACAATGTTGCAAGTTTTGTCTGATGTTTGACAAGTGTCATAGAAGAGTGTCAGGGTGGCCAGTGCATGCTTCATTTGCGTAGTCCCTCAGGTTCAGCAGGGAGAGGGTAATTTGAGTGCTGTGCAATATTGGGACAGGATCCTTCAGTCTGTTGTTCAACCATAGAGTCAACATTTTGGCAATGAGTTCATCTTTCTACATCTACATCATCTACATCTACATCCATACTCCGCAAGCCGCCTGACGGTGTGTGGTGGAGGGTACCTTGAGTACCTCTATCAGTTCTCCCTTCTATTCCAGTCTCATATTGTTCATGGAAAGAATGATTGTCTGTATGCCTCTGTGTGGGCTCTAATCTCTCTGATTTTATCCTCATGGTCTCTTCGCGAGATATATGTAGGAGGGAGCAATATACTGCTTGACACTTCGGTGAAGGTATGTTCTCGAAACTTCAACAAAAGCCCGTACCGAACTACTGAGCGTCTCTCCTGCAGAGTCTTCCACTGGAGTTTATCTATCAACTCCGTAACGCTTTTGCAATTACTAAATGACCCTGCAACAAAGCGCGCTGCTCTCCATTGGATCTTCTCTATCTCTTCTATCAACCCTATCTGGTACGGATCCCACACTGCTGAGCAGTATTCAAGCAGCGGGCAAACAAGTGTACTGTAACCTACTTCCTTTGTTTTCGGATTGCATTTCCTTAGGATTCTTCCAATGAATCTCAGTCTGGCATCTGCTTGACCGACGATCAACTTTATATGATCATTTCATTTTAAATCACTCCTAATGCGTACTCCCAGATAATTTATGGCATTAACTGCTTCCAGTTGCTGACCTGCTATATTGTAGCTAAATGATAAGGGATCTTTCTTTCTATGTATTCACAGCATCAAGATGATAACTTACCTCCTGTGCATCTTCTTTCGGAAGGCAGATATACATTGGATTGACTGTTCTAGTGTCCAACTGAAACTTCCAGTGCATCATGTCACGAATCCACTTCGTGGACTCAATGGCCTCGGGAGGGCCACTATGAAAGAATTGGGCAAGCTCAAGCAGCAGTATCTCAAGCACCTTCTGGATGGCATACTGAGGAGGATCTGAGTGTTTTACAGTCTGAGGAGGCTATCTGCACGGACAGCGAGAATGTATTTAATTTGTTAGACAATAAATTTTAGGCTACTGGCACATTTTGTGATCTGTCAAAGGCATTTGACTGCGTAAATCACAATGTCCTTTTAAGTAAATCAGAATATTACAGTGTAACAGGAAATGCTGCAAAATGGTTCAAATCCTATATCTCTGACAGGAAATGAAGGGTGTCAGTAGAAAAGAGATGTGCATTAAGCTATCAGATATCATCCAGCTGGGAACTAATTACATGTGGTGTCCCACAAGGCTCCATCTTAGGGCCCTTACTTTTTCTTGTTTATGTCAACGACCTTTCATCTGTAACACTGCCAGATGACAAGTTTGTTTTGTTTGCAGATGATACAAACATTGTAATAAACAGCAAAAAAAAAAAAAAAAAAAAAAAAAAAAATGCACTTACACAGTGTAAAACTTGTAAGAAGTTTCGCATCAGTACCTAAAATACAATGACAGGCAGATAGAAGAAATAGACAGTGTTAAATTCTTGGGATTACAGCTTGATAACAAATTCAACTGGGAGGAGCATACCACATGACTACTCAACCATCCAAACAAAACTCTACTTCTAACGCTAATGTTGTCATACATAGGTGATATATAAATAAAAAAGCTAGCATACTATGCTACTTTCATTCCATAATGTCATACAAGATTATTTTTGGTTGTAACACATCAAGCCAAGCTAAATTTTTCTGAGTATAAAAAAGGTGCAATAAGAAATATTTGTCATGTGAACTCAAGAACCTAGGGCAGAGGCAGGTTTATGGAACTAGAGATATCAACTAATGCTTCCAAAATATTTATTTCTTTATGAAGTTTGTCATAAATAATACAGGGTGCACATGTCATTTTGAAGAGAAACCCTGAAAGTTTTTTTTGTTCATGTGTACCACCACAGTGTAGTTTGGTAATTTACCAATAGTCAACACTAGTCGCAAACATGGTGAGTTCAGGTGTGGAGCGAGCTTTCTGTGTGTTGGCGTTTGACAAAAACAAGTGTGCTACAACTGTTCAGCAGATGTTTAGAACCAAGTACAGTAAGAAGCCACCAACGGAAGGCCATTTACCACTGCCACAACAAATTTGTTATGATGGGTTGCGGGTTGCTTGTGTCCAGCAAATTTCCCAGCGGACATCCCAGTGTGAGAGAAATGAATGTGGAGCATGTACGAAAGACATTCATTAGGAGTCCAAAGAAACTGGTGTGTCATGTATCCTGTGAACTTGAAATTGCTCCAATGACAGTGTGCAAAGTACTGTGACAGAAGCTGCCTATGAAATCATTGAAATTGGAGCTAGTGCAGAAGCTCAATGATGACGACAAAGACAAGCATTTTGAGTTTTGTTCACAGTTGCAAGAATTGAATGAGGATGGGGATGGCATTCCACACTAATGGGGAAATGAACGGGCATAATTGTTGAATCTGGGGTACGAAGCATCCACACGAAATCACTGAATTTGAGTGTGATTCCCCAAAGGTAAATGTGTGCCTTGTCACATCGAAAACTGTACTGGCCATTCTTCTTAGCCAAGAGCACTGTCATTGGATCTTCCTACTTGAACATGTTGTAGCAATGGCTGATGCCTCAAATGCTATCGGACTCTCCATTCGTCTTTCAGCAGGATGGGGCTCCACCCCATTTTCATCATGAAGTTTGTGGGTACCTGAACACACAGCTGCCGCATTGATGGATCGGCCGTGCTACAGTTGGGACAGCTGTTTCATGAAATGGCCTCTCCAATCACCAGATCTCACTCTGTGTGACTTTTTTCTTTAGGGACACATTATAGATCTGTGCCATGTTATGACGGGTATGGCAACAATTTGATTACCATATTTACATCTGCTGGGTCACTCATGGTTCGCATATAGAATGTTTGTAAAAAAAATTTCGGGGTTTCCCTTCAAAACGCAATATGTATAACATCTGTACAATGTTTAGATCTTGTGCAAGAAATAACTGAAAGTGTTGCCGGACTTTATGTACACCCTGTATATCTCTTTTTCAAACTTGCTGCTTAGTTCATGAATTAATAATAAAAATAAGAATAATCTTCACTGAAATTTAAAGTCAGGTACTTTAATCCAGAAGGGTGTCCATTATTCAGGAACACACATTTTCAAGAACTTGTCAACAGCCATGAACAGGTTAATTACTAATTAAGTTTTAGTTTAGAGGACCCTAAAGGATTTATTGGTGGCCAACCCCTTCTACTCCATTGATGAATTTCTCAATAGAATCAACTGATGTGTGTATCTTACTAAACATATTAAATCATGTGAATATTATGTACAATCTAACTTCTGTACAAATTCACTGCAGTAATGTGATCAACTGTAAACAAGTACCATAAAATGATTTTTGTGTTTGATGATGCATGGTTACAAAAGCCTAAGAATTATCATGTGAACCTCAGTGTGTTGAACATTTACATGTTTTGCGACAAGTTTGCTATTGTCTTTCTTTGAAAATGTGTTCAAGATTTTTTTGGACTTTTTACACATCTATGAGGACCATTTCACTGGAATCTGTGGATGGTACATTAGCATATTTATATTTCTTTGTAAATATGTGTTGTGTATTCTTGTTTCCTGGCATTTTCTACACCATAGAGGATCTCCTCAAGATTGAAACAAAAACTATATCTAATCTAATCTAAAAGGGTGGAGTAATAAAGTATTGATTGTTACTGAGCAGCAGAGTTTGATTTTACAAATGTGTACTTTCAAACAAACTGCTTTTATTCTGCTTGTTATTCTATTTTTAGTTAACAGTTAAGTTAACTTATTAGTTTCAGAAGACATGTTACTTTGATTCCCTTGGTCCCCTTGATTGTAATCTCACGTTTGCAGATGTGCTTGTGGTAGAGAAATTCTTTCACCATATTTGCCTAGTCTGTTGTCAACTGTGTGAAATGATATAGATACTTGTACCTTACAAATTTCATCTCAGTCTGCCTCTTGCAAAATATTTAAAAAATATTCTTGTATCATCAATTAGCCTCACTAAGTGCAAAGGGTGTCTGTGTATGTTTTGTGATACTAGACTGTGTCAATCTACTATGTTCCACAATCACACATTTTATTCAGTACATAAAAATAATTATTTCAGAGTTGTAATGTAAAAGACATACACAAAATTGCTTACTAATGTAAACATCCTGAAGTACTGACATTCTGACATTTGCATAGATAGTTTGTGTTGTGATATGTTAAGGCATTTCTATTAAAGCACTGAGCTCTTTAATATATGATTAGTGCTGCTAATGCTGATTAACTTAAATCTGCAAATGAGGAATATCTGCAAATTAAGAAAAAGTTTACCTCTGTAAGATGATAAAGTGCAAATATATTCTGAGCGATCATAAGTTGAATAAATAACTAATAACTAATGGCACTGGCTGTTTTGTTCACTTCTCATGTGGGCATCATTAAAAGGAGACTGAACACAATATGCTTTTTTAGTTTTACTGCAACTTTCTGATTTTCCACAGTTAGTGCATTTTTTCCTTTCTTATTTTTAAGTGTTGACCATGATGCAAGTTTATTAAATATGAACTAGAACATGGTGAAACTATTTCATAGCTTTCCCCATAATACTGTCACAATTAAGGTCCTATTTTCATTGAGAAGCCTTGTAGTTGTATGTGCTCATTAATAGATTTACTTCTGACAGATCAGGAGAACGTTGTTATGCCGTAGAAGTGAATTGTGGTTGAGTTTTGGCAGTGAGTGTGTTTAAATCCATATGAAGCTTTCAACATTGTGTTGTTTAATGTATCTTTTGAGATTAAGATGTGATACATGTTTGTCAAAAGCAGATCGCTTTTGATAGAAAATCATTCAACATAATTGAACATAAAACATACGTAAGTAGAATAGTGTCTGTTCTGGTGTTTTTAGACACCAGCAGCTGTTAATTTTTCCAGAATCCAGAAATGAATTTCTCTTATTTTAAAATGCCTTCGTTCTCACCATTCATGGAGAAGTTCAATCTGTTTGACTTCTCAAATGTATGATTCTGTTATTAAAAATAAGATGTTTTAGCTGTCAAGTGTAGTAACTGACTGTTTCTTCTCTGTGGTGTACACACATTTTGAGTAATAATCCCAAAAAATGAGATAAATTCAGTATGAAGTAGTCCTTTTTGGATGACCATAGCATCTTGTTACAAAATTAGAATTTGCTTGTCTTCCAAATGATTCATTAATGAGTTTTTCTTACACATCTACATCACCTGGATTTTCTCTCTCCCTCTCACTCCCCATACCCTTCTACACCCTACTCTCGTAACATTCTTAGACCTGTTTATGGAATAGAGAGATACTTATTCACTACCTGACTTGATTGCTATTCAGTATTTAGTCTCTCACAATTTCTTGTCTTATCTAATCTTATGATCAGCAGAGAGCTTTCATTTTTTTTCTTTGTGTGTGTGTGTGTGTGTGTGTGTGTGTGTGTGTGTGTGTGTGTGTGTGTCTCCACAACCCAACAGTATTTCAGATCTGAAAACGAGTTCTGTCTAGACTGTTACTGAATTCATTTATTTAACAATCACGAGTTTTACATGTGTGCCATTCTCAAGTGATATGGTACATTATCACTTGAGAGTGGCGGGCATGCTCAAATCACAACTGTGAAGTAAATAAATCTAGTAACAGTCCAGATGAAAAATATTGTTGTTCCTGAAAGCAGAGAGGTTGTCTTCTAGAACATATACTCGTTGCAAAAAACTTGTTTTGGATGTAGGTATTACAAAGAGTGATGTGTGTTAAGTAATTAAAGCAGATATCAACCCAAAGTTTCCGTTGAACAGATGAGTACTCCATGAAGCATGATTTTGTTGGAGGTGATATATCTTTGTCTTTCTCCTGATTTGTAAAGTGGCTTATTCAGCTCACTATTGGGAATCTAAAATTTAATGTAATACACCCTTCCCTTCCTCTGAGATGTAAACAACTCACATAATCAATTATCATGGACTTGTCGTTTAACATGGAAACAAAATTACAGTTAAATTTCCATACATCCAAAATTTTGCAAGGGGCATTGCTGGGCACAAGACAGTTAATCCAAGAATCATTAATTAACAAAGTTTATTTTTGAGTAATGCACCAACTTTTAACTTAATTTTGAAAAAAATCATTAATAGACTCTATAACTTCCATTAACTTTCTTTGAACCCTTTAATCATTTATTAGGTACCCACTCTTTATGACAAAAATGACACCACACGATGTGCGGAAATCATGTTCTGACAAGTTCAGGTCATGTACCTGTGTGGCCATGCTGGAGTGCGTGCAACTGATGTAAACAGCCGAGTGCAAGTGAGAGAAACTGCAGGTGTTGGCTGTTTATTGTTGTTTGTTTACTAAGTTCACATGTACTATATTTTGTTAGTAGATAGTGTGTAGAAACTAAATCATGGAATCGGACTTTAGCTCTACAACTGATGAAAATCTGTGGGTGAATTTAAATAATCTACATCTACATCTACGTTTATACTCCGCAAGCCACCCAACGGTGTGTGGCGGAGGGCACTTTACGTGCCACTGTCATTACCTCCCTTTTCTGTTCCAGTCGCGTATGGTTCACGGGAAGAACGACTGTCTGAAAGCCTCCGTGCGTGCTTGAATCTCTCTAATTTTACATTCGTGATCTCCTCGGGAGGTATAAGTAGGGGGAAGCAATATATTCGATACCTCATCCAGAAACGCACCCTCTCGAAACCTACCGAGCAAGCTACATCGCGATTCAGAGTGCCTCTCTTGCAGAGTCTGCCACTTGAGTTTGCTAAACATCTCCGTAACGCTATCATGGTTACCAAATAACCCTGTGATGAAATGCACCGCTCTTCTTTGGATCTTCTCTATCTCCTCCGTCAACCCGATTTGGTACGGATCCCACACTGATGAGCAATACTCAAGTATAGGTCGAACGAGTGTTTTGTAAGCCATCACATTTGTTGATGGTCTACATTTTCTAAGGACTCTCCCAATGAATCTCAACCTGGTACCCGCTTTACCAACAATTAATTTTATATGATCATTCCACTTCAAATCGTTCCGCACGCACACTCCCAGATATTTTACAGAAGTAACTGCTACCAGTGTTTGTTCCGCTATCATATAGTCATACAATAAAGGATCCTTCTTTCTATGTATTCGCAATACATTACATTTGTCTACGTTAAGGGTCAGTTGCCACTCCCTGCACCAAGTGCCTATCCGCTGCAGATCTTCCTGCATTTCGCTACAATTTTCTAATGGTGCAACTTCTCTGTATACTACAGCATCATCCGTGAAAAGCCGCATGGAACTACCGACACTATCTACTAGGTCATTTATATATATTGTGAAAAGTAGACGTCTCTCCATTGATAACAACATGCTGTGTTCTGTCTGCTAAAAACTCTTCAATCCAGCCACACAGCTGGTCTGATATTCCGTAGGCTCTTACTTTGTTTATCAGGCGACAGTGCGGAACTGTATCGAACGCCTTCTGGAAGTCAAGGAAAATAGCATCTACCTGGGAGCCTGTAACTAATATTTTCTGGGTCTCATGAACAAATAAAGTGAGTTGGGTCTCACACGATCACTGTTTCCAGAATCCATGTTGATTCCTACAGGTAGATTCTGGGTTTCCAAAAACGACATGATACTCGAGCAAAAAACATGTTCTAAAATTCTACAACAGATCGACGTCAGAGATATAGGTCTATAGTTTTGCGCATCTGCTCGACGACCCTTCTTGAAGACTGGGACTACCTGTGCTCTTTTCCAATCATTTGGAACCTTCCGTTCCTCTAGAGACTTGCGGTACATGGCTGTTAGAAGGGGGGTAAGTTCTTTCGTGTACTCTGTGTAGAATCGAATTGGTATCCTGTCAGGTCCAGTGGACTTCCCTCTGTTGAGTGATTGCAGTTGCTTTTGTATTCCTTGGACACTTATTTCGATGTCAGCCATTTTTTCGTTTGTGCGAGGATTTAGAGAAGGAACTGCAGTGCGGTCTTCCTCTGTGAAACAGCTTTGGAAAAAGGTGTTTAGTATTTCAGCTTTACGCGTGTCATCCTCTGTTTCAATGCCATCATCATCCTGGAGTGTCTGGATATGCTGTTTCGAGCCACTTACTGATTTAACGTAAGACCAGAACTTCCTAGGATTTTCTGTCAAGTCGGTACATAGAATTTTACTTTTGAATTCACTGAATGCTTCATGCATAGCCCTCCTTACGCTAACTTTGACATTGTTTAGCTTCTGTTTGTCTGAGAGGTTTTGGCTGCGTTTAAACTTGGAGTGAAGCTCTCTTTGCTTTCGCAGTAGTTTCCTAACTTTGTTGTTGAACCACGGTGGGTTTTTCCTGTCCCTCACAGTTTTACTCGGCACGTACCTGTCTAAAACGCATTTTACGATTGCCTTGAACTTTTTCCATAAACACTCAACATTGTCAGTGTCGGAACAGAAATTTTCGTTTTGATCTGTTAGGTAGTCTGAAATCTGCCTTCTATTACTCTTGCTAAACAGATAAACCTTCCTCCCTTTTTTTATATTCCTATTAACTTCTCTATTCAGGGATGCTGCAACGTCCTTATGATCACTGATTTCCTGTTCTGCACTTACAGAGTCGAAAAGTTCGGGTCTGTTTGTTATCAGTAGGTCCAAGATGTTATCTCCATGAGTCGGTTCTCTGTTTAATTGCTCGAGGTAATTTTTGGATAGTGCACTCAGTATAATGTCACTCGATGCTCTGTCCCTACCACCCGTCCTAAACATCTGAGTGTCCCAGTCTATGTCTGGTAAATTGAAATCTCCACCTAAGACTATAACATGCTGAGAAAATTTATGTGAAATGTATTCCAAATTTTCTCTCAGTTGTTCTGCCACTAATGCTGCTGAGTCGGGAGGTCGGTAAAAGGAACCAATTATTAACCTAGCTTGGTTGTTGAGTGTAACCTCCACCCATAATAATTCACAGGAACTATCCAATTCTACTTCACTACAGGATAAACTACTACTAACAGCGACAAACACGCCACCACTGTTTGCATGCAATCTATCCTTTCTGAACACCATCTGTGCCTTTGTAAAAATTTCGGCAGAATTTATCTCTGGCTTCAGCCAGCTTTCTGTACCTATAACGATTTCAGCTTCGGTGCTTTCAATCAGCGCTTGAAGTTCCGGTACTTTACCAATGCAGCTTCGACAGTTTACAATTACAATACCAATTGCTGCTTGGTCCCCGCAAGTCCTGACTTTGCCCCGCACTCTTTGAGGCTGTTGCCCTTTCTGTACTTGCCTGAGGCCATCTAACCTAAAAAACCACCCAGTCCACGCCACACAACCCCTGCTACCTGTGTAGCCGCTTGCTGCGTGTAGTGGACTCCTGACCTATCCAGCGGAACCCGAAACCCCACCACCCTATGGCGCAAGTCGAGGAATCTGCAGCCCACACGGTCGCAGAACCGTCTCAGCCTCTGATTCAGACCCTCCACTCAGCTCTTTACCAAAGGTCCGCAGTCAGTCCTGTCGACGATGCTGCAGATCGTGAGCTCTGCTTTCATCCCGCTAGCGAGACTGGCAGTCTTCACCAAATCAGATAGCCGCCGGAAGCCAGAGAGGATTTCCTCCGATCCATAGTGACACACATCAATGGTGCCAACATGAGCGACAACCTGCAGATGGGTGCACCCTGTACCCTTCATGGCATCCGGAAGGACCCTTTCCACATCGGGAAAGACTCCCCCCGGTATGCACACAGAGTGCACATTGGTTTTCTTCCCCTCTCTTGCTGCCATATCCCTAAGGGGCCCCATTACGTGCCTTACGTTGGAGCTCCCAACTACCGGTAAGCCCACCCTCTGCGACCGCCCGGATCTTGCAGACTGAGGGGCAACCTCTGGAACAGGACAAGCAGCCATGTCTGGCCGAAGATCAGTATCAGCCTGAGACAGAGCCCAAAACCGGTTCGTCAGACAAACTGGAGAGGCCTTCCGTTCAGCCCTCCAGAATGTCTTTTGCCCCCTGCCACACCTCGAGACGACCTCCCACTCTACCACAGGTGAGGGATCAGCCTCAATGTGGACAGTATCCCGGGCTAATTTTGCAGCCAGATCGGGAGAACAAATACTTATCGATTGTAAACTGTGCTTGCCTCAAAAAACCAACAATTATGGCTCACACTTCAATCCTTAACAATTTGAAAGAATGCATAAGCAGAGCGCATGAATTGTGGTATGTACAGTTTGAAGAAATAGTTGAAGAAAGAGTCTGGCCGAAGAAACTCAAAGAGAAAAATCAGTCCTGGGCATTCAGATATTGACAGCAGAGCTAATAGCAGTAACCCGGTTGAAAGAATATGACAGAGAAGCATTGGAGAGTCTTCTAGCACTGCAGCAATTAGCAGTAGTGTGTTTCAAGTTAGTGTGGACCAGCGCATAATAAACTTTATTGTTACATATCAAATCAAAGTCATTTGACAAGCTGATAAAGATTTAAAACTGCAGCAAAAGTTCAGTTTCAAGGAGAATATTTGGCAGACACCATTATTTTGATTCTCCCATGATTTAATATTGATCCTAAATAATTACAAAACTAAATGATTAAAGTGTTTTTTATTTATCCTTGAACTTCAAAAATTTCTTATTTAATCAACAGTAATGGATTTGATTCATTTGCTCATTTCACTACTCCCACAACATAAAGTTTACTGTTATGAATTAATGATAAATGATTAACTTTAACTTGTACTAAATCTACTGTAAAGTAATGCCCTGACATTTAACAACGTTAACTTGTTTAGCAACAGATTAATGTTTAATGAAGTTAACTTTTTGATTAACATTGCCCCACTGTGACCAGGGGTATCTGTATCGCCAATGACATTGCCACACTTGTAACACTGGTTCCTGTCAGATGACCAAAGATAAGCACTGGTGGGCTTGGCTAGAACTTGGATGAGTGACTGTCCAGGTCTGCCGAATGCTGTTGACAAGCGGGTTGCAATCAGCCCTTGTGAGGCCAGTTGAGGATCTACTTGATTGACAAGTAGTGGTACAGTATAGAAAACTGACAACTGACAATGGCTGGAAGAGTGGTATGCTGACCTTTAATCCCTCCATGTCCACATTCAGTGACACCTGTTGGTTGAGGATGACATAGCCATTTGTCGGTACCATTGGGCTTTCTTTGGCCTGTTGGGATGGGTTTATTTAGTATTTGTATCAATAGAAAGATCTCAGAAAGTAACTAATGTGCTGTAGTTGGTGATGTAATTAGTAAGTCACAAAGCTGTATGTGTAAATTTTATAACTGGTATAATTAGTTATTGTGCTGTTGAAAAATGCTGTATAGATGTGTTCATGTAATAACACTTTCAGTTATTATAGTTTTTTGTTTTATTTTATCATCTAGCCTTGCACTTGATCATTGTATAAAACTATCATCTCACCAGTGTGCTAACCCCCCCTCCCCCGTCACTTAATTTTTTGGTCCCGAATGGAAATGGAACTGTCAACTCTCTCTCTCTCTCTCTCTCTCTCTCTCTCTCTCTCTCTCTCTCTCTCTCTCTCTCAGTAATGTGTGAAACTTTCCTTTGTGATATTACACAAGGTGGTCAGAAACAGTCTGAAAAGCGCGTTAAGGATAGGTTGGCTGAGAAAGAATTGTTAAGAAAAGAAATTGATACTTTGTGCCATTTAATTAGCATTGAAGTTAGCCAATCTGGCCACCTCATGTGCAGATTGAAGCAGCTCGCCAGATACAATTAGTGTCAGTTGTTCTTATAGAATAGATGAGAGTGCACGAGACTGCTCAGCCTTTGGCTCTGGTTTAATTCTTACTACCATCCCACATCCAAATTTGCATTGCTGTCTTGTTCAGGGTTTAGGAAACCAATCGAAGAACACCATGTTTTCTGACACTGTCTCTGGCAGCAACTTGAATTTGTGCATGCCATGGCCAGATTACCCAGTTTCAGTGCTAATTAACTTGGAAATGGTGCAACATATTGCATTTTTTCCTTAACATTTATTTCTCAGCACAGTCTGCTCTGGATCATCTGTCGAAGCTTTTCAGATTGTTTTTTATCACCCTGTATATCAGTGTCATCTACTGTAATGCAAGAAAGTTTGAAATTAAATATTTTGATAGGAGACAAGGCTCTGGATGAATTTGTGTGCATGTTTTTATTCAATATATAATTTGTGTGTTGTCATAAAACTCACTCTGAATGTGTTTGAACTGCTTTATATAGCCAAAACATAATTTTTTTTTCTCTCTCTCTCTTGTAGACCTGGTCATCACCAAGACCTTTCATTCACCGCCTGCGTCTTTACAAATCTGATGCAGAAATAAATTTGATGAAGACTTCATGTGAAATAGCATCCAAAGCAATTGCAACAACGATGTCCATCACAAAGAATTGCACAACAGAACATGAATTGCAAGCTCATGTTGATTTTGAGTGTCGAATGCATGGGGCACAGCAACTTGCTTATCCCCCAGTAGTAGCTGGTGGGGATCGTGCCAATATTATTCATTACATTAACAATGACCAGGTGTTGAGAGATGGAGACATGGTACTGATGGATGCAGGTACAAATTTATATACGTGTGTGTGTGTGTGTGTGTGTGTGTGTGTGTGTGTCTATATATATATATATATATATATATATATATATAAAAACAAAGATGATGTGACTTACCAAACGAAAGCGCTGGCACGTCGATAGACACCCAAACATACACACAAAATACTAGCTTTCGCAACCAACGGTTGCTTCGTCAGGAAAGAGGGAAGGAGAGGAAAAGACGAAAGGATTTGGGTTTTAAGGGAGAGGGTAAGGAGTCATTCCAATCCCGGGAGCGGAAAGACTTACCTTAGGGGGAAAAAAGGACAGGTATACACTTGCACACACACACACACACACACACACACACACACACACACACACACACACACACATATCCATCCGCACATACACAGACACAAGCAGACATTTGTAAAGGCAAAGAGTTTGGCCAGAGATGTCAGTTGAGGGGGAAGTAAAGAGGCAAAGATGTTGTTGAAAGACAGGTGAGGTATGAGCGGCGGCAACTTGAAATTAGCGGAGGTTGAGGCCTGCCGGATAACGAGAAGAGAGGATATACTGAAGGGCAAGTTCCCATCTCCGGAGTTCTGACAGGTTGGTGTTAGTGGGAAGTATCCAGATAACCCGGACGGTGTAACACTGTGCCAAGATGTGCTGGCCGTGCACCAAGGCATGTTTAGCCACAGGGTGATCCTCATTACCAACAAACACTGTCTGCCTGTGTCCATTCATGCGAATGGACAGTTTGTTGCTGGTCATTCACACATAGAAAGCTTCACAGTGTAGGCAGGTCAGTTGGTAAATCACGTGGGTGCTTTCACACGTGGCTTTGCCTTTGATCGTGTACACCTTCCGGGTTACAGGACTGGAGTAGGTGGTGGTGGGAGGGTGCATGGGACAGGTTTTACACCGGGGGCGATTACAAGGGTAGAAGCCAGAGGGTAAGGAAGGTGATTTGGGGATTTCATAGGGATGAACTAAGAGGTTACGAAGGTTAGGTGGACGGCGGAAAGACACTCTTGGTGGATTGGGGAGAACCTCCCACAGAAGAACCCCAAAAGTACCCCACTTGTGACAGGATACTTTCTGGGACTGGATCAGACTCTGAATGTGGCTCTCCAGCAGGGATACGACTTCTTCAAATCCTGCCCTGAAATGAGATCCATCCTTCATGAAATCCTCCCCACTCCACCAAGAGTGTCTTTCCGCCATCCACCTAACCTTTGCAACCTCTTGGTTCATCCCTATGAAATCCCCAAACCACCTTCCCTACCCTCTGGCTCCTACCCTTGTAACCGCCCCCGGTGTAAAACCTGTCCCATGCACCCTCCCACCACCACCTACTCCAGTCCTGTAACCCGGAAGGTGTACACGATCACAGGCAGAGCCACGTGTGAAAGCACCCACGTGATTTACCAACTGACCTGCCTACACTGTGAAGCTTTCTATGTGGGAATGACCAGCAACAGACTGTCCATTCGCATGAATGGACACAGGCAGACAGTGTTTGTTGATAATGAGGATCACCCTGTGGCTAAACATGCCTTGGTGCACGGCCAGCACATCTTGGCACAGTGTTACACCGTCCGGGTTATCTGGATACTTCCCACTAACACCAACTTATCAGAACTCCGGAGATGGGTACTTGCCCTTCAGTATATCCTCTCTTCCCATTACCCACCAGGCCTCAACCTCCGCTAGTTTCAAGTTGCTGCCGCTCATACCTCACCTGTCATTCAACAACATCTTTGCCTCTGTACTTCCGCCTCGACTGACATCTCTGCCCAAACTCTTTGCCTTTACAAATGTCTGCTTGTGTCTGTATATGTACGGATGGATGTGTGTGTGTGTGTGTGTGTGTGTGTGTGTGTGTGTGTGTGTGT
This sequence comes from Schistocerca serialis cubense, assembly GCF_023864345.2. NCBI lineage: Eukaryota > Metazoa > Arthropoda > Insecta > Orthoptera > Acrididae > Schistocerca > Schistocerca serialis. The sequence goes on along the minus strand of NC_064640.1, from coordinate 973,892,127 downwards.
GTGCGCGCGCGCGAGTGTATACCTGTCTTTTTTTCCCCCTAAGGTAAGTCTTTCTGCTCCCAGGATTGGAATGACTCCTTACCCTCTCCCTTAAAACTCACATCCTTTCGTCTTTCCCTCTCCTTCCCTCTTTCCTGATGAAGCAAATGTTGGTTGCGAAAGGTTGAATTTTGTGTGTGTGTTTGTGTTTATTTGTGTGTCTATCAACATATCAACGCTTTTGTTCGGTAAGTTACGTCATCTTTGTTTTTTGATATATTTTTCCCACGTGGAATGTTTCCCCTCTAATATATATCTGTGTGTGTGTGTGTCTAGCCAGAACTCAACACAACTGTATGGAGAGTTGTTATCTTTATTCCTTCCAGTGAAAAAAGTAATATATGATACCTCCTTTTTTATAATCGAGGAAGAAAACAAATGAGTGAGGGGGGAAACAGAGAGTTTATGTATGGTAGTAATCCTAATAGTAGTAGAAGTAGTAGTAGTAGGACCAGCAGCAGTCTTGGAGTGCTTCAGAGAACACAGCCGAGTTGCTGTTTCCAATTTTTGCACAATATTTTATGATGTACCCAGTCATCATCTTTGTCAAGTGATGTGACTTATGCTGTTATAAATACTCACTGACTGGAGTCCAACCAGACTGTATTATTGTTGGTCTTATGCTGCTAGTTACAGCTGATTGTGAGTTCTGCTCCCAGTGCCCACTATGTCGTTTGATGATGCGGTTTGGTTTTCAAAACCGGTAATGATATTCTCTGAAATGCACAATCTCTTAACATTTCCCAACTCTGGTGGATGCGATAGCCGGCAAGATCTTAATGAATTGAGTGCAGGGATCCAGACATCATTTAAATAGAAATTTCCATCACTGTTCATAAGATTTTCTGACACATTTATTTTGATAGTTTCCTTAATTATGCTGTCTCAGAAGCTTGGCATAATATTCAAGATAATGCTCAGTGACAGCTGATTTTTTTTTTTTGCAGGTCTGTTACTGATGTTTCTTGAATCTCTCTTTGATTGTTCTAATAGTCTTCTGCAAATAATACGTGCCACATTTGTGTGAAATGTTGTGCAAACCCAGCTTTCAGAGACCTAGGTCATCCTTAATATTACAAAGAAGACTTATCTTTACTGATGGGAGAAAAGTACACTAGATGACATTTTTCCATAGGAGTCTACCAGTCTTTCTGGATATTGAACCAGTGTAGGTAGATAAGTGACTCTTTGCAAAGAAATTTCGTGCCGAGGACTCTAGACAACGTAGCTCAACACTTTCAGGCAAGGAGAACATTGTTGAAGAATTACAACACATAAATAATGTTTTGAAGAAATGGGTACTCAAATAAGCAGATTGAGTGGGCATTGCTCCCAGAACAAAAATGCAGCCAAGAATTGTGTATTATCTTATGCTGGTCCAATATCCAGGAGGATTGGTAGCTTCCTATGTAGACATGGCATCCAGTGTATCAACAGAGATAAAAAGTCTTGAGTGTAATGTTAAAGGTGATCTAGGTCTCTGAAAACCAGGTTTGTACGATATTCCATGCAGATGTGACATGTATTACATGGGGCAGAGTATTAGAAAAATCAAGGAGATATGCAAGGAACATTGACAACACACCTGCCTAAAACAACCAAGCAAATAATCTGTTGCCAAGCTCCATTTCGAATGTAATCATGAAATGAAATATGAGGAAACCAGTATCATGGTGCAAGTCCAAGTTTCTTTGACAACATAATTAAGAAGTCTATTGAAATAAAGGTGGTGGAAAATCTAATAAACAGGTACAATTTAAACAAGGCTTGGGTCCAGCACTCAATTTATTAAAATCTTGCCAGCTATCATCCATCAGAGCTGGAAAATGCTAAGAGAGTGTGTGTTTCAGGGAATATCTGCATGGGCTCTGGAAACCAAACAGCATCAAAGGATATAGTTTGCATCAGGAGTCAAACTCATAATCAGCTCTAAATAATTACTCAAGTCCAACAATAATTCACAGTCTGGTTGCAGTCCAGGCAGTGAGTACACATAATAGCACAACACAGAGCACCTGAAGGAGAGGACTGGATCAGTAGTCAAAATATTGTGCAAAAAATAGAAAAACACCCCAACAAAACCTGAGATGACACAGGAGTAGCAGTAGTTCATTGCAAGATAAGTTTATATAGACTAAAATGCTATGGCATATGAGGAATGAAAAGAAAGAGGTAAAAGATGGAAGATCAGAAAAACAAATGTGGGAAGTAGTTTAGAAAATAGCTATTGTGTGGAATAGTGAGATCGTTTTTGGAACAGGGAAATGAAGAGTAACATAAAAAACGAATGAGGTTGGCAGGAGACACTGGAAGCACAAAGAGTACGTATTTGTAATGTTTGGGACTGAGGGGATTGACACACTACGATTGATGTGCCTGGGTAGGCAGAAACAATGGCATTTTATTCAGTCTGATAAACAAAATACAGTAACAGTTTACTGGAACAAGAGTCAGTACTGCTTGATTCAGTCAGACAGGTAATCACTGAAGCACTGGAATGTCCCAGCAAGTAAGAACTGATACTGTACAGGAATGTCCTAGTGGATAATCACTGACATTGGACTGTGGATGTTCATATGTGGATGAAGTCTGTGAAGGCAGTGTCCTGTGAGATGGTGAGCTCAGAGATGAGCCTGAGACAAAGTCCCACAAAGTGGTGAGCTGTGGTGTACTCCAATTCATGGACCACTAGGCACAACTGGCATACAGCATAGACTGTAGAGGGCACTGGCTGGAATAACTCTGAGTGGCAGGTCATTATGTGCGGTTGCCATAGAGTTTGTAGTATAGAGTGCATTTGGTGAAAGAACTGTGATTGAGGAAACACTAGGTTTGCTTGGAATAAAGCTCTGTGTGTGGACTGACTGCACAGTGAACAGGAGGAGACATAAATAATCATCCAATGGAAGGATACCAATGGAGGCACCTGACCCGTGGAAGTGGGGCAGTGCCATGATGACAGTGCTGTTTGCGACAATAGGAGGCAAGGCTGGTGCCACACCATACCATGTTGGCTGCTGGATGTTTGATTATAAACGACATGGGGAGGTATTTGTGTGTAGTGGATTTTTTCATTTGAGATCCAGAGGAAGTGAGGTTAGTGGGCCAGCTCTCTCTCTCTCTCTCTCTCTCTCTCTCTCTCTCTCTCTCTCTCTTTCTTTCCTCTGACTGCTGTTCTCCTTTTTGCCTATAAATCTTGGCTTCTTTTATGCAGACTGAGCTTGTGCAAGGCCTCATATATTGGTGGTTCTTCCACCCTCTTAGCTTATATCCCATTACCATTTACAGATTATGAAGTACATTTCTCATTAGTGGGTTTATATTTCTATTTTTCAAATTTTTTTCTTACTACTGAGGGCCATGCATGGAAAATTGTGCAATTTAATGTATGATCTACTAGATACACAGTTTCACCTTATTCGCCTTGTGTGTGTGCTATATGTAGTTATCCAAAACTTAACTCAGTAGCCAACTCATTCTCTGAATCTTCATCCATACTCTGTGTACTCTGCTTAAATACCTCTTTGCATGTTGCAGTTATTCTAATATTTTCTTTGCAATCTATGCAAGAGCAATATGTAGGGGGCTGTAGTATATCCCTTACTTAATACTGGTTCTTGGAACTTGGTAAGTTGGCTTTGTTATTAATCACGAGTGTGATACTGAGTCAAATGCTCTAAAGAAGGCAATAAATACTGCATCTATCTGATATCTATAGTCTATGACTTTCAGAATATCACGTGAGTAAAGCACAAGTTAGGCTTCACACAGCTGATGTATTTGACATCCACTTGTGATGGCATGGAGGAGGTCATTTTGTTCAAAATATCTGCATGTTTGAGCTCAGAAAATGTTCAAAGATTCTATAACAAATGGTTTTCAATATAATGGATGGTAATTTTGTGGGCCATTTCTGCTACCATTCTGGTAGATGGAGATGGATGTGACCTGTGCGTTCTTCAAACCACAGGGTACAGTCTTTTATTCCCCCCACCCTCCCCTCCTGAAGCATGTACAGTATGTTATGGTTAAAAGAGGGGCTAACTAAGTCACAAATTTTGTATAGAATGTGTCAATGATTCTATCAGGTACGGGGACCCTGTTCGGTTTAACAGTTTTCAATTTCCTTAGTTTGAGAGTGTCTGATAGGACCTGCAACATTCTATTCATTTCTTTCTCAGAGTCTCCATCTATCACAATGTCACCAGCTAATCTAGTACAATGTATCCTTTCACCATTGCCTTTTATTCCCTTTGCCTTCTTCTACATCATATGAGTAGCTTCCTCAATGAACACATTAAATAAATATGGAGATAGGCAACGTCCTTGTCTAACTCCTTTTCTAATCCTGGTCTCTTCCTCAATATTATTGATGTTTATTTTTATGCTTTGGTTCTATACAGTTGAGTGATCATTCTTCTATCCTTCCAGTGAAGTCCTATTTTTTCACACCTTTGAAGAGTAGCTCCCAGTTCACACTGTCAAAAGCTTTTTCTAATTCAGAGAAGGTAACCCAAGTTCTTCTATTTATATCCATCATTCTCCCCAATAGCATGCGTCATGCCAAAATTGCTTCTCTTGCCCCTCTGCATTCTCTAAATCCAAATTGGTCTTCTCCAGTGTACTTATCTACTTTTCCTTTTATCCTGCTTTTTAACTACATTAGTATTTGATATCCTGATGTCATTTCAGTTTTTCAGTGTGTGTGATATTTGAACAGAAATTTTATCCTTTGGTTGAAATAATATAATTTACCTTCACTCATATTGTAGCTGTGTAATTGAGCTACTAATAAATGAGCTAAATTTATTAGCTTTGCAACATAGTTTGATGAGGAGATTTTGCAGGATTATAAGAAGGGGGGGGGGGGGGGGCACCAGTTACCTTTTTAAAAGCTCTTTTTTTACATGCAGGTTAAATTTGTTCAATTGGTGAATACTGAGAGAATGGATTCCAGCTTCTGGCACTAAACTTACTCAACTAATGCTGTGATGTCACTAGCAAGACATGGTAGCACACCAGACATTGTCGATAGCTGCAGTCTGCAAGCAGAAGTGGTTATGTGAGCAGCTAATACTGTGGTTTAGATTGTCACTATTACTTTTCTAGTCTAAACTGAATTGGCCATGAAATAAGAAAGAACAGTCATAATTATGTGGTCACTCATTATAACAAAATGGCCTCCTAAGGGATGGGATGTTATGTTTTACTGTTTTCCAAAAATCTGGAATCTATTCTGAATTCACCCACTTTGGTAACAGTTAAATAAAATTTGAACCTCAGGAAACAATTAAGAACAATTCTTTCTTCTCACCTTTCACTCCATCTCTGAAGGCAATGATGGGCTGTGGCAGGGCAAAGCTCTTTTCAGCCAGTTGTGGCACTGTTTATTTTTGATCGTAGGTTCTTATTTGGTGTGGACATAGTACATAATGCTGGTGAATTGGAGGAAGATGTCCTTATACTTACTACTTAATTGTGGTATTCTCTTTGTGCCTAGAAAAAACCTCCCTATGTGATGGTGTTATAACAGAGACCGAAAACTCAACCAGTTGGAAGCCCTGGAAATCAACAAACATCTGGCCTCCCAGGCCTGACTTAATATTAAATGACCAAACACAGCTCAATACTTCCCCCCTTCTAAATTTTATTTAATCTAAATCCTCTCTCCATTTTCCAATGCTTCCTTACACTGCCTGTTCCTTTCTGTTCCTCGATTTTCCTGTACTTATTTATTTTAATTTTATTGTGATTACCAATGTACTCCATATATTCTGTTGTGACATTTATCAATTCCATCTTTTAGTCTACTTCCATATTACATTCTATATGTAGTATCTCTCTAGGCTTTTCTTTAATTGCCATTTCAAGTACTAATTTTATTTTATTGGAATTGTTAAATTAATTTAAACTGTCATGTAGGAACAGTTTTTTGAGTGTAGTGTTAATGTTTTTCCTGGTGTGCCACTTCATTTGTATTTATTGTTCAACTTTTTACCTTTTAATTGCATTACCACTGCACTGTCAAAGATGACATATACTGTGTGTTTGCACTTCAGTCTAGATGAGTAACATCTTTACCAGTGTTGTTCACAAATATTGTAACTTGTTTGATGATGATGATAGTCAGTTAAAGTGTGACGATGACCTCATAAGCTGAAAACCGATTAACTAAATTAGTTAATCTGTAGAACATGCACAGTATTGTGCTTCTCATTTATTATCACATTCTAAGACAAAAAAGAAAAAAGAAAAAAAAAAAACACTGCAAAGAAATTATCTGAATGGGACAGTAATTGGTAAATATGATGTAGATGTATTGACAAACAAGTGAGTATGATTTCAGAAAAATTGGGTGATCTATTCAAGAGAAAGAGCTTCAAAAACTGAGCAAGTGCGTATGATTTCAGAAAAATTGGGTGATCTATTCAAGAGAAAGAGCTTCAAAAACTGAGCAAGTCAATAATGTGTTGGTCCCCCTCTGGCTTTTATGCAAGTAATTATTCTGCTTGGCATTGTTTGATAGAGTTGTTGGATCTCCTCCTGAGGGATATCATGCCAAATTCTGTCCAACTGGTGCATTAGATCATTAAAATTTCAGCGCGTTGGAAGGCTTTGCCCATAATGCTTCAAATGTTCTCAGTTGGGGAGATATCCAACATTCTTGTTGGCCAAGGTAGGGGTTGATAAGCATGAAGACAAGCAGTAGAAACTCTCGCTGCATGCAGGCAGGCATTATCTTGCTGAAATGTAAGGCCTGGATGGCTTACCATGAAAGACAACAAAATGGGGTGTAGAGTATCATTGATGTACCGTTCTGCTGTATCGGTGCCACAGATGACAACGTGAAGGGTCTACTGTGAAAAGAAATGGCAATCCAGACCAACAGTTGTGATTGTCGGGCTGTATGGTGGGCAACAGTAAGGTCGGTATCCCACCACTGTCTGGAACATCTCCAGACACGTCTTCAGCCTGGAATTTCATTGAACGGAGTAGAATTGTTTTCAGTGATGAGTCCTACTTTGAACTAAGCCCCAATGACCAGTGAAGACATGGCTGGAGACACTGCAGACAGTGGTGGGATACCAACCTGTCACCTGCCATATAGTCACTCCACAAAGCAGTGGAAAACCAATCTGACCATCATCCGCCATACGGCCTAACAACCAGGAGTGATGGTCAGGGATGCTATTTCTTCTGATAGCTTGATCCCTTAGGCTGTCATCCACAGCACCCTTACAGCACCACCCTGCGTCAATATTATTCTGTGCTCCGTTCCCTCCATGGCAAGCCATCCTAGGCCTATGTATCAGCAAAACAATGCCAGCTTGCACTCAGTGGGGTTTCTATAGCTTGTCTTCATGCTTGCAAACCTTATCTTGGCCAGCAAGGTCACCGGATTGCACCAAAATTGTGAATCTATGGAGCATTGTGTGCAGGGCCCTCCAGCCAGCTTCGGATTTTGATGATCTAACATGCCACTTAGACAGAATTTGGCACGATATCCCTAAGGAGGACATCCAACAACGCTACCAATCAGTGCCAAGCCAAAGAACTGCTTGCATAAGTGCTAGAGGCGGACCAACATTTTATTGACTTGCTCAGTTTGTGAAGCTCTTCTTCTTGAATAAATCATCCAATTTCCTGAAATTTTAATCATTTGCTTGTCTTTATATGTACGTCACATCTGCCGATTTCTGCCCATTTGGAGAATTCCTTCATGGTTCATCTTTTTTTGTCTTAAAGTGTATGTTGTTTTACCAAGAAGGGAGAAGAATCAGTTAAGATAAAAGAAATGGATATTTTCTTGATTTTTAACTTCATTTGATAAGCCTTTTTTTTAGCTAGGTCACAATGTTATCTTTCATTCGGTTCATTATTGTTTGCTGTTGGGGTTGTAACTATGCCGCCTTGACTTGTCACCAGTGATGAGGTTGGAAAAAATTCTGAGGCAGCTTGGAATTGTTCTTTCAATGCACAACATGCTTCCACTCATTGCTCTTTTTGCTGGTCAGTGGAAACCTTAGTCGCAAATGTGGCAACGACCCTTTTCTTTCTCAAATTTTCTACTGAAATTCACTGAACTAAGCTCTCAGAAATCCAGTTGACTCTGTTGTGTTCAGACGTTCTCCAAGCTCAAGTTTGTGGTTTTTCTTGACAATTTCATCTGTTCAGGCAGTTAATAGATGTCCAGAATGAGGTTTGTCAACTTAATTTATTATCTTTGTTATCAAGAAAACCACCTGTACGCATGAGTTTTCCCTTAGTATCATCTTTGTACGCCATTTTCAATATCATGGTAGTTTCTGTGGCATTTTTTGTAAGCAGGATACATGTCACACCTCTACTGAAAAAATATGTTTTATTCAAACTCTGCTCAACGTAACAGTACTCCGCAAACTTTTCAGTGGCATTGTTCACTAAGCTGTGTTACACTTTTTCTTTTTTTACTTGAAATTCTCATGTAAGCTTGCTGTTGTGCACAACTTAAGACATTTTCATGTAACAAAAAAGGATTTGCTTTATAATTTTGTCTTTTCAGTTGTTTTTCCCATTGTTTGTTTGTATTTTATTCGTGTTGCCTGTTTGTAGTGTCTTTTATACACAGTGTCAACAGCAGTTGATATTTTTGTGTTTCAGGTTGTGAGTACCACGGATACTGTAGTGACATAACTCGCACATGGCCTGTTTCGGGAAAGTTTTCAGATGAGCAACAGGTTTTATATGAGGCCTTGTTGGAAGTGCAGATGTCCTTAATACAGCACTGTTCAACATTTCCTCCACTGGATGCTCTCTTTCACCACATGTGCACACTCATTCGGGAGAAATTAATTGCTGCAGGGGTTATTTCTCGGAGTTTTAGAAATAAAGATGGAGCTTCTGTGAGTAATACTGGAGCCGCTCTCTCATTTTTCATTTATTTTATGCCATAGTACTCAGTATTAATTATTTACTCACCATTCGACCTCACTTGATAACACTGCATGCAGAAGTTAAAGATTTCATTAAATATGGAATCCAAGAAGTCACTTTCAAAGCTTCCTACATCACTCATGGGTTAGGCCGTAGGCTTGTTCTGACTGGCCAACATCTGTCTACAAGGCTACTATTCAGTTTTTTCTGAAGTGTTCTAAGTCTTTATTTTTTAAGATTTATGTTGATCTGTCATGTAGCATAAAGGATGTTCTTCTGTTGTTTCCGAATAGAGGTCTTATAAAATAGTAATTTAACTGACTTACAGAAATCTTACCAGTTGCAGTTGGCTTTAAACCACTTTTTCATTCTCACTTTCATGGTAGAAACCTGAGATGGTGCACAAGAACATGTTAATGATCATTTGTGTATTGCTGGCTAATGACATTTTTAGGGTAAAGAGACTGATTATATGCAGTTCACATAGAAATTTTCTACAGCAGTTTTCTTTCTAGAAAACTTCATTTTATTTCCTGCTGTTAGCCAAGCCAGATACTTGTGGGTGAAAGACATAGTTTTGCTTGCTCCATGAAGCTCCGTCCAATAGCTGTGGTCATGCAGGTGGTGAAAGTATGTCATGCAACCCAGGGTTGAGATATTTGAGAGTATACTTACTGCAGTTCATTTAGCTGTGGAGCTCTACTGTGCACAACTGTTCACAGAAATATTAATTATGAGACAAGCTCTATTGCCCAAATGGTCATTATTTAGCCATTAAAATATATTATAAATATTTACCTCTTGGTATGCTGTTTTGTTCACATATATCTGAAAAGCAAACATTAAAAAATTAAAGAAATGGGTTAATGTGGATACGTACTATCCATTTATAGATTTTTCCCGTAAAAATGATTAACTATTTCTGTTCAAGAATTCCTCTGAGGAATAGAAGGTACAGATTGATTTGTAGATTATTTTAACTCAGTTCTACAGGGATGGTATTGTGTAGTATCCAATATCATTTCCATTTAATCGTAAAAATTGGCTTGAAAATGTATATATCCATTTTTGATACTAAAATGTACACATGTTGGCATTTAATGTGAACGCATCTGCAGATGACTGTTATGCAAATTTATCACAAATGATTAATCAATCCCATTTCTGGAAGGTGGTTTTAATATGAAAAATGTAATACTGAATAATCATTCAAAGTCAAAGATTGTACTTATCGTATAAAATGTAATAAATTATTGATATATTTCAAGTTTCTTAGAAATTGTGTAGTGGATGAAAAGGGAAAAAGAATTACAAAGTATTGTGTGTGTGTGTGTGTGTGTGTGTGTGTGTGTGTGTGTGTGCACGTACGCACATGCTGTAGCTCGAAGGAGGATTCATCCAAAAGCTAGCAAAGTTTCCGGTCTTGTTTGTGTGCTTTTCGACAACTCGATACTTCTGCTGTTTGATGAGTTATTACCTTCACTCCTAAATTATTTACATTCTACAAGAACATTCCATTACAGATTATTCAGACACACATCAAAACACAATATTGATAAAAAATACTAGTTAGTTCATTGATTGAATCTGAGGTTCACATAGATTTCGGTGGTTGTACATAATTATGAATTCTTCCATGATGCACATTCTTGTATCAATACATCAATCCAATTTTCTTCATAATAACGTTTTTATAAACAACCTTTAATGTCATGAATATTTTTTACTCTTTACCGGCACACTGGGACATTATTCATGGAGATTATTCACTCTGCTCTATAGTTTGTTTTACAGGTTGCTCTTTCTTCCCCAGTATCCGTACTGTAAGGTCTACCATGACTCTAATATTTCTGATCATTTTTCTCCCAAAAATTACAGACCTGCATGCAGATAGTCTTAAGTGGAGATATCTTGCTGTCTGAACACGTTGTTTCACACTTACTTTTAAATCCTGGTGTATCTGATCTTTTCTGATCAATTAGATTTCTGTATCTGCCAGGTTCTTGGTTTGCTATTTGAATATTTAAGTTGAAATGGGCATGCAAAGTCATGATGATGTCCATCATTCAACTTTGGATAAATTACTGAGTGAGCTTAAGTTTCCTGCAAAAGAATGCTAACTTCCATATAGGAAGATATTGTAAATGGTTGGTAAAATCATAATTCCTGTAACCAATCCCTGGTCCTTTTGAAAAGTGTGTAACAGAACTTCACCTATGCAAAGGCTTCTCTGCCGTCATGTGAAGAGCAAAACTGGTGAACTGTATTTGGTGGCTGTATATAATTATGAATTCTTCCATGATGCACACGTATAACAAAGCTGAACCATTAGCTTTGCAATGTCTAAGTCTGATAGGACATATGTATAACCTAAGAATGGGACAAGTGCACCATCCAAGATTGTGCAAAATGAGCTCCCAAACTACATTAGAAAAAAGAAAGGAAAAAACAAGATGATGAAATTTTTTTTCAGAGCAGGTCTCAGAATTCCGTAAACACACACACACACACACACACACACACACACACACACACACACGTCTACATTGTGCTAGCTGATAACGTGGTAATGCAGCTTTGCAGCTCAACTGTGATGATTGGTTGTATTGGGAAGAGTGAGCAAGGGGTGAGAGGGAGGAGGAGGTGGCGGTGGAGAGTGGGTTGGGATGGATGAGTGGCTGATAGCATGGAGGGAGAGGCAGCAGATGCGTGAAATAAAGAGTGTGGGAGGAAGATGAGGCACAGGAATGTGAATGTGCCATGGCCACAGGTTGTAGTGAGCTTGTGCAGCACACACTGGAATGGGGAGTGTGTTGGGAAGGGGAGATGACAGAGAAAGGGGAGACTGTGGGGAATAGGTTGTGGCTGCATGATGAGAGAAGTTAGGGCCCTGGGGCAGCGGACTACCGGAAATTCAAGTTGGCAGGATTATAGGATTCAAGGATGTGTTGCAAGGGAAACTCCCTACCGCATAAGAGCAGCTGGTGTTAGGGGGAAGGATACAGATGGCACCAGTTAAGAAACAGACATGAAATCGAGCATGTTGTGCTCAGCAGTATGTTCTGCCACTGAGTGGTCAACTGTGCTCTTGGCCACAGTTGGGTAGTGGTCACTCATTAAATCAAAGAGAGGTACAGATACCTGCCACACTTACCATAAAACATGTGAACCTAACACACCATAATATTATGTTGAAACTTCTATCATTTGTGATACATCGGAGTATAAGGAACTGAAGAGTGTCACTTCACACAATAAATCACTCCTACTGTCTTTTGAAATTTGATGATGAGCAATTACAATAGAAATAAGGTAATAGGCAAACAGGACAATATGCCAAAGGTAGCTGTCTCTTAAAGTCATAATGCCATGTACCCACCATTCACCTAAAGGGATCAGCAACCTCCAGACATTGAAGCATCTCAGGTTCGCATACGTACAAGTCATTTCCCAGGTTCGCATACGTACAAGGCGTTGCCTTCCTGGATTGCATTGATCACAACAAGGATGACACACGGCAGGACAAGTGCCACCAGAGGTCCTCTGTGCCAGAGACCTATTTCCTCCACCATGTCGCATGTTCGGAACTGGATCGATGAATTTCTCCTTGCCCCGGCTATATAGGGCAGCACAAACCAACTGTTTGGCAGTTCACTCCACTTGAGCTGTAGGTCAGTTAGAGTGTCATCTCTTAGCAGTCCATCAGACAGAGCCCAGTTGGAAGCCACCTTGGCAGGACCTATGACTTTCCAGCGATATCCTGAGATGTATCTGTCAGCCAACTATGCCAAAACTTAACCTCCATCACTAGGGGCTATCAGTGGCATAGTTTATTCACTGTGTGTTCCAGGCGTATGCTTGTTAGTGTCAGAGAAGCTGTGTCATTGAGAAGAATTTTCTTTTGTTACTAAATCTCTCTACTGTGCCTGTAATAGCCATTGTTCTTGTTTACATGTGTCTTATTATTTATTATGAAGCATCTCCCCATGGGAGATGTAGCACATTCATTATCATTCACTTCTATTTCTGTTACCCCAACTTTCTCACTGTCTTCTCAGTTGCTGCTGGAGTACTGGTTATTCTTCAGGTTTTGCTGTCCCTGTTAATACAATTCATTAAACCAAATATCACAGTACATCAATTTGAGTGTGTCATATAAAATGGACAAACAACAATTTACTTTAAAAGAAATTTTGTTTGTAATGAGAAACAAACTGATATTTCATTATATCCATTCTGAATGCCGAACTGCAACTGTGATTGAAATTGGTGGCTTATAATATGCAATCAGTCATTTTTGATACAATTTATTATACCATTCACTAGCTTTTAAGCCGCTGTAGGCTCATCATCAGATGAAGGTGTTCAGGGACATTATGTTCTGGACCATGTGCAGATAGAAACTAAAGTCATGGAGTGTAGTCACTATGATCCTAGTGTCTAGCTGCACGTGGTCCAAAAAAATTGTGGTGGTAGCACAATAGTGCCAGAGTTGTTAACAAATACATATAATATAATTATACATATAATATAATACATATAATATAATTATGACTGAGTTGGCAAGATACTCTAACAGTTATAACATGTACAAAATCTCAGGGACATAGTACAAACAATCAAGAGTCCTATTGACAGAAAATTTGATGAGACTGACAAAATTTAGTAATTAGACCAGGTATGCATTCAGTTAGTGTAATTTGCAAGATTAGTTTTGTTAAATAATTATGAGCACTATATTTTTAAATTTCTATATTTTGTAGATTTTTAAGAAAATTTATGTGATGTGGGATGTATTGATGGATAGGGGTAGGTGCACAGATGAAAACAGACAGAAGGTAGTGGCCTAGACTGTTATATGGAATTATTATTGCTCTTTGTAGACATAAGGTAATGAGTTGTATTGTAATAAAATAAATTAATAAAAAGTGTTATGGACTGACAGCACTAACTAGTCACGTGCACAGTTGTCTGACTCACCATATCTGTTCCTGACCAGCACTTGTTAAGGTCCTGGGAATGTTACAGTATGTTGCCAAAACATTATAACCACTGCTTAATAGCTTATTGGTGAACTTCTGGAATGTGATACATCTGTATGGCATGGATTCGACAAGTTCTTGGAAAGTTTCCAGATGCATGTGGCACCAAATGTCTGTGCACAGGTCATGCAGTCTTGTAAATTATGGGTTGATGGTTTGTGGACACGGACCTGGCACCCGATAGTGTCCCAGATGTGTTCTGTTGAGCTCACATCAGGTGTATTTAATGGTCTAAACATCAGTATGAGTTCACTTTTGTAGCACATTTCTGAGATTCTGACACAGACAGTTATCCTGCTGGAAGATGTCATCACCTTCGTGGAAGACATCAGGCATGAAGCCATGCAATGGTTTGCCATAATATTCATGTAGTGCACTGTTGCAAGGTGCCTTTGATTACCACCGCAGGTCCCGTGGAAGCCCAGGTGAATACACCCCATAGCATAAAACTGCCCTCATCGGCCGTTGTCCATGGTGTGGTGCATCTTTTGAGCAGCAGCTAGCCTGGATAACACCATATCTGCACATGACCACTTACCTGATGTAACAAGAAATATGATTCATATGACCAGGTGACATGTTTCCATTGATCCATAGTCCAGTCTCCATGATCTTGTGCCCACTGCACTCATAACTGTTGATGTCGTTGGGTCAACATAGGAACGTGTAGGCGTCATCTGCTGTGGAGCTCCATGTTCAACAATATGTGCTTAACAGTGTACTCCAAACCACTTGTGCCTGCACAGTGTCGTCGTAACTGCCGTCTGCTTCACGTCTGCTGTGCAGCGAGCTACCTTAATTTAAGTATTAACTGTATTTTTCTTACTTGTCACTTCTTCTTCCGTGTGTATTTGCTTTTAGGAAGCTTTAATTGTCGGGTGCTATTAATAGTGTTTCATAGATTTCGTGTTTGTTTTGAATACAGTCAGAGAGAGTCCCTTTAGTCAGCCATAGTGCCAATAGAGTCAGTGTCGTCGTAACTGCCGTCTGCTTCACGTCTGCTGTGCAGCGAGCTACCTTAATTTAAGTATTAACTGTATTTTTCTTACTTGTCACTTCTTCTTCCGTGTGTATTTGCTTTTAGGAAGCTTTAATTGTCGGGTGCTATTAATAGTGTTCCATAGATTTCGTGTTTGTTTTGAATCCAGTCAGAGAAAGTCCCTTTAGTCAGCCATAGTGCCAGTAGTGCTAGTGTTTGTTTTCAATACAGTCCAGAGACAGGTAGTGCTATTTTCATTGTTTTCTACAAGAAGTGCCTAGCAACCACAGTTTAGTTAATAAACAGCCGCCTTTAGTGAATTAGCAGTCTAGTTAAAGGTTGATTAACTCTCTTCAGTAAATTGATTCCTTAGGATGGATAGGATGTGTGACTGCTGTGTACGGACGCAGGAGGAGCTGGCCACTGTTCGCGAACAGCTGAGCGTGTTGATGGCTGCGGTCAGCCGTCTTCAGGCTGCTGCCTCGGAGTGTAGCGGCAGTGGGGACTCTGGTGCATCGCAAGGTACACCCCAGGTGTTACATGCTTCACACACTGTCCCTGCTGTCGAGACATCTTCGCGTGTGCTGGGCGCGGTTGGGCCACCCTCTCCCCAAGGGGAGTGGCGGGTTCAGCGGCGTTCGCGGCGCACGAGGCGGAGGGTCAATGTGGAGGCTGGCCGTGTGGCATCGCCTGCTCTGCCTGTGAGTGGACATGTGGCTGCTCGTTCAGCAAGGTCCGAGCAGGCACATGGGGGGAGGGGTTTATTAGTTATTGGGAGCTCCAATGTTAGGCGGGTGATGGAGCCCCTTAGGGAAATAGCGGGAAGGTCGGGGAAGAAGGCCAGTGTTCACTCTGTCTGCTTGCCAGGGGGTCTCATCCGAGATGTGGAGGAGGCTCTGCCGGTGGCGATAGAGAGCACTGGGTGCACCCGACTGCAAATTGTTGCTCATGTCGGCACCAATGACTCCTGCCGTCTGGGTTCAGAGGTCATCCTCAGTCCGTACAGGCGGTTGGCGGAATTGGTGAAGGCAGAAAGCCTCGCTCGCGGGGTTAAATCAAAGCTAACTATTTGTAGTATCGTTCCCAGAACCGATCGCGGTCCTCTGGTTTGGAGCCGAGTGGAAGGCTTAAACCAGAGGCTCAGACGATTCTGCGGAGATCTGGGGTGCAAATTTCTCGACCTCTGCTATCGGGTGGAGAAATGTAGGGTCCCCCTGAATAGGTCAGGCGTGCACTACACGCCGGAAGCGGCTACAAGGGTAGCGAAGTACGTGTGGAGTGCACATGGGGGTTTTTTAGGTTAGAGAATCCCCTCCCTAGGCCCGACAAGACGCCTCCTGATACGCAGCAAGGTAGGAGTAGGCAAAATGCAACAGGGAATAACAATATTAATGTGCTAATGCTAAACTGCAGGAGCATGTACAGAAAGGTCCCAGAACTGCTCTCATTAATAAACGGTCACAACACCCATATAGTACTAGGGACAGAAAGTTGGCTGAAACCAGATGTAAATAGTAATGAAATCCTAAACTCAGATTGGATGTATACTGCAGAGACAGGCTGGACAGTGAAGGGGGAAGCGTGTTTATAGCGATAAGAAGTGCAATAGTATCGAAGGAAATTGACGGAGATCCGAAATGTGAAATGATTTGGGTGAAGGTCACGGTTAAAGCAGGCTCAGACATGGTAATTGGATGTCTCTATAGGCCCCCTGGCTCAGCAGCTGTTGTGGCTGAGCACCTGAAGGATAATTTGGAAAATATTTCGAGTAGATTTCCCCACCATGTTATAGTTCTGGGTGGAGATTTTAATTTGCCGGATATTGACTGGGAGACTCAGACGTTCATAACGGGTGGCAGGGACAAAGAATCCAGTGAAATTTTTTTAAGGGCTTTATCTGAAAACTACCTTGAGCAGTTAAACAGAGAACTGACTCGTGGCGATAACATATTAGACCTTCTGGTGACAAACAGACCCGAACTATTTGAAAAAGTTAACGCAGAACAGGGAATCAGCGATCATAAAGCGATTACGGCATCGATGATTTCAGCCATAAATAGGAATATTAAAAAGGGTAGGAAGATTTTTCTGTTTAGAAAAAGTGACAAAAAGCAGATTTCAGAGTACCTCTTGGCTCAACACAAAAGTTTTGTCTCAAGTACAGATAGTGTTGAGGATCAGTGGACAAAGTTCAAAACCATCGTACATAATGCGTTAGATGAGTATGTGCCAAGCAAGGTCGTAAGAGATGGAAAAGAGCCACCGTGATACAACAACTGAGTTAGAAAACTGCTGCGGAAGCAAAGGGAACTTCACAGCAAACATAAACATAGCCAAAGCCTTGCAGACAAACAAATTTACGCGAAGCGAAATGTAGTGTGAGGAGGGCTATGCGAGAGGCGTTCAATGAATTTGAAAGTAAAGTTCTATGTACTGACTGGGCAGAAAATCCTAAGAAATTTTGGTCTTATGTCAAAGTGGTAGGTGGATCAAAACAAAATGTCCAGACACTCTGTGACCAAAATGGTACTGAAACATAGGATGACAGACTAAAGGCCGAAATACTAAATGTCTTTTTCCAAAGTTGTTTCACAGAGGAAGATTGCACTGTAGTTCCTTCTCTAGATTGTCGCACAGCGACAAAATGGTAGATATCGAAATAGATGACAGAGGGATAGAGAAACAATTAAAATCGCTCAAAAGAGGAAAGGCCTCTGGACCTGATGGGATACCAGTTCAATTTTACACAGAGTACGCGAAGGAACTTGCCCCCCTTCTTGCAGTGGTGTACCATAGGTCTCTAGAAGAGCGTAGCGTTCCAAAGGATTTTAAAAGGGCACAGGTCATCCCCGTTTTCAAGAAGGGACGTCGAGCAGATGTGCAGAACTATAGACCTATATCTCTAACGTCGATCAGTTGTAGAATTTTGGAACACGTATTGTGTTCGAGTATAATGACTTTTCTGGAGACTAGAAATCTACTCTGTAGGAATCAGCATGGGTTTCGAAAAAGACGGTCATGTGAAACCCAGCTCGCGCTATTCGTCCACGGGACTCAGAGGGCCATAGATATGGGTTCACAGGTAGATGCCGTGTTTCTTGACTTCCGCAAGGTGTTGGATACAGTTCCCCACAGTCGTTTAATGAACAAAGTAAGAGCATATGGACTATCAGACCAATTGTGTGATTGGATTGAGGAGTTCCTAGATAACAGGACGCAGCATGTCATTCTCAATGGAGAGAAGTCTTCCGAAGAAAGAGTGATTTCAGGTGTGCCGCAGGGGAGTGTCATAGGACCGTTGCTATTCACAATATACATAAATGACCTTGTGGATGACATCGGAAGTTCACTGAGGCTTTTTGCGGATGATGCTGTGGTGTATCGAGAGGTTGTAACAATGGAAAATTGTTCTGAAATGCAGGAGGATCTGCAGCGAATTGACGCATGGTGCAGGGAATGGCAATTGAATCTCAATGTAGACAAGTGTAATGTGCTGCGAATACACAGAAAGATAGATCCTTTATCATTTAGCTACAAAATAGCAGGCCAGCAACTGGAAGCAGTTAATACCATAAATTATCTGGGAGTACGCATTAGGAGTGATTTAAAATGGAATGATCATATAATGTTGATCGTCGGTAAAGCAGATGCCAGACTGAGATTCATTGGAAGAATCCTAATGAAATGCAATCCGAAAACAAAGGAAGTAGGTTACAGTACGCTTGTTCGTCCACTGCTTGAATACTGCTCAGCAGTGTGGGATCCGTACCAGATAGGGTTGATAGAAGATATAGAGAAGATCCAACGGAGAGCAGCGCACTTCGTTACAGGATCATTTAGTAATTGCGAAAGCGTTACGGAGATGATAGATAAACTCCAGTGGAATACTCTGCAGGAGAGACGCTCAGTAGTTCGGTACGGGCTTTTGTCAAAGATTCGAGAACATACCTTCACCGAAGAGTCAAGCAGTATATTGCTCCCTCCTACGTATATCTCGCGAAGAGACCATGAGGATAAAATCAGAGAGATTAGAGCCCACACAGAGGCATACCGACAATCCTTCTTTCCACGAACAATACGAGACTGGAATAGAAGGGAGAACCGATAGAGGTACTCAAGGTACCCTCCGCCACACACCATCAGGTGGCTTGCGGAGTATGGATGTAGATGTAGATGTAGAACTATATTCTCTTCATCAGATCCACCACAGATCACCAGCCACGTATCCTGATATACAGAACAAGCGAACCTCCAACCTCCATGTTTTGTGATGTGGCGTACTTGTTTAATGTGTTTTTGTCTGCTCATGGTTTGACCATCCTTCAGCCTCTTTCCATGGATGCTCACAACAGTAGCACACAAATGGCTGACCAGCTTCCTTTCTGAGATGCTTCTTCTCAGACATTGAGCCATAACAGTCTGACCTTTCTTGAAGCTATTAATGTCAGCAGATTTCTCCATTCGAGGTATGGACATCGGACACCTTGTTGTCTACTTGTGTTTTCACTGTCCTTCAACTACTTTTCATAGATGCTCACAATGGTAGCATGCAACCAGCCAACCAGCTTCACCATTTCCCAGATGCTTGTTCCTAGGTGCGGGGCTGTAACAATCTGCCCTTTGTGAAATTCACTTATGTCAGTGGATTTCCCCAATTACAACCCACATCATCACTAGAATGATTCCTCATTTCTCTCTGCTCTGCTTATATACAAGGGTTGCCCAGAAAGTAATGCACCGCTTTTTTTTTTCTTTTCCTGAAAACAATGCTATGAATGCAAAACATTACGTATGTATTATTTGAAGCCTCCTGAGTGAGGCACCAAGTTCCCATCACTTCTGACAGATAGCGTAGCTGTGAGACAGTTTCTAAATGGCATCTGTAGGTCATGTACATTACAAGCAATGTGCCATCACTGAATTTCTCACTGCAGAGAGGGAAACTGTGCGGAATATTCACAAATGCTTGTGCAATGTCTATGGAGTATCTGCTGTCAACAGAAGTACAATTAGTCACTGGGCACGGGGGGTGAGGTCATCAGAAGGCGGTTCAGCAGAGCTCCATGATTTGCAGTGGTTGGGGAGACCATCCATGGCTGTCACACCAGACTCATTTGAGCGAGCTGATGTCATTTGCGAGGACAGATGCATTATGGCGTGGCAGTTGGTGCTGCATTTGTCAGTCAGCAAAGGAACTGAGGATGCCCAAGTTTGAGGACTGCTAAACACATCACAAAACAGGGTTGGACAGTGTTACCCCATCCACCCTACAGCCCTGACCTAGCCCCCTCAGACCTCCACCTGTTTGGCCCATTAAAAGATGCCATCCGTGGAAGACATTTTGAGGACGATGTGGTGTTGATTCACACAGTAAAGCACTGGCTCCGCCACCAGGACAAGGATTGGTACCGACTGGACAAACACGCCCTTGTTTTGCACTGGAGGAAGGCCATAGAACGGGATGGAGATTACATGGAAAAATAGGGTGTGTAGATAAAACACCATTTTCTTATGTGTGTAATTCTCATTATGTTCAATAAAGAATTGTTAAAGAAAAAGAATTGGTGCATCACTTTCTGGGCAACCCTCGTAGTTTCCTTATTTGATCTTTGCATGCAACACCACTGAGCAACATTCATTCGTGTGGTGGGTGGTGGCCACAATTGTTTCCTCTCAGTAGTAGAATGTGCAGCTGGTAAGAGGATTGTTATGTTATAGTCTATTACTAGGAGAGAGAACCATGCCATGGTGTAAAAAATTGTTTATCATAACTGCTTTATAGCCTGATATTGGTAAAGTTATAAAAATACATTGACTGTAAACATCATCAGATAATATTCTTCTTTTGTTATATGATCACTTGCATTCCTACACCAATCTGGGAATATCATTCATTTGATACACACTCTCATTATAAGTAACTGGTTCACCGGTGATGTTTTACTAATGAATACTTGTGATGTAGCCCCAGTAGTGACATCACTGTGTGTTTAACTTAAATAACCAAGAAACGATATATGAGGTTATAATATCAATGCAGTTGGCCAGAACAGGGTTGATGATGGTAATAACATGTTTTGGGCACATGACAGCTAAGTCTTTGCCTTAGAGAACAGGGTTGAGTAAGCATGTTGCATGGTGCAGTGATACATTGGCTAGCATGAGTAACAAGTAAGACACTGTGGAAACATGTACTTTGTTAAATTCAGAAAAACTGGCTTGTCATCCGAGTAACTGACCATTACATAGGTAAGTCAAGAATGTATATCATTTAATTCGATTATGATGGACAAAGTTTTTGCAGATTGTAAACTGCTCTCTGGAGAAGTATGTGCTGAATGAGTGATTAAAGACTGAAAAGACCCACTGTTGTTTAATAACAAAATTCTGAAAATGATGAGGAAGTAGAGACTGCTGCACTCTTGCTTCAAAAAAGAGCACACAAATGAAAACAGGGAAAAGTTAGTAGAAATTCTTGTGTCTATAAATAGATCGATGCATGAAGCATACAACAACTACCACTGTCATACCCAGCAAAAAGACTGCCTGAGAAAATTATAGTCCCGCATAAAATCGCTAAGCGGATATAAGACTTCTATCCAGTCACTCATTGACTGGACAGTCTAGTGTGACTAGACAGCAAAAGGAAAGCTGAAGTTTTAAATTTGACATTTAAGAAACCATTCATGCAGGATGATTGTACAAACATACCAACATTCAATTGTCACATAGACTTCCATATGGAGGACGTAGTAATAAACATCCCCGTCACGAACAAACAAGCGAGAGAGTTGAAACCAAATAAGTCACCAAGTCCAGATGTAATCCCAATTCAGTTTATTATGAATCTCTTGTCAAGTGCAAAGTCCAAAGTGACTGGAAAAAAGTCCAGGTTACTCTCGTATATAAAGAGGCTAAAATAACACACACCAAAATTACAAACCAATATCCTTAACATTGATTTGGTGCAGAATTCTTGAACATATTCTCAGCTGAAATATAATAAATTTCCTTGAGATGGGAAAGGTTCTGTCCACAAGTCAGCACAGATTTAGAAACCATTGTGCGAAACTCAGCTTTTTCTTTTATCGCATGATATCCTGCAAACCACGGATGAAGGGCAACAGGTAGATTCCATATTCCTAGATTTCTGGAAAGCATTTGACACAGTGCCTCACTCCAGACTGTTAATGAAGATATGAGCATATGAAATAGGTTCCCAGATATGTGAATGGCTCGAAGACTCCTTAAGTAACATAACCCAGTACATTATCATTGATAGTGTGTGTTCATCAGAGACAAGGGTCTCATCAGGAGTGCCTCAACGAAGTGTGACAGGATTGCTCTTATACTCTATATATGTAAATATCCTGATGGACAGGGTGAACAGCAATCTGCAACTGTTTGTTGATAATGCTGTGATGTATAGGATGATGTTGTCATTGGGTGACTGTAGGATACAAGGTGACTTAGAAAGAATTTGTACTTAGTGTGATGAATGCCAGCTTTGTCTAAATGTGGAAAATTGAAGTTAATGCAGGTGAGTAGGAAAAACAATCCTGTACTGTCCAAATACAGTATAGTATTGGCCTGCTTCACACAGTTATGTCAATTAAATAATGTCACATAGAAGAAGGTGTAATTAGATGAATGATGAACACTAACTTGACTTAACGAAGGTTTATTCAGCACTTACACATACAAGAGTGCGGAGCAAACTGCCTCCATCCAGAACACATACAGTATATATACAGCTACAGAACATTCCAGTACAATGATTCTTGACATTTGTGAATACTTTTAGAATGTACTCGAACCAAATATAGAAATTAAAATTGTACAGTCCAGGTGAGTTTTGAACTCACGACACTCCATGCAGCAGTTAAGTATCATAACCACTACATCACGGTGCCTCTCAGCTTCTGCTGTGACATTGCTCCCTCCTTTAGAGAACAGTGTCTCGGTGTTATGTCCTCCTAGTCCGGGAATGAGTCACCTGTCCAGCATACTTCGACTCCCAATGACAGATGCTTGCCCTGGTGGTGATCTTCTGAGAACTTTGTTTGCTGCTACACTCTTCGTCACCTTTCCGCTTTTTGCCTGTCGCTGGAGCTTCTATTTTCCCTGGGTGGCAGGATCCTTGTAGGGCTTCATTTGAAGGACGTGGACCGTATCTCTGATCTTTCATCGTCTTGCGTCAGGGTTGAAATCTTCAACTTCCTAAGTAACATCAGACAACTGTCTTACAACCTTATAAGGTCCAAAGTAGTGCCTGAGGAGCTTCTCAGAGAGACCAACCTTCCGAACAGGAGTGAAGATCCAGACAAGGCCACCAGGCTGGTAGACAACAGGGCGGTGGCGCACGTCATACCTTTGGTGATCGTTTTCTTGACTCTGCAGTGTGCGGAGTCGAGCTAACTGCTGAGCTTCCTCAGCTCTGGTTAACATCTGGCCGATGTAGTCATCGTCCGCGTCATCAGTATGTAATGGAAACACAGTGTCCATCATCGTAGACACTTCACGCCCATGCACCAGGAGAAATGGCGTAAATCCTGTGGTGACTTGTTTGGCGGTGTTGTAGGCAAACGTCACAAAACGTAGCACCTCATCCCAGTTGCTCTGCTTAACATTGACAAACATTGGTAACATGTTGGCCAAGGTCTTATTAAGGCATTCAGTAAGCCCGTTAGT
This sequence comes from Schistocerca serialis cubense, assembly GCF_023864345.2. Classification (NCBI taxonomy): domain Eukaryota; kingdom Metazoa; phylum Arthropoda; class Insecta; order Orthoptera; family Acrididae; genus Schistocerca; species Schistocerca serialis. Next base: position 973,868,463 of record NC_064640.1, on the reverse strand, counting down.
TTGCAGATGGTTGGTAGTCATCATGTGATGAGTAATGTTGCACCGATGCTTTACCTCTGTCACAAGATTCGATTGAAAAACTTTCCCTCGATCTGTAATTAACGACCTTGGGGCACCGTGTTTTAATGCAATGTCTTCCATGATGAATTTGGCTACCTCAAATGCTTCGGCTGTTTTCATGGCTTTTGTAATTGCATAGCGTGTCAGATAATCTTTGCAAACAAATCCATCTATTGCCACTAGCAGATGTTGGAAATCATTTGAGGAGGTCAATCCCAACATGCTGGAAATATGTTTCGGCTGGTGGAATTGGTATGAGTTGACCAGGTGGTTTCTGAGGAATTGCCTTTCTCCTCTGGCACTCTCTACAGTGCAACACATAGTGACAGACACTCCTAAATAAACCTTGTCAGAAAAATCTCTTGCGGACTCTATTGTAGATCTTAATAAATCCTAAATGTCTGGCCGCAGGTGTGTCATGGAATTTCTGTAGAACATCAAACCGCATGTGTTTAGGAATCACTGTTAACCACCTCTTTTCAAACACATCAAAGTTTTTCTTGAAAAGTAATCACTAACTACCTTAAATTGCCCTATCACATCCTCTGACTGGTTTAAGGCAAGCATAATTTGAGACATCTTGGCATCATTCTTCTGCTCAGCAGAGAGATCCTGGAGTGCAGCGAGACAGTCACTATCTTCATCAAAATCTTGATGGTCTTGCACAGGGTTTCTTGAGAGACAGTCGGCATCTTGGTGTTTCCTTCCGCTTTTGTACACTATGGTAATGTCATACTCTTGAAGACGTAGGGCCCACCTGTCGAGTCATCATGTTGGATACTTAAGACCTGTCAGCCAACAAAGTGAGTGATGAAACTTCCTGACAGATTAAAACTGTGTGCCCGACCGAGACTCGAACTCGAGACCTTTGCCTTTCGCAGGCAAGTGCTCTCCCATCTGAGCTACCGAAGCACAACTCACACACGGTCCTCACAGCTTTACTTCTGCCAGTATCATATCAGCGCACACTCTGCTGCAGAGTGAAAATCCATTCTGGAAAGTGAGTGATGGTCTGTAACAACTGCAAATGGCCTTCCATAGAGATACTGTCAAAATTTGCACATGACCCAGATCACAGCAAGACATTCTCTTTCTGTAGTTGAGTAGTTGCTCTCGGCTTTTGTAATTGTCCTGGATGCATAGTTTATAACCTTCTCTTTTCCATCCAAAATTTGCACCAGAACAGCACCGATCCCATATCCATTCGCATCTGTGTGTAGTTCTGTAGGTGCTCTTGCATCATATGGGTCAGGTACTCCTTGTAGCACATCAAAGGAATCTTGTTGAGCACCACCACAGATAAATTTAGCTTTTAACAACTCTTGGAGTGGCCTGGCTTTGATACAAAAGTCTTTGATAAAACAGTGGTAATAAGATCATAATCCAAGGAAGCTTCTTAATTTCTAATACTTTTAGGAATAGGAAATTCCATTATAGATCTCACCTTCTCTGGGTCTGGCTGCACACTTTCGTTTGACACAAGGTGTCCAAGTTTCCCCCCCTCTCCAAAGAGACACTTTCTTTGATTAAGTTTCAGTCCGCCTTGTTGAAGACACTTAAGAACGGCCCTCAGTCTTTTTATATGTTCATCAAAAGTCTCTGTGAACACTATAATTTCATCTAAATAACAAAGACACATCGTCCACTCCAGGGGACATAGAAAATTATCCATCATCCGTTCAAAAGTTGCTGGTGCATTACACAAACCAAACGGCATTACCTTAAACTCATACAGGCCCTCAGGGGTTATGAATGTAGTTTTCTCACGATCAGGATCATCTACTTCGATTTGCCAATATCCCGAGTATATGTCCATGGTTGAAAAAAATGTAGCCCCTTCCAGACAATCTAGTGTATCGTCAATTCATGGAAGAGTTTAAACGTCCTTTTTAGTTATCTTATTAAGCTTCTTGTAATCAACACAAAAGCGCCAACTGCCATCCTTCTTGCTGACGAGAGCCACTGGCGAATTATTCAACATTCCATTGTTGATGCACCCTATGCTCTTTGGCTTATTGTTTGATGGTCTCCAATGTTAATCCAGTGATTCACCGTCGATTTGTCTAATTTGCTCTTCACCTGTGGACTGAAGCACTCAGAGAACTCTTAAAGAATGGTAAGTAGCTTCTTCTGTTGTTCCTTAGTGAGATATGGTGGTAGTCGAGCAAGAAGATCTTGTCTCGTAGGGGTAGCGCTAATTTCACCCACAGACGTGGCATGGGAGATTTCTATGATGCTCAGCTGTTCTTCAATTAATGGCTCAGCATTTGCTATGCACACGCATCTTGGAAGGAGCTGCAGTTCTCGGTGACAGTTAACTATCCACAATCCACTGAATCCATTCTTAAACGAGATGACAGTGGCTGGGATGACCAAGTTATTCTTCAGTGGTATGCTTCTCTTACATTACACTACAAGGTCCATGGACTGATGCATGACATGACACATGACAGTTACCTTTCTAGTGCAGGAGTGATCACTTCATCCAACACACAGTCTCCACACACTCGGATGCGCATCTTCCTGTCCACAGTATCTCATCTCGTCTAGCATAATCTTGGAGTGATCACAATCTATAATTGCCTGAGAAGCTTTCAAAAAGTCCCATCCGAGAATGATGTCATTACTACACACTCGTAAGATGATGAATTCTAAGAGCTGTGTGTGGCCACTTATACCCACATGAATGGTACATCTTCCTGTAGGTTTTACATATTTCCCATTAGCCATCTTCAGCAGAGATCTTTTGTTGTCGACTAATACGGTTTTCTGCAACTGGTGACAGTACTTCTCCAAAATGACTGAATATGATGCTCCAGAGTGCACAAGAGCTTAGGCTGGTTTGCCATCCATGAGGATATTGACATAGTTTCCTATCATTTTTGTAGTGATCGACATCGGAGGATTTTTCTCTTCGGCGGCCTCACCTTCAAGGAAGGTTGCACCCTTTAGTTTTCCAGGTTGCGGCGGCTAGGTGATCGGCTGGAGCTTCTAAACAGTGTGTTGGGGAGCATCCTCTCATGCAGCTAGCTTGTGGTGATGGTGACCTATGTCATCCTGCACCCACATCTTCTTGTTCTGGTGCCCATACAGGTTCCTCATGCGGCATTGTAGGAATGTAACTCTGTCTGGGTCTCGACTTTTTCACCGTTTTAAAGGGAAATGAAGGACAAGAGATTGAGTTCAATGTCTGTTCCACTTTCTCCCTTATGACCTCTTGAAGCATTTCAGTTTTTTGCTTGCTGTGATATCCAAGTGCCTTCTGAACTTCCTCTCTCACCATCTGATGAAGAACACTTGTGAAATCAGTTCCTTCACCCATCACAGACATCGATACGACGTTTGAAAGCCGTTCAAACTTCTAGCGTGTAATTCTTTTTTGATGCGTTGTCTCGATATACTGGCACCGTTTTATGAAGTCGTCTGCTGTCGAAACCTCCTTCAGGAGTAGGGCTTGTTACATGTCCTCAGCAACACCCGTCATGAGATGTGCAACCTTATGTTCCTCCTTCATTCTAGGATCCACTATTTTACAGAGCTCCAAGATGTCTTGAATGTAGGATGCTGTAGTTTCTCCTGGACGCTGTGCCCTGCACTTTAATTTATCTTCATCCTTGCACTTCTGTCATTGTGTGTTGCCGAAATACTTACGCAGTTCTGCCTGGAATACTTCCCAGCTTGTGAGCTTCTCCTTGTTGTTCTCATACCATTGCTTGGCAGTGCCCTCGAAGTAGAAAAATGTATTAGCCAAACACACAGTGTCATCCCATTTGTTAAAGTTGGCTATACACTCATATACCTTCAGCCATTTGTTTGCATCTTGGCCATCACCACCAGAGAACCCAAAAGGATGTCTTATGTGGTGGTACACAGTTGCTGTCATCGTAACGTCATCTTCTTCTTCTGTCTCCGATAGATTGTGATCTGTTGAATATGGCTCGAACTCCAGTTTCTCGCCACGCAAATAGCGACTCAGTCGTGGCCTGATGGGAGCCACTGTGTTGTCAATAATGTGCATTATCACAAGTTCCAATACCTGGCACCTTGACCAGAATAATGTCGTGTAGAAGTAGATGTAATTAGATGAATGACGAACACTAACTTCACTTAACGAAGGTTTATTCAGCACTTGCACATACAAGAGCATGGAGCGAACTGCCTCCGGCCAGAACACATACAGTATGTATACAGCTACAGAACGTTCCGGTACAATGATTCGTTACATTTGTAGATTCTTCTAGAATGTACTCAAACTGAATATAGAAATTGAAAGTGTACAGTCCAGGTGAGTTTTGAAGTCATGGCGCTCCATGCAACTGTTAAGTATTATAACCTCTACACCACAGTGCTACTCAGCTTCTGCCGTGACAATATCGAGGTATAACACAAAACAATATGAAATGGAATGAGCACATAGGCATGGTAGTAGGGAAAGTTAATGGTTGAGCTCAGTTTATTGGAAGAATTTTAGGAAAATGTGACTCATCTGTAAAGGAGACTGCATTATAGAATATTAGTGATACCCATTCTTGAGTACTGCTACAGTGTTCAGGAACCCCACCAGGTCAGATTAAAGGAGGACATCGAAGCCATTCAGAGGTGGGCTGCCAGATTTCTTACCGCTAGATTCGAACAGCACATGAATATTTCGGATATTGTTTCTGAACTCAAATGAAAATCCACAGCTGGCATTTGAAGTTGACTGCAGAACAATTGTACTGCCACCAATCTACATTTTGTGTAAGGACCATGAAGATAAGAGAAATTGGGGCTTGTACAGAGGCATATAGACAGCAGTTTTGTCCTCGCTCTATTTGTAAGTGGAGTAGGGAAGGAAATAACTAGTAGTGGTACAAGATACCCTTTTCCATGTACCATACAGTTCCTTGTAAAGTCTCCATGTAGATGTAGAAGTAAAGAATAGACTCATTGTTCCTGCTTATCATCGCTGTGCTCCAAACAGAGATATAATGTATCATTAGTGATTAACTATTTGTAGAAAGAATGATACCGTGACCTTGTACAAGATAGGAACTATAGTTTCTACCAAGCAAAGCAGGATAGTAGTAAAGATACTGGACTCACATTCAGGAAGATGAAGGTTAAAATCCTTGTCTGCCTACCTATATTTAGGCTTTTCGTGGTTTCCCTAAATGGTTTAAGACGGATAACAGACTGGTTCTTTTGAAGGAACATGGTCAAAACCTCATCCTTCCCTAATCCAAGCATGGGCTCCATCTCTAGTAATCTTATTGTTGATGGGACATAAAATCCAGATCTACTCTCTTTTTAATTGTATCTTTTTTGTTGCCCGCCATTAACCTATTGACAGCAGTGAGTTATTCCGTTAGTGGTTCTGTTATGAGCGGATATTGTAGCACTGTGTTGTGAACTTAATATAGAGAATCCTCAGCAGCATGCAAGCAAAAGGAGCATCTTGAGTATCGCATTGTATAATTGCTATGGCATTGTGAGGGATGCCGTAACATATAATTTACAATCCCTCCAGTTTTGATACAGGGAACTGCATTCAAATATACAAAGAATTCTAGAAAAAAATATCCATCCAACCTTAGAAAGGTGACAGATGCCATATTTGGTGAGGATAATGGTTGCCCTCATGTTGAATTTGTTCAAAATGCAAATATGCTACTGTTGTGTGTGAGAATCCCAGACTTTCCTATTGTATTTTTCTAAGCATATTCACTGCATGTCAAACTGAGCCAGTAGTGAGTAGCATTAATTTGAGACACCAATTGACACAGTTTTCATTTAAAACAAACCAGTTTTCTGTAGTCCCATGCCTGCATATTATCTGTCTAAACATATTTTGTGCATTTCACCATTATGATGTAAGTTTCTAATTCATTTCCCCTTAGAACTAATAAGGGAGCACTAGTTTGTGTTGTAGTGTTAGGAAACATGAATATCTTGTTCTTTATATGATGTATGTCTGTAGGCATATTAATTTTTTGTATTTCTCCTTCTTTTCAGAGGATTTTGTCATAGCTGTTTCAAAATGTTTAGCTGTAGAAAATATGCAAATGAAACTTCTTTTAAACTGTTGTGAAACAGCAGTTAAACTGTTGTCTGTGGTATATGCATACCACTGAAGTATTCCTATTTTTTATCGTCACGAGTTAAAATAAAGATGTTTAACATTGCAGGTTGGGTTTTCATTGTGCCCCCATCACGTCAGCCATTACTTGGGAATGGATGTTCATGACACACCTCTTATTGCTCGTAGTATAAGATTAGAACCGAGAATGACAGTGACTGTGGAACCAGGTGAGTTGTTTCAACTGTTCTTCATAGGTAATCAATAGGATATCAAAAAATAACAGCACAATATATTATAGAGTGCCTGATGTTGCATGTATTTAAATGATACAGGTCACTCTACTTGGAAACTCCAATAATTTCTGTATTCGGCAACAAATAACAACATAATAAATAAATCCAAAGCATCCAACTAGAGCCAACAAACAGTCGTTTTATTCAACAGTAGACCGTGGTTTCGACGGGTGTAAACCTGTCTTCTTCAGAAATATATGTAACTAAAATTTCACATTGGGAAAACACCAAATCGTGAAATGATCAGACATTTGTCCAATGAAAATATGCTCTCAGCACACATCATTTTATATATTATTAAATATGCTGACCCCTACGATCTGGGCTTTTTGACTAAGAATTGTTGAAATTGAGACATAAAGCCAACAAAATAAAATGTCACATCTTGTTATGAGGTGCACGCCAACTGTGAGTTTACTTAAGTCACTGAGCAGCTCGTAACATTACCTGTCATTTTATTTGATTGGCTTTATTTCTGAAGTTTAACTATTTTTTCTTGACAAGCCCTTTTCATAGGGGGCAGCATATTTAGTAATGTATACAGTGACATGCAGTGACCACATATTTTCATTGGCCAAAGTCAGATTGCTTCATTATTTGGTATTTTTTTCCAGTGTGAATTTCTGTAGAAGACAAGTTTACATTTGTCAAAACCATGGTCAAAGATGGAATAAAACCACCTTTTGTTGCAACTGGTTGGTTACTTTGGATTTATTTACTGATTACTAACCATTGTGGAAGTGCAGCTATACTGAAAATACAAAAAATATTAAATAACAATTTTTTAAAATACATAAATTAAAGATTGCAGTTGTTTGAACAGGTCTACTTGTTTTATGTGTCACTTATGTTTCCGTAGTTTAAATTATACATTGATGTACCAAAACATTATGACCATCTGCTTAATAGCTTGTTTGTCCATCTATGGAGTGAAATACATCACTGATTCTGCATTTAGGGGGTGACAGTTTGTTGGTAGGTTCGTGGAGGTATGTGGCATTAGGTATCTACACACAGGTCATGTGATTCGCGTAAATAATGGGCTGCTGATTTGCGCAAATGGTGATGGCGCCTGATAGTGACCCAGATGGGTTCCATAAGATTTACATCAGGCAAATTTGGTCACTGAGACATTAGTGATGAGCTCACTGTAATGCTCCTAAAACCACTATAGTATGGTTCTGGCTCTGAGACATGGACAGTCATACTGCTGAAAGAGGACATTGCTGTTGTGGAATACATCAAACATGAAGGGAGGCAGGTGGTTTACAGCTATCAGTGTGTCTTCAATTACTAACACAGTTTTTGTGCAAATGCAGGAGAATGTCTCCCATAGCATAATACAGCTGCCACGACCTGTGTCCATTGTGCGTGCAGGTTTCGAGCCTCCATTGACCTCAACAATGGCATTCGTGGAGATGACCATCGACCTAGTGTAACAGAAATCTGATTCACCCAAAGAGCCGATTGACAGTCAAATCCTGATGGTCCTGTGCCCACTGCAAACATAATTGACAGTGCCGTTGGGTCAACACGTGAACACCCTGGGGTGGTCTGCTGTGGAGGTCCATGTTCAATGGTGTGTGATGAACAGTGCGCTCTGAAACACTTGTGCATGCACCAGCATTGTGCTGTTTTGGCAGAGATGCCGCAGATCACCTTCTATCTTACTTTACAGAGCAGAAAAGCCTCTGAACCCCACATTCTGTGAAGAGTCATGGACGTCCAACCATTTAGCACCAAGTGGTAATTTCACTGTCCTTTTATCTCTTTCCATAGATGCTCATGACAGTAGCATGTGAACATTGACCCAGTTTTACCATTTTTGAGATACTTGTTCACAGGCTCTTTGTAATAATACTCTATCCTTTGTCAAAGTTGCTTATCTCAATTGATTTTCCCATTTACAGTCTGTATTTTTGCTAGTGTGATCCCGCCATCTGTGTCTGCTCTGCATACATACTTTTTTTACTGTGTCACATAACCTCAAAGCCACCAGGCAGCATCCAACATCATGGTGGGCAGTGGTCCTAATGTTTTGGCTTATCAGTGTACTTATCATTGCTCTTGTACAACAATCTTTTAAAATGGCATTTTGAGCATCAGATTTTTCTGTAGTAAAGAAACATAGGTTATGATACCCCCAGTGTTTAGTTACCTTGAAATAAGAAAACTAGCACATTAGTCCTTGGAAGAACTAGGATTAACAAGCCAAATAAAGTAGTGTTTATGTTTTTAGTCTCACTTAAAGTTGTAAATACATCATAGAGAAGACAAGCCTAGTGGTGCAAGATGTCAGGACCATAAAATAATCATGTTAAACAGCCCAGTATTCCTCATGAAAGACTCATATTTGCCAGATCTGATATACCATGGTTATGAAAATTTTTAGTAATACGATATTTCATGCTGCTGGCCATTACAGTTGCACCTAACGGGCAGATATCAAATATCAAAATTTTAATTATTGTGTGTTTGCAGTGTACGAGGAACAATACATGATTAAATTTGTAAGTGATCTGGGGGTACACAGAGCTACCACTTCTAGCTGCAAAATCAGCTGTAACATGGCTGGGCATCAAGTCAAACTGAGTTTGGATGACAGATATGGGTACATCACTCCGTGCTGCTAAACTCTGCACCAGAGTTCATCAGTTGTAGTGGCTGGTGATTCTCATCATGTCATTCTTTCTGCAACCTGCAACTGGGTGCTTTCAATGGGGAGAGATCTGGAGAATGTTCTGGTCAGAGCAAGTCACACACACTCTGTATTGCTTTTGAAAGATGATGTCATGGATACCTGAAAATAAGCCACAGCCAACAGTCGTAACACATCAAAAATGTAACGCATGCTATTCAAATTGCCAGCTATGCAAACCAGAGGTGATAATGTTGTATACCCAATGGCATCCCATACCAGCATCCCCAGTTCTAGGCATGTATGATGATGGTGATGATGAATGCAATCTGGCAATGTCTGTTCATCTCAAAGTGTCCTCATTTGGATGTATCCATTGTGATGCTATACACAGAGCCGGACTTGTCTGAAAAGATGACGAGGTGCCAGTCCTGTGCCCAGTGTGGTTATTTGGTGAACAACTGTCATAATTTGGAGCTACCAATACACTGAATTTTTTTCTGAGATCATTCACAGAACATACCTGCATCTGATTTACTTATTTTAGTTTTTGAGCAGGTTTATTTTCATAAATTTTTTGTAAGTGAACAGTGGATTGTTGTAGTATTAGTAGTGCTAGTGTTAATTCATCCACAGATTACTTTTGTAAGAATATTGGTCATATCTTGGTATTACAGTTTGAGACCAACAAAGAGTCATAATGCTGAACTATGCATATGGTTGGAGAATATTCCAGAATTTGATAACTTTTTACTTCCAGTTTGCTTACAGCTCATTTTCCCAAGTAAAATTAGATTCAAAAGTTATCCTATTGTAGAGAAAACTGGATGCACTCTGAATTGCAAGTGTATTTTTTTTATTATTATTTGTCAAAAGATAAGACTGAATATGAACTGGAATTTAGCCCCATTGAAAGTGTAACTTATTATATATGCATAAATTCATTGTTACGCAAGAGGAGCTGAAAATTACTTTGTCTGTTATTAGAAACCAGAGGCTGTTACTCATTAATGTGTTGGGTGATGCATGTAGGGTGTCAGAAATGTGCTGAAAATAAGTATCAGATACTTCTTTCGTTCAAGAAATGACTGACATGCAGACAAGATCATGAATGGTGTGACAGCGACAAAGAATCTGAACACTTAAGATATTTGGAAACCACAATCACCCCCTGATGAACTAGCCTGAAATGACATCTGAAAGCTGAAAGTAGCTCTGAGCTACTTTGTAACACTTGTGTTGTTCAGAAAATAGATAAATCCAATGCTGGATCAAGGCAAATATGTTCATGGCTATGTCTGTTAATTATCAATAATTAAGACATGGTGAATAATGAAAAACTTAGGAAAATGATGGATGGACATTAATATAATAATAAAAACCTCTGGTGCAGAATGAGATTCGTTTTATAAGCAACCCTTAGGCTGTGACCAGTACTTTCTTCCAGAAGTGCTAGTCCAACTAGGTATGCAGAAGTTTGGAAAACAGGAGAGAATTACTGACAGAAATAATACCTTAAGGATGGGTTGCGAGCCATGCCTGGATAGCTCGTGTTGGAAAGAACATTTCCTGCGAGGCAAGTTTTTGATGTAATTTTATATTGTTGTTTGGTATGAGTAATCACTTAACTTTCTTGCTTATTTTGACATTCTTTTAAAGCTTTCTGACACATTTTAGGTAATGTTACATTTTATTTGCCTGATTAAACAAGCTGTCTTAAGAATTTCTAACATTTTTCTTTTGCCTTTGGTTAACTGTGAGTTTAACAGCTTTAACCTTTATTTTCTTTATTGCATTATTATTTTCTTTACATGTGATTAAAAACCTTGAGGGTTTTACACTTTTTGCTGCGTAATACTCAGTGAGCTATCAGTTTTTGGCAAGCACTTTTTTGAGGTCTCACAACCTTGTCATTGTAGAGAGCAGCATTTCACTCATGTGTCATATTTGTGTTTGTCAGTAAGTATATGATCAGTGGATGGAAATGACTACCATGCACACTCAGTGTATACCTTGTAGCCGCATCCATCTGCCCATTCATCTGTGACTGCAGATATTGTGATTACAGGATGGACCTAGTTACAGATTGTCCCACGTGACTGAAGCAAGGATCTCTGTTACATTTACTGTGAACTCATACTTGGATTCTTCTGGTGAAAGAGAAAGAAAGTGTTGGAAATGTATGTAGCTTGCAGGGCATCATTTTGGTTCTAGTTATACAGTATTGTCTCTGAAACATGGTATCAACTTTTAGTTTCCAGCTGAGTGGAAGGCATCATCCAGAAACTTTGGCATTTTTCTACCAACCAAGTTAATGACTTCATAAATCTGCACCAAAGAAAAAATATATCTAGGATCCTCTCTGCGAGTCAGATGCACAACACATACTTGAATGTGTGTAAATGGCTTCCCACTGCCTTGACTAATGAATGAATTTCAAAATAGGATCACAGATTGCATGCAGAGTGAGAGTGTTACAAATCCCACTGTTCTCTACCAAGGTGTTCCCAACAATGATGTGACTCATACATGGTATAATGAGACTTCCAGGAAATCAGCATGTGTTCCTGCTCCCAAAGAAAGCAAAAGAACTCATACAATACTATATACTAGGAATCTGATGTAAGCAGAGAGGAAAAGCAGTGACTTATTCAACAAGACTTGGAACATGTATTGAAGTAGTAATGAATGTCATATACTTGAAACCTTGTTGAGTCAATGACAGTACAGGTGTCACTCTACAAGTTCAGTTACTGTAAAGAGATTTTCTTTTTTATGTGGTAGAATGTTGCCGGTACATAGTAACAATTAACATAGCTCTCTGTCTGTGCTGTATTCTACTGAAGAAAAAGAGAAGACACCATTAGGTCACTTTTTATGATTCAAATATCGAGTTTTGACCTTTTTACAGGTCATCATCAGACCTAACATCTCATTACACTGAAAAGCAGCTCGTCAAAAGGCTGAAAATTCAGTAACATAAAAAAGAAATAAAACCTTGAATCTTTGCATCATGAATGAGCTTCACTTCACAGTATTTAGATATTGGTTCTGGGAGTGATGTGTAACAAAGGGTAAAACCAGTATTTGAGATATATGTAAGAAGTGACCAAGACAATGTCTTTCTTCATTATATTAAAAGTGGTGACTGTACCTTCAGACACCATGTCTTCAGTTGTGCAATATCTTACTGATCTTCACTTAATGTGCCAGTCCCTTCCATTGGTTCTGTTGCAGGTATTTATATCAAGAAGAACAACAAAATGATTGTTCCTGAATTCCGCGGTCTTGGAATTCGCATTGAGGATGATGTGCTCATTACAGAAGATGGCCCTGTTGTATTGACATCTAGTTGCCCCAAGCACACTGAAGACCTTGAAAAGATGTGGACTTGTGAATATGATTGTAACTGAATATTCCTTACTTTGAAATATAATGCCAAATGAAATCCATCAACTTATATGTAGTTAAAGCAAGTATCCTCATCAGACAAATAAATTGTAAATTGTGCTACAGTTGAAAAGAACACACACTATCAGAAAATGGAAAGAGGCTGGGATTTGCAATAGAATAGACTGCACACTACTGATGATCTGTTCTTTACTCGGTATGTTGAGATTTTGTTTCCTTAAAAAAAATGTACACGCACACACACACACACACACACACACACACACACACACGCACGCACATGCACATGCACCAAGAGAGAGAGAGAGAGAGAGAGAGAGAGTACTGTGAAGAAGGGGAGGGGGGGGGGGATCTGAACAATAGTAATGCATATAAGAAACACAGTAATAACAAGTGACAAGAGAAAAGAAACTGAAAGGTGATTATTGTGTGGTAAGATGTAAGTAACAGATGAAAGTACCAGCAGACATTTTGATTTTGGAGACAGAAGTCATGGAGATTTGCATGAGGATGGAGTATGTTTGACATATGGGGTGAACCAGAACTCCAACGAAAAACTTTCAGAGCTGGTTTTATGGACCAACATAAGAAAAAAAAGTTCAGTTAACATGGGATTTTAAGTGCATACTAAGTGTTATAAATACTTGTTCATCTTTGCTACTGTGAAACTCATCTTTTCTACTAAACAAATGCTCATAGCTAATAAGGTATGCATTTTAAGCCCATGTTTACTGGACATTTTTTCTTGTTTTGGTCGATAGCACCACCTCTGAAAGTTTGTTGGTGAAGTTCTGGCATATCAATGTGGAACTAGCAATTAAGAAAAATATACCATTCATACCCAGTGACATCTTGGATCTTGGTGCAGTTTTTACCACTACTTCATATTTTACTTGTAGGGGCTGACTGATTCCAGTAAATAATGTTTTTGTACCTACGACTAAATGCAAAATGAGTGAATGTATCAGGTGTCATGGTTTTAGATAGTGTGTTTTGATGGTAGTTATTCTGCTAGAGCCTTGTAACAGCAGACCCATGATATATGATAAAACATTAAAAGAAATTATTTTTCTTTTAAAATTGAATGTTATTTTTCCATCCAAAAATGGGATTATGTTTTGTGTGACATTGTTTGGTTGTGAAAAACGCCCTTTCAGATAACTTTGAAGCAACAGTTTTGTTTTTAAATTTTACCGTTTTGGCTTAAAGAGGGACTACAGGATCACACTTGCATCACTGGTGTTGTGCATCTAATACACTAAAACACTATCTAAAGCTTCAGATTGCCATTGTGGGAACCAACTTGTGTCTGCAAAGTACAGTTTAGACAAGATGAATTTGCTGGTGTCATTTTTTTGTTTCCCATTAAAAAAAAAAGATCAGATCTCACCACTGCTTTAGCTTTAATATACATTGAGATAAAAGGGTGTACTAATTGTACTCTTCTTAGTAGTGAAATATAAATGCATATATTTATATAAAAAGTGAAGATCAGAAATTGACAGTTTTTTGTTACAAAAATGAACTTATGGCTATATACACTAAGAGATTTATAAGAAGATATTACAGTGTGAAATCTTTTATTGAATAGCAGCATATTTCCCCATTAATAAATGCTTGAATTTATTTTTAAGGTATTTAAATAAGCTATCTTAAAAGCAAACGGTAGTTTGTTGTAAAAAAAAAAAAAAAAAATTTGTTCCTGATGTATGTGGATTTGTACATTGCTGTTCATTACATTATGTTCTGGATTATCAATGAAATGAGGCGGGTCAATGAAATTAGTCACATGCCAACACAAGCAATGTATTTTGTCATATTTCAACACAACATTGAAGTGAGTCACATATCAACTTTATCTCCATTCAGTTGGAATGACAAACACTGGCAGCGAAGGTAATAACAATTACAAGTTGCTGTGCATTTTAACCAAATGTAACCAAGAGGATATTTTGTACGTTTCATGTAAGAAAACATTTCATTTAATTCTGATACATTCTGTTTGTATGTTTTTGTATAATTAACATGATTGTTAAGAAAAGTAGAAAATGAACTCTAAGGTGGAAATCAATTATTTCCACATCAATGCCCACAAAGCACATTTATTTCCTCTATGTGGGAGGAATATTTACTGAAAGTTTAGACATACCATTTTGTTAAACCCTGTAGTTATAACACTCAACAAGTTGACTTGTTGCAAATAATTAATGCTATTATTTAATGAGACTGTTTTTTATAATATGATGTCTTCTCCAGCAAGTCCTCTAGGCAACTAAAAAATCTTAAATTATGCGTCCAGGTAACCTATGCAAAGCTGCTATAATCAACCTGTTTTAAATTTATTGCTGCAACCACAAGTACCATTTCTGTACTCAGATCATCAATCCATTTGACTGTTTGAAACGCTATATCATTTCTGTTACAAATGCCCACCCTACTACATTCATGTGTCTTCCTATAGAACAAAATTTATGAGTTTGCAGTTATTTAGCTTGTATTTACAAGCATCATCTTCCTTGCAAACCAATTCATTCATTGTGAGAAAATCTGGTTTAGTTTCATTTAGGTATTTGCCCAAGTTCTCTGCTTTGTTCGTTGAATATTGAATATTCTGGTAAGATGTTTTAACTTTATTTCCTAAAGTCGCACAACTACCTGTACGGGTAAATTTTCTGTGTTTTATTCCAAAAAAGCATCCCTGTTGCCTTTATGATTGAGAATTTTGTTTGTCATCTTTTCTGTGATAATTTTGATGAGTCATCATTTAGCCAGTCATTTGTCTTTGTCTAGAAGAAGGTATATTAAAAGAAAACTGTGTAATTCATATCAATAACTTTTGTAGAGGCTCTAGTGAGGCATAATATTACAAGATATGTGTTACACATTAATTGTTAGTAGATACTAGTAGGTGATAAAAATGACAGGAGCAAGGAATACACATTTATTTGACAGCTGTAGTTTTTACTTATTCATCCAGGGATGGTTTCGAAAGATACAGGATTTTTCATCATAATGCAATAAAAACAAATAGCTCAACTATACATACACATAGAACATAAGTATGTTTACATTGGGTTAGGACAGTTGGTTGGCTATGGTCTTGCTGAAGGAATTGTTCCAGCTTTCGCCTGAAATGATTTTGGAAAATCAGAGAAAACCTAAATCAAGATGACCAGACACAGTTAACTCCATCCTCCTTAATATGAGGTCAGTGTCCTGACAGTTGCACTACCCCACTTGTTTGGTCCCAGTTTACAATATTGAACTATTAGTGAAATTCTTACTAATGTTTTCCTTGATATACACAACAGATTGATAGGTGTATTCACTCAGCATGTATGAAGGCCAAGGTGTTTTTACTATAGTTCCTGCTAGTTATCCAAACTGCTGCTTTTAGTTATTATTATGGCCCTTTTCTGCAGTTTAAAACTGTGTCTATGTTTTGTGTCTCTGATTCCCAGAAAAGAATCCCATAGTGAAGAATTGGGCGTACATAGGAATATTGTCACCACAAGACAGTGGCTATTGCAAACTGATAATAGAACCCAAAGAACGCGACATGCTGATGACATTCTTTTTGCCATTACATTTGTGTGTTCATTCTGTGTTAACTGGCAATCAATATTCATCACTAAAAACTCTGTGTTTGTCATGCCATCTATAGGTTTATCATCTGTGCTTAATGTGACATAATTGTTTTCCGTCTTCATATTGAAGTGCATGCTATTTGTTTTTTTATGTTCGGTGTTAATTTATAACATACTGCCCAACTATAAACATCCATGAGGGTTTTATGTGCCGTCTCTGTTAGTAGTGCCAGTATTTTGTCGATGACTATGATGTTGTCATCAACAAAGAGAAATTTTTCTCCAGGTCTTAGACTGTTTGTAAGTTCATTGATATATGTTAAGAACAGAATTGGACAGAACACACTAGTATGAGAGTAACCTATTTTTATGGGTTTCTTGTCTCACAACTGATCACTAAAAATTTATCATCAGTAGACATTTGAACTGTATCTACATTTTGCACTCTATTTTTGTGGTAAGATTGAAGCAACTGTATTACTACTCCTATTACATCTTGTGTTTCTAGTTTGTTTAGTAGAATATGATGGTCAAAAAGTCAAAAATCTTAGACAACTCTAGGAATATATGTGTAACACAGTCATCCTTGTCAGGAGCTTCAAGTACCATGTTTGTGAACTCTGTAATGGCCAACAATGTTGAACATCTCCCATTTTGGAAACCAAACTGTGCCTCATTAAAAATGTTGTATTTATTCATGTAACTAGTCAGTCTATATTTCATCATTGATTAAATTATTTTTGAGAACAGTGATAGTGGTGAACTGGCATGTGGGGTAAAAGTCTAGAATAGGACCAGAAGCATTCTTACGTGTTTCACCCAGGAATGTTGTCAGCTAATGCCGTGAGGTATGATGGGAACAAAAGGTGGTGTGTCAGCTCTTTATGTTATGTAGCCAATGTGAGAGCAGCAAACAGACGATGTGTTTTGAATACATTCAGAAGAGAAATTGAAGCATTGCTGTAAATGAGATTATTAATGTAATACAATGACAGTGTCATAACCCATGATGTATTTGAAAAATATATCTCTGCTTTGTGTTGCTATGGAGGTAATTTGTGTGAGCACTCTGAGTAAGTGGATCACTGTTTTTAAATCATGGGAATAGGTAGTTGGCTTAATGTTTTTCATTAAATCGTGCGGTGAGGTAGGTGGATCAATGTTTTTAATTAAATCATTGGAGGAAGTGGGTGAGTCAGTGTTTTTTTAATTAAATCATGGGAGAATTTCTGGGAAGGAGGATTAATGAACAGCAAACAAGACAATGGATTCAATTTCAGTGCTAGAAATACACTCCTGGAAATGGAAAAAAGAACACATTGACACCGGTGTGTCAGACCCACCATACTTGCTCCGGACACTGCGAGAGGGCTGTACAAGCAATGATCACACGCACGGCACAGCGGACACACCAGGAACCGCGGTGTTGGCCGTCGAATGGCGCTAGCTGCACAGCATTTGTGCACCGCCGCCGTCAGTGTCAGCCAGTTTGCCGTGGCATACGGAGCTCCATCGCAGTCTTTAACACTGGTAGCATGCCGCGACAGCGTGGACGTGAACCGTATGTGCAGTTTACGGACTTTGAGCGAGGGCGTATAGTGGGCATGCGGGAGGCCGGGTGGACGTACCGCCGAATTGCTCAACACGTGGGGCGTGAGGTCTCCACAGTACATCGATGTTGTCGCCAGTGGTCGGCGGAAGGTGCACGTGCCCGTCGACCTGGGACCGGACCGCAGCGACGCACGGATGCACGCCAAGACCGTAGGATCCTACGCAGTGCCGTAGGGGACCGCACCGCCACTTCCCAGCAAATTAGGGACACTGTTGCTCCTGGGGTATCGGCGAGGACCATTCGCAACCGTCTCCATGAAGCTGGGCTAAGGTCCCGCACACCGTTAGGCCATCTTCTGCTCACGCCCCAACATCGTGCAGCCCGCCCGCCTCCAGTGGTGTCGCGACAGGCGTGAATGGAGGGACGAATGGAGACGTGTCGTCTTCAGCGATGAGAGTCGCTTCTGCCTTGGTGCCAATGATGGTCGTATGCGTGTTTGGCGCCGTGCAGGTGAGCGCCACAATCAGGACTGCATACGACCGAGGCACACAGGGCCAACACCCGGCATCATGGTGTGGGGAGCGATCTCCTACACTGGCCGTACACCACTTGTGATCGTCGAGGGGACACTGAATAGTGCACGGTACATCCAAACCGTCATCGAACCCATCGTTCTACCATTCCTAGACCGGCAAGGGAACTTGCTGTTCCAACAGGACAATGCACGTCCGCATGTATCCCGTGCCACCCAACGTGCTCTAGAAGGTGTAAGTCAACTACCCTGGCCAGCAAGATCTCCGGATCTGTCCCCCATTGAGCATGTTTGGGACTGGATGAAGCGTCGTCTCACGCGGTCTGCACGTCCAGCACGAACGCTGGTCCAACTGAGGCGCCAGGTGGAAATGGCATGGCAAGCCGTTCCACAGGACTACATCCAGCATCTCTACGATCGTCTCCATGGGAGAATAGCAGCCTGCATTGCTGCGAAAGGTGGATATACACTGTACTAGTGCCGACATTGTGCATGCTCTGTTGCCTGTGTCTATGTGCCTGTGGTTCTGTCAGTGTGATCATGTGATGTATCTGACCCCAGGAATGTGTCAATAAAGTTTCCCCTTCCTGGGACAATGAATTCACGGTGTTCTTATTTCAATTTCCAGGAGTGTATGTTGCTTATGTTCTTGCCTCTCACTGGTTGTTGGAAAGTATATCTCCATTGGCCATGCCACACTGACAAATTGCAAACTTATGAGCAATAGATAATCTCCACTTTGATTGCTGCTGGTCCTGACCTAGACAATTACCTATTCTCTCCTCATTACCTTTTTCAATAACGGCACAACTAGTATGTGCACTGGGTACAATAGAAGAATACCTGAATTAGAGGACTTATTTATGTTTGTTATAGGGGTTTGTATGCTGTCTGTGTGCCTTCATAACAGAGACTGAGCTGTCAGCTTCTTATTTTTTAATTTTTGTGTTTTCTTAATTTTCTATTCTGTTGTGACTTCTTATTTTTAGTTTCTGGTGTGTTTTCTTGACTTCATGTTGCAACATCATCATTATGCTTGCTATATAATTAATTGTGAGTGCTGCATGTATTTCAGGAAGATTCTTTGCAACTTTTCGGGAATACCAGAGGAATTTTCATTTACAAAATATGCCAATTCCAGAAGATTTTCTATTACTCTACTTCCATCTTTTATTGATAAGTTATTATACGTGTATCTGCCTTCCCAGTTTTGTGGTTTATAACATCCCGTACTACTTTGCTTTTACTTTCTTCATTTATTTCATTTTGTCACTGAATAATGTTTTTGCAGTAAGCAGTAACATGCTGTATATCTTGTATTATCCTGTGTTCATAACTTAAGGACTGTGGAGTAGTGCGGTACTTTTGTGAAGAACTAAGAAATTTTAGTGTCTAGAAGGACTTTCTAATACCCATTGTTATCTGTTTTCCTTAATTGCTGCCGGCTGGTGTGGCCGTGCGGTTCTAGGCGCTTCAGTCTGGAACTGAGTGACCGCTACGGTCGCAGGTTCGAATCCTGCCTTGGGCATGGATGTGTGTGATGTCCTTAGGTTAGTTAGGTTTAAGTAGTTCTAAGTTCTAGGGGACTGATGACCTCAGAAGTTAAGTCCCATAGTGCTCAGAGCCATTTGAACCTTAATTGCTGCTGTTCAAGTGACTACTTTTGGAAATGTCTCCTCAAAAATTAATTTAAACATTGTACAGAATCTAGAAGACTTAGGATCTGTAGTCTTTTTCATACATATTTCATTCCAGGTGTGATTTGCTTTTGCCATAGAAAAAGTGTGTATTTATGTTCCAAGAAGATTCATTTGTAGGCCTACAGTTTTTTGCATTTTACCAATCCTGTTTTTAGCTTTATTATCTGACAGTAATGATCAGAGAGGCCAAGATCTTTTTTATAAACATTTTACAATTTTCCCTGCCAATATCTGTAAATACACGGTTGAAGGCTGGTGGTTTTAGGAAGTTATTAGTAATTTAACCCCAACACCAGTGGTAATATTCATGTCCCCACTTATTGTTATGTTAGTTTTTGAGCCTGCAACAGTTTTCAGAGCTTCAGTTAATTTGTTGAAGAAAGTGTCCACATTACCACCAATGGTACACAGAGAGAATGGTTAACTGTTTGTGGATGCCTTGTTTTACTGGCGGAACACATGTGAATTTACAATGTGTATATACAGTAATTGAGATCAGATCTTCTCTAGTCTTAAAATGCGCACCACTTCTGATATACATGTGTACATGTTCCCCAAACCTTTAGGGTGGTTCTGCACTAGTAACTTGCACATTCATGTGATGATAACACTATATGCTGTATTTCAATGTCTCTTTGCCAGTGCTCTGTGCTGTTCAAAGAGTGTAATTCAGCATGAAGCTAGTGTACTTTATTTTTAATAG
This sequence comes from Schistocerca serialis cubense, assembly GCF_023864345.2. Classification (NCBI taxonomy): domain Eukaryota; kingdom Metazoa; phylum Arthropoda; class Insecta; order Orthoptera; family Acrididae; genus Schistocerca; species Schistocerca serialis. Next base: position 973,847,926 of record NC_064640.1, on the reverse strand, counting down.
ACTGCATAATTTGATGATGAATATGTAATTCTAAACAAATTGTGACATTTGTCCTTATGACTGCATTTTCCCTCTGATAACTGGTGAGTGTGCACACCACCACGATACATTCTATCTGCAGTGTACATGTAGAAGAAATCTTTGGACAGGTTGTTTCACTTTTAAGGGAGGGGAGCCTGTTTTCATGATGTATTCTAAAATGAGACCTACCAATCCTACCCATGACAACAGGTATTTGACCATGTGTGCTCCCGTCTGCTATACTTTCACTAATTAACTCCACCAGCATTGTCTTTCCAAGCCCTGTTAAGGTGCAGGCCATGCCTAATGTAGTCAAATCTCCCAATAGTCCACACTGGCATGAGTGCAATGTGTGGCCAGTCATCAGTCCCATTTCCAGCTCTCCATTGACTTGTCATACAACACTGCCCAAACAAGACCGATCATGCTGCCAGAAGAGCTCATCAGGCACACATTGGTGCTACCAGTTGGGGAAGATATCATACTCAGGTCACAACTTATGTTGAACTTCCTGTCCCTATTCAAACTGATCTGAGCCCCACCAGCACTATCCGATCATCTTTCATGAAATCCTTGCACAGAGGCCCTCAGTCACCTCAGTCACCTGGTTCAGCCCAGCATTCAGTATGGAAACAATAGTGACCCCATACTCTTCCCCTTACTCTCTTATAATTAAGCGCCTACACCTCTGCCATGACACCTAGCTACACTACTCTCTGTTTCCTAACGTTATTGGTATTCTTAGCTTTCCTACTCATGAGCAGGGTCTGCCCCACATTTCCTGTTCATGCACCAGAGGCTCTTCTCCCCTTTACTCTGGCAGCTGAAACCTGTTCCTGGTAGACACAGCAAAACAACCAAACTGTGTTCTCCACCTCGCACACTTCCCAGGCTTCCTACCAACTGGCAGATCCCAACCAGGCCCTTCAGCATTGCCTTCCTTTATCCTCACTAGTCTTCTCCTCGCGTCTTCCACTTGTGCCTGAAGTGCACAGACCTTTCCTCCCTGTTCCTCTATCTGTCTGTTACTACTGTACATTTTGCATTTCCAAAAGAGGCTCTCTGTGACTGCCACTGAGTTCTTCCCCCCTCCCCTCCTGTGAAACCATTTGCTACAGCTCCCACAATGTACACTACTACTCACTTTCCCAGGACATTTCCCACAGTTTTCACTCATTGTCAAATGAAATAACTGTAGCAAAATATAAAAACTGTATATATCTAGAACCAAAGTAATATTCTGAAATGTTTGTAAGCTTGTGAATATGTGTTATGTTTACTTTGGGCTCCACTGCAGTAATTGCAGACATATGTACATAAACAGAGCATTAGATTGAAGTCACACCTAACAGAAATTCAAAACAATATGAGATATTTCCTAAACGCAATGTAGAGATGGCAAATCTTCACTTATGTGACAAGGAAAAGGACACTTGTGCAGATACTCATACCATTATGTAAAATATGCACAGATGTGCACAGTTCATCATGAGCATGAAATCATTATGTAAACAAAAGACAGACCTAGATAGCACCAACTGGAAATTAGTTGTACAGGCAAACTTTCAATACAATAATCACTAAGTGTGCTAAAAAAGTATTGAAAATTTGGAACTGAAGAAAAAGAAAAAAAAATCAAAACTTGTGTTTTGATGAGCACTAAAATCACAATTATGAGACAATAGCAAAAGCTGCTACACTTGTATATACGCCTACAAAATGTTTCATAGTTAGTTAACTCAGTGTTTCATAGATAAATCTGATTTATCTCTATCAAAATGATGTGGTGCCTATAAGGTATATAGGACTGCAAGCTAGAAATTTACAGATTACTAAATACCATGACAACCAAAAATAATGCATGTGAGGATACTACATAAATAAGTTTAACAACAAAAAGACATGTACTTTCTGTGCATACTACTAGTCTTAATTAAAAATTTGTCATCAGAGTAGCAAGAGATGTCCAGAAGAAATGATAGCCGTTTATGTGTAAACTTTGCTTGCCTGCATGGTACTATCAGGCAATTAATCAATGTCATTTTCTTATTTCACATTCAGATGAATTATTTATGACAGTTTTCCAGTGGTGGCTGGTGCTTATTTTCATTGGGAGGAGGGGGTGAGATGAAAAAGCAAGAAACTTGAAAACAGAATTGTTGTTATATAACCTTCATTTTTGTCATTTACGGGAGAGGAAAGGAATCTTTCAACAGGTTTCTTCCCCTTTATATAACACAGTCCAATGTCAAAGTGATTTTTGCATGTAATATTTGTTGTTTTGTCTATCTGCCCAGAAACAAACGTGGCACCACCATGTCCAGCACAGTTCTGTACAATACATCAGGAACAGACGGGTTTCTTTGACCACGACCTCACATCCTGTAAGGCTTACCAGCAGCTAGTGTAAAAGTTCATTTTGTATAATGTGTGACACATAGTTAAATGACAGAAGTAAGAGAGCTGCTAAAATGGTCATCTAACACACTGTCAAGATTTCCTAGAAGAGATAACAAATAAGACATTACTACAGGTAGCTGACTCCCATTTTTCAATGGGAGCCCTTGGTGCTCCACAAAATGTTAAGCACACTATTACTCTGTTTAATGTGTGTCTATTTTTCATAACTAATTCATTATGTTTCTGAATTGACATTTTATATGCTGAATCAATGTGAGCAGCAGTGTTACTGGCACCAAACTTTTTGTATTTACAAGCATTTTCTCTTTCCTCATGTTTCTTAATTCAGTCACATAAATGCTTTAGATCCTTACAACCAACCTGTGCCCACAATCTTTCACCACCAAATAATACACCATAAAAACAAAATAACTTTTATTTCTCTTCATCCACTGTCAAACACGAATTCTTGCAGAACCATGTATTCTAGAGAGTTCTGTTCTTTGTTTCATCAAGTTGAGACATTAAGAAACCTTTTGGTTGACATGTATCTAACCACTTGATTTCTAGCTTCTCTTCCATATTTAATAAATTGAAGGGCATTTTTAGCAAACAATCTACTTTGTTAAGATATTCAAGTTCAACTCCACAGGTCCAGAATACAGAACACTACTGAGAGATGGCCTCATTTGCTGTTTGTGATGTTTCCTGTTGATGACTCCCAATAGGGTGAGAATTGAGTGGGGAGGGGGGGGGGGGGATGGTGCAAGGCAACTCCAGGTAGGTGCATTGAGTGATGCAGGCGAGAATTCAAGTTACGGGTACAAGCTAGCTGGCTCGTAACGTTGTGTAGAAATGTGTACAGATTGGAGAGTGGTAACAAGACAGACACAGCAGGGTTTGCTGGGATGCCCGAGATGATCCATCCACTGGGTCAACCTAAGGTGACACTAAACTATCCTACAGTGAGGAGTGACATGAAGAAAGGGAAATAGTTTGGTCACATCACTGCGACTGCAGTTTCCAGAACTGGGGGGAGAAGGATACAGGCGGAAGCATGTGGCTTGTGGAAGTGTGGTACGATTGCATTGGCAGCACTATTTGAAGTATTTCTTCTGCATCTGGCAACAAGGTGATGCCACCAGATACTGTGGCAGCTGCTGGAGTTTCGGTTTAAAACAACCTGATGTGTATCTGTTGCTGTGGACTGTATTCGTCTGAGCTCTAGAAGAAATGTTGTTTGTGGGCTGGAGCTGCAGCAACGTGCATTATGTGACTGTATGGCTGTTGCCTGTGTCACCAGTTATACAACAATCTCTTGCATACTTTTGGTAGAGATTTGATGTCAAAGAAAGGCTGTTTTTTCAGTAATTTAATCATGACATGTATCTTCATTCAGTACTAAAGTAGCTAGGCTGCCTTGTTAATGCAGTGGTTAGAGTTTTTAATTGGCATTTCAACTCTGGGAGTAGGCATAATTTTTCTGTATTTCCTAATTTTTTTCTGCCCAGTAAAGTTGCAGTGTAAATTGTATTTTGAATGATACATATCTACAATTATAGTTTTTAAAACACTGAACACATAAGTTTTTAATTACATCATTCCCCTTGTGGTAGTAGACGAGATTTTCCACATATCCACATATCCATTGATAAAGTCAATAATTGAAAGTTGAAGCACACAAATAATCACTACATGATGATGGTAATGAAAATAGTGACAGAGTTTGGTTAGTACCTGTGAAGTGGGATTGCCAGCCCCACTGGTGGTGTAATGGACATGGTTCTGATTGACAGACTCAATGGCTGAAAAATATATGGGGCAGGCAGATGAAAACTGAAAACCTGCCAAAATGGCACCATGGAATTCAAATGTAATAATCATCACACACATTAAGACATCTATCCCACCATAAGACATGACTCAGTTCCAGTTTTGTAGAATGCAGTCACTGATGTCTCCATGACTACACTAACTCTTGCACTCGCTCATCTGACTGGAACCAATATCCATACATGTCTTTGTTCACGTTACCAATGATGCAAAAATCACATGGTGGAAGGTCTCGGTTGTACAGAGAATGTTGTAGTGTTTCCAACCAAATCACTGAAGTTTTGCCTTTCTCAGTTGGCAGTCTGGCGGGCAGGCATTATCATACAACAGGATGATTCCATCTGAAAACTTTCCAACCACCTGAGGAAACATCACACACTTACCCCACAAAGGAACTCCAAAGATGTTCACACAACTTCTGGCAAGATCACAATGATGTTCTTCTTAGACTGCAGGGACCCTCTGCTCATAGTTCCTCAAGCGTGAAACCATAATCAATGCACAGCGCTATGAAGACACTTTGCAGAAACTGCGGTGTACTATAAAGTCAACATGCGAAAAGCTGTTGGAGGGAATCATCCTGTTGCACGATAATGCCTTCCCCCAATTGGACTAAGGCTGTACTTCAGCGATTTGGTTAGGAAACACTGCAACATCCTCCATGCAGCCCATATCTGTCACAGTGTGATTTTCACATCTTTGGCAACCTGAAGGAAGGCACACATGGACATCAGTTTCAGTTGTATGAAGAAGTGCAAGAGTAGGTGCGGTTGTGGATCTGTCAGTGGCTGACCGAGTTCTATGAAACAGGAATTGATCATCTCATCTCCCAGTGGGATAAATGTCTTAACGCAGTTTTGAATGGAACCATTCCATGCTCACTTTATGGCAGGTGTTCGGTTTTCTTTAGACTGCCCCTTGTATACCAGAGACTGAACTTAAATATAGTTGAATTAATGCAAAACATTACACGTAGATAACGTGGCTATGTGATGTGTATGGTTGCCAGGCAACTACCTAGGATGAAAGAAGCAGCAGTAATAGGCCAAGAAGGAGAAGGTGGAGCCCCCTTTTTTGTACTTTGGGAGATAAATATAGCTCAAAAAAAGGTAGCAATGCTGATAATGGACCAGACTGCATGGCGGGCTGTAGTGCATGGAAGAGAACAGGATTAATGTTTAAAGGCAAAATACATCTTTAAAAGTGGAATAATAAAAATGATTGTGCTCTCATATCTGTGTTAGTGGTAAATAGTTGTATGTTATTTGTATAAGACATGGTTTAATTGCTCTATAACAATTAAAAAGACAGCTGCCATATTCTATAGTCTAAAATTAGAAGAAAAGCATTCATCTATAACCAGAATGAAACTCTCACGACTGCAGTAACTAGGCAGCATAGCTACACAACGTGAATGAAGATACTTGTTGTTCATGTGCTTACAGTGTTACCAAAGTTCCTTTCTTTGACATCTATTTTATACCAAAAATATGCATGGGACGAAATTTTGTTAGAGACTTTTTTGTGTGTTTAGTATGCAAGGAGTTACACTGTGGCATATGAGTGTGGTTGAACCTGTATGTGCTTTTCATTCTCTAGGCAGAGCAGACTATTTGAGTAATCATCCCAGTAGAGTCAGGGACTTTTCAGCCAAATATCAGGCAAGCTGCTATTGGAGTGGAAGGAGTCCCAATTTATAATTTTGGGACTCAGTGGGCATCCAGTTGAGAGGATGGTTGAAATAACAAAAACGTATTTATCACTAACTCACCAGCTTTATTGCTAAAGACTAACAGATACATGAGTGCCTGAGAAGAATACCAACAGACTGAGTGGATATGGCATCTAAGAGGACGGAAAAGTTGTATCTGCTCGGGTCAGGAGCTGGCTGGCAAGAGCAGATGAGAGATCTCCTCAACTACACTCCTCAGTCTGCTCCAAGGCCCTCATGTGACCATTTCTACTTCTCTCATTGGTGGTTCTACAGCATCAATGTTATTCCTGAAGCATCCCCTTGTCAGCAATGCCGACTGTGAGAGTGATGTTTACTGAGCAACACATGAACAGAGTGTGGGTTGGTGCTGGAATTTGGTGCCAGACCAGCCCAGGCTCAGCCACAGCTTACAACAAAAACTTAGTTACTTCAAATGATGAAAAAAAATTTACTTGGAAATATCTACCTTCCGTACAGACTTCTGGCCCATCTTGTACAGAATGAGTGTCCATAACACTGTACATCACTCTGCCCTCTGCAGGAGCAGAGAATTTGGTTCAGACAAGGATACAAACTTTTAAGAAGGAAGCTCCCTTAAAAAGGCGCCATTTACTGGGGACATAATTTTGTAAGGGAGGATGAATTAGATTTAAATCTGTTTCATTTAGAAAATGAAAGTGGGCCATGATACAGTATAAAGCTGTAGAATATACAATGTTGTGGCTTGAGCTTTACAATAATAGCCACAGAGCTGGCAAGGTACAGGGTGTGGTGGCAGAGTGACAGCATGGTGACAGCACCAAGCACAGTGATGGAGTATGGGTGCCAATAACTACAGTGTTGATGCTGCTGAATGGTGGTGGCAGTTGTGGTGACCAGGTGTCACATATTAATGGCAGGCAAGGCTATAACACTCTGTGGAAGAGGCAAATCAGTTGGGGTTCAGGAGGGTGATTTCAGAAGAGGAGGAGAGGGTGAAGGACCAGTTTAACAGAAACTCTAAAGGCCACTAGACCCTTTAGCAACCAGCTTTGATTGGTTTAATGGAACATGAAATGTTGGTAGAACAGCTTCTAGCTTCTTATATAAAAGTAGTGTAGTTGACTGACTGCCTAGGCAGCTATATCATTGTACTAATCCCATCTACAGATGGCATAACCCTTTAGCATGTTTACATTTGAATATCTACTATAATTGATCCCATATATTACTTCATCTCAGTTACATATTACAACTGACACTACACAACTTTACTTTTGAAACCATCCCTGTGACCATTAACATTCTGGTCCAGCTTATAGTTCATTACTTTATGTCATGAACATGAGAAGACAGAGTTGTATTAATCTGAATTATAATACCAAAGTACACAATGGAAACAAGACTAACATACCAGCACCTTAATCGTAAGGCTTAAAATTAATGGAGGGCCATGGCTAGACAATAGTACACTCTTCTTTCCAGCATTAAATATTTAAGAATGTTAGTCACAACAGTAATCTTCTTCTTCTTCTCACGGCATTATAACTCTGTTTGGGTTTTAGTTTCCTCCATTCTGCCTTCACCAGTACGGTTCTCTGCCTTCCTTGGACTCTGAGAGATTTTATATCTTCTTCCACATCATCTATCCACCATTTTCATGGCCTTCCTCTCTGTCTTCTTCCAGTTGGCCTTCTTTCAAAAATCTTTTTTAGTTGTTCTTCCAGTATCCATGTCCAAACCAGGCTATTCTTCTACTTTTTATAATTCTTATGATGTCAGCTCCTTGTATGAGGTGATCCTGCTTAGTATTCATCCTAGATCTCCATAAACCATTAGTATCCTGAACTGCCCCATAGCTCTTGTGCAACACTCTATATTCAAATATCCTGAGCTGCTGCTCATCATCACTCATTATCGTCCATGTTTTGCGTCCAGAGGTTACAACTGGCCTGATCGTGACGTTAAATAGTTGCAGCTTCAGCTGCCTATTTAATAACCTATAGACCAACAATTTCTTAAATGTGTAGAAGCACCTATTATCACTTAGGATGCACAGTTTTATTTCAGTTGACATGGAATTTGTGCTGTTAATATTAGAGCCCAAATAGTCCAAGTTCTGCACATGCTCCAAATTGAAACCATTTGCTGATAGTCTATCCAAGTTATTATTTTCCTTCCTGGTGAAATTCATGTACTTAGTCTTTGTTTCATTTATAGTAAGGCCTCTAGGTTCTGTGGCTTCTTTAAGTTCAAATATTGTCCTCTCTGATGATACCCTTCTTCTGCTAATAATTGCAACATGATCAGCATATGCGGATATCTGAATAGATTTCATGCCTATGTAACCAGATATCTGAAGCTTTCGCATGGCTGCTTCAAGAATCAGATTGAAAAGCATTGTTGAGAGTGTATCCCCTTGTCTGACTCCTTTACTATTGCTAAACCAATTGCTCAGTACTCCATCCACTCACACTGCAGCCTTGGAACCCCCTCAAGAATCTCTTCTGCATATGGTGCTAACCTGTTGTAGATAATACTACAGAAGATTTTATAGGTTACATTCACCAGAGTAATTCCTCGGTAATTTGAGCAGCAGGTCTTGTCTCCTTTCTTGTGTATTGGTTGAATTACACCTAAGATCCATTCATCGGGGATTCTTTCCTGACTCCATATCAACGTAATAAGTTTGTAGATCTGATTATAAAGATCAGTTCCCCCATTTTTTAGCAGTTCTGCAATTATTTCATCAGTTTCTGGTGCTTTGTAATTTTTTAGACAATACACTACCTTCTGTACTTCCTCTAATGTTGCTTTCTCTATTTCTAGATCTGCGGTATTATAAGAGTGGCTGCTCATTCCTGGTAGGATTTCTTTCCAAAATTCCCTTGAAGTATCCTCTCCATATATCCAGAACATCTTGTTTATCTGTCAGCAAATTTCCCTCTTTGACCTTACAAGCTGTTGTTTTCAGTCTATATTCTTGAATTCCTTCTTTAATTTTCTTATAGAATTTTCTGCTTTCATGCCTTTGGTAGTTCTCCTCCATCTCCTCTATCTTTCTCTTCGAGGCTTCCCTTTTTTCCTTCTACATACCCTTGCTGCCTCTATTCTATTTTCATTATATGGTACCTGATTTGATCTAGTATTCTGCTGCAAGCATTTCAGCCTTGCTTCCATTTTCTGTTCCACTGCCTGTCTACATTCATCATCATACCAGTCTTCATTCCTAAGTCCCTTTGTTTCCCCCAGTATTTCATGTGCTGTTGTCCTAATGTCATCTATAATAGAGTTCCATTCCTTGCCTATATCATCTCCACCAGCTTTTGTTTGTTACTCCTGTCTCAATGTGTTCCGGGCCTCCTGAACAATAGACCTATCTTTCCTGTATTCCATTTCTTTACTCTGGTACTACTTCCTTAGGCAGCCATGGCAAGTTTCTGTCTCATTTTTTCTCCTACTAGGTAATGGTCAGACTTAGAATTAATTCACCAGAAAGTGTGCTCATTTGCCATATCAGATCACCACATCCTTGATGTCAGTATATGGTCTATTTGGTTTGCTTCATTTGTTCCTGGTATTTTCCATCTCCATTTGTAGATGTTTTTCCTTGGAAAACAGGTACTTACAGCCTTCAACTTGTTTGCAGAAGCAAACTTGGCAACCCTCATACCATTATTATTATTATTATTATTATTATTATTATTAGTTTCATCATGTAGACTTTCCGTACCAAACACACTTCTGAACCCCTCTTCCTTTTCCAGTTTTGCATTATAGTCACCAAGAACTATTTTGGAATCATATCTGGGTACTGTGTCACAAACCTTCTGTAGCTGATAATAGAAGATGTCCACAGTACCTGCGTCTGATTCTTTGGTTGGTGCATATACATTCATAAAGGCCACAGTGTGAAATTTGTCTTTCATAAGCAGAGTACATATTCTTTCATTATGTGAGGTGAAAGCAATAACAGATCTTCACATATCCTTGGAGACTATAAACCCAACTCCATACTCCCCTTGTCTTTTGTCTTTTCCTGAATAGTACAGGGAGTATTTCTGCTTATAAATCTCTCCTCTTCCCTTCCACTTGATTTCCTGGAGTGCAAAAAATCCCATACCATACCTTAGTACCTCTTCTGCAACACTACTCATTGCTCCTGTTTGCAACAGCATACCCACGTTCCAAATTGAAGCACCAGTAAGTCAATATTCCTGTTTCCTAGCACAGTTTGTCTTCATAGGGGCAGTCTGGTATTCCTTGTTCAATTATTCAAACAATGGAAAATCCCGGATGGAATGTAACAATATCAGAGAAGGAAAGTTGCTACTCATCATATAGCGGAGATGCTGAGTCGCAATAGGCACAACAAAAAGATTCACACTATTAGAGCTTTTGGCCATTGAGGCCTTTGTCAGCAGTAGACACACATACACACATGCGCGCGCGCACCCACACCCACACACACACACACACACACACACACACACACACACACACACACACACACACGTCTGCAGGCCCAGAGAGCTGAAACCACACTGTGAGCATCAGCACCAGTGCATGATGGGAGTGGCGACTGGGTGGGGGTAAGGAGGAGGCTGGGATGGGGAGGGGGAGGGATACTATGGTGGGAGTGGCAGACAGTGAAGTGTTGCAGTTTAGAGAGGGTAGGAGAGAAGGTGCAGAGGGGGGAGGGGGTAAGTAGTGGAAAGGAGAGAAATAAAAAGAAATTAGAAGACTGGGTGGTGGTGAAATGACGGCTGTGTAGTGCTGGAATGGGAACAGGGAGGGGGCTGGATGGGTGAGGACAGTGACTAACGAAGGTTGAGGCCTGGAGGGTTACAGGAATGTAGGATGTATTGCAGGGAATGTTCCCACCTGCGCAATTCAGAAAAGCTGATGTTGGTGGAAGGATCCATATGGCACAGGCTCTGAAGCAGTCATTGAGATGAGGGATATCATGTTTGGCAGCATGTTCAGCAACAGGGTAGTCCACTTGTTTTTTGGTCAGTTTGTCAGTGGCCGTTCATGTGGACATGACAGCTTGTTGGCTGTCATGCCTACATAGAATGCAGCACAGTGGTTGCAGCTTAGCGTATAAATCACATGACTGGTTTCACAGGTAGCCCTGCCTTTAATGGGATAGGTGATGTTAGTGACTGGATTGGAGTAGGTGGTGGTAGGAGGATGTATGGGACAGGTCTTGCATATAGGTCTATTACAGGGGTATGATCCATGAGGTAAGGGATTGGGAGCAGGGGCTGTGTAAGGATGGACGAGTATATTGTGTAGGTTCGGTGGACGGTGGGATACCATCGTAGGAGGGGTAGGAAGGATAGTGGGTAGGACATTTCTCATTTCAGGGCACGACGAGAGGTAATCAAAACCCTGGCGGAGAATGTAATTCAGTTGCTCCAGTCCCAGGTGGTACTGAGTTATGAGGGGAATGCTCCTCTGTTGCCGGACTGTCGGACTTTCGGAGGTGGTGGGAGACTGGAAAGATAAGGCACGGGAGATTTGTTGTTGAACAAGGATGGGAGGATAATTACGGTCAGTGAAGGCTTCAGTGAGACCCTCGGTATATTTTGAGAGGGACTGCTCGTCACTGCAGATGGCTAGGCTGCACGGAAGGGACTTCTTGGTATGGAACGGGTGGCAGCTGTCGAAGTGGAGGTATTGCTGGTGGTTAGTAGGTTTGATATGGAAGGAGGTACTGATGTAGCCATCTCTGAGGTGAAGGTCAACACCTAGGAAGGTGGCTTGTTGGGTTGAGTAGAACCAGGTGAAGCAAATGGGGGAGAAGTTGTTGAGACTCTGGAGGAATGTGAATAAAGTGTCCTCACTTTCAATCCAGATAGCAAAGATGTCATCAATGAATCTGAACCAGGTAAGGGGTTTAGGATTCTGGGTTTTTAGGAAGGATTCCTCTAGATGGCTCATGAACAGCCACCAATAAACTGTGCCCAAAAAACAAGTAGACCACCCTGCTGCTGAACACGCTGCCAAACATGATATCCCTCATCTCGATGACTGCTTCACAGCCTGTGCCATATGGATCCTTCCACCAACATCAGATTTTCTGAATTGCGCAGATGGGAACTTTCCCTGCAATACATCCTACATTCCCGTAATCCTCCTGGCCTCAACCTTCATTAGTCACTGTCCTCGCCCATCCAGCCCCCTTCCCTTTTCCCATTCCAGCACTACACAGCCGTCATTTCACCACCACCCAGTCTTTCAATTTCTTTTTATTTCTCTCGTTTCCACTACTTACCCCCTCCCCCCTCCGCACCTTCTCTCCTGCGCTCTGTCTAAACCGCAATGCTTCACTGTCCGCCACTCCCAGCATAGTATCCCTCCCCCTCCCCGCCCCAGCCTCCTCCTTACCCACCACTCAGTTGCCACTCCCATCATGCGCTGGTGCTGTTGCTCGCAGTGTGGTTTGAGCTCTCTGAGACTGCAGACGTGTGTGCAAGTTGCATTTGTGTGTGTGTGTGTGTGTGTGTACTGCTGACAAAAGACCTCAATGGCCGAAAGCTCTAATTGTGTGAATCTTTTTGTTGTGCCTATCGCGACTCAGTATCTCCGCTATATGGTGAGTAGCAACTTTCCTTCTCTGGTATTGTTGATTTATTCACAATAATAGACTCTTTACAAGCCAGGGGTATCAATCCTGTGCTCAACCATCAATCTGGAGGACCGGGCTTTCATTTCGGGGTTAGCTCCCCTAGAGGGGTTGACGACCTAGCCTTCAGAGTTCCAACCTACCCTATGATGTGGGACGCAATTCATCTAGCTCATCAGTCGAGACCACTCTAACTTGAGTGACCCTGCCAGTAGCTATACTACTGCCAGCACAGCTCTCGACCTCATTAAATGCAACCACTCCTGCCTGGCACTGAAGGTGCCTACGATAAGCAGAGTCCCCTGGGAGGGGGTCAAAACAGTGGTAATCTGACCGAATTTGTGGGCTAAGCTTATCAACTGACTGGAGTAGGTAATTATTTCAATAACTAGGCAGCACAGGCCAACTATCAGGTTGTGGCACTACTAAAGGCAATTCAGGCATATACAATGGAAAAGACTTTACACTAACATTTTGCAAATATATTAGATGAGTTGATAGTTTAAATGACAGTGCAATCAAACCACAATAGGGACTAATATACAAGACACTACGGCCAGTTAAGGTAACCCTGTAAGTCTGAGACATAAAATCATCATGATAAAAAAGGAGTGCTGTCACAGTTGGCCGCAGTACAATGTACAATAGGCTAATACCAACAGGCATGAACAGAGGATTGTGCACCACTACAGCTGTGTAAGAGCAGGGGAGTGTCTTTGTTGCCATAAAGAAAAGAGTGATTTCACAATCAGTTACACCACTGTACACGATGAAGTGGAGCACTTGTAATAATTTATATGAATACAAAGCCAAAGTTCAGTGTGATGCATAACAGAATGAGTTTGACAATTCTTACTAACAATCAAGATTTCACTTGTGTGGCAAGCCTGTTTCCTTACAGCTGCCCATGCTGAGGGAAAAGTATGGAGGCTGTAGCACAAATCAGAAATAAAAACGTCTGTGCACTTAAGGCACCAGAAAGATGAGACAAGCGTACTCTAGCAGCTGTGTAGTAGTACGGTCAAGTTGATTTCTGTATAGGATATATCATTCACATTGGTGCCAACAGGTGGAATTAAACATTTGTTAAGATATGTAGGAAAGATTCAGCAGGCAGTAGATTAGGACTAGGTTTTTTTTTTCAGTCCCAGTTGAATAATGGTATGCAGGTAAGGTGACCATATTTTCTAGACTCAAATTCGTGACATTAACATATTTCCTAGGCCCAAATCCAGGACACATTAAAAATTTTGCAAAATAGGCTATATTTATTTATTATATGAGAAGGAGGTTCCAATTAAATGTAATAAATACAAAATATCAATTAAATTTGTTACAACGAAAAGCACATTTACATTTTATTAATACCTTCTAAGATGAATGAGTGTGATCAGGGCAACTGTATTTATCAGTGCTGTGAATTTTCTTTATCAAGTCTGTATTTTACAACATATGAGAAAACTCAGCACAAGTTTCATCACAATTTTTTCTACTCACTAACATTGCTTTCATGGTTTCTACAGCCAACTGTGTTTTGTCACTTGTCCATATATTGTTCATGTGGGAAAATACCCTTTCAGTAGCAGCATTAGTGCCAGGAAGGCAGAAAAGAAACTCCACTAGCTTGAGTACATTTGAGAATGGCACATGATTCTGGCTGAAATGAGAAATCTGTTGTGACAGTGCCACGACATTTAAGAGTGCCGCCACGTCAGTACGCGCAAACGGCGATAGAGGCGCTCCGCAACTCGGCTGAGCACAGGAGCGCCACCTAGCTACGAACGGTGCAGGCCACATGTCACGGCACGGCAGTCAAATGACCAATACGGAATTAGTAGCATGTAACCAGCTATTGTTTCTACGTTTGTATATCCACGCAATTTATTAGTGTTTAAAGGTTATAACACTTTTTGGCGACGAGGTCGGATATTTTTGTTCCTGCGTTGTGGATTTGTGTGTTCGTGTCGGGGCAGACATGGAACAGCTTGTGCAAGCGCTCATTGAACAGCAAACACAGCTGACAGCTGCTATTCAGGCGTTGTCGATGTCGCTTACTCATCGTCTGTCTTCCTATTCTCCGCCTCCGTTCCCTCCTTACGACGAGGCCGCTGAAGACTGGGAGGATTATGAGAAGCGTTTGTGGCAACACTTCTTGCCTTTCGGCATTGTCAACGCTCCTATGTGTAAGTCGTTATTTCTATCTTGGATTTCCCCACTGATCTATCAGCTGCTATCTCAGTTAGCCCCGCTGCGGGAACCTGCCTCTCTGTCCTTCCAAGAAATGTGTGACTTATTGTCTAACTATTACTGAAAAAACACCCAAGTCGTTGCCGCCCGCACGGCGTTCTACCGGTGTCGTAAACAGCCCCATCAATCTTACCGGACTTGGGTGGCGGAACTACACGGTCTGAGTAGGAAATGTCAGTTTGTCACGGACACTCATCGTGAGTCCTATGCTGATTCAATGGTTAGGGATGCTATTCTATGGCTTGCTCCTGATAAGGAAGTTCGGCAACGTGCCTTACAACTGTCAAACCCGTCGTTGTCGGAAGTTCTAAGCATCGCTCAATCTTTTGAAGTGTCTCACGCTGCTGGTGTGCAAATAGACGCGTGGTGTGATGTAGGCGCTATACAGACCACTTTCGACACGGACAATTTGCCTGTTTCCCAGGGGACCGGCGATGTGGCGGCGGTTCACTCGCGTCAACAACGTCGCGTTGGGCCGCCACACTCGCAGCGAAAACAGCAACCACAGAAGCAGGTTCGTTCCGCACTTCCTTCTTGTCCAAGTTGTTTCGTACAGCATGACAAGGCCGCGTGTCCAAAACGTTGGGCCATGTGTAATTCATGTAGGAAAAAAGGCCACATTGCTTCTGTGTGTCAGTCCCCTAAAGTTCCTGTCGACGAGGATGAGGCATCGGACATGGATGTTAACTGTGTGCTTTCTCAAACAAATAAGTTGTTTGTTACTGTTCGTGTTCCGGATAAAGACATTCGCATGCAAGTGGACACTGGCTCTGCAGTAACTCTCATTAATTCTCGCACGTATTTGGAGTTGGGCTCCCCTCCCTTGTCTCCAGTTACGCGGAATCTGAGAACTTATAATACACAGAAAATTCCTATCGTTGGCCAGTTTGAAGCTTCCACTGCCTACAATTCTGTTGTTCGGCCCCTCACGTTTTATGTGGTGGATCATGCGGGCACTGAAAACCTGTTCGGTTATGATGCTTTCCAGTTGTTCGGGTTCTCCATTGATGATGATGTGCACCTCATATCTGAGGATATTCTGTATCAACAGCTGGATGGATTGTGTTCTGAATTCTCGTCCGTGTTCTCTGCTGGTCTGGGTTGTGCCAAGGAATTTGAAGCCCACATTACTCTTAAACCTACAGCTCGCCCTAAGTTTTTCCGGGCACGCCCTATTCCGGTGGCGTTGCGTGCACCTGTCAAGGCTGAGATAGACAAGTTAACAGCTTCAGGGATTCTCCTTCCTGTTACCTCCAGCGAATGGGCATCGCCAGTTGTGGTGGTTTCTAAACCAAACGGGAGTCTGCGATTGTGTGGTGATTTTAAAGCCACTACCAACGCTCAGAGCCTCATTGACACTTATCCTCTTCCCCGTCCTGAGGAGTTATTTACCAAGCTCGCTGGGGGCCAGTTCTTTTCCAAACTTGACTTATCGGAGGCGTACCATCAGTTGCCGTTGGATGCGTCTTCCAAGGGATTTCTCGTCATCAACACTCCTTGTGGGTTGTATCAGTACCAGCGGTTACCGTTTGGCGTCGCTAGCGCACCGGCCATTTTTCAGCGGTTTTTGGAACAGCTCACGGCTTCCGTTCCCAGCTGCATAAACTATCTGGATGACATTGTTGTCACGGGGGCCTCCACTGGGTAGCACCTCTGCAATTTGCGTTCACTGTTTTGGGTTCTGCATTCGGCTGGGTTGAAGTGCAATCTGGACAAGTCACAGTTCTTCCAATCCTCCATCGTGTATCTTGGTTTCCACTTGTCCCGTGAGGGTATACGTCCTCTACATCAGCATGTTGCGGCCATTACCGCTCTACCCCGGCCGTCTACGGGAAAAGAACTTCAGGCGTTTCTAGGCAAGATTGCTTATTATCACAAATTCATTCCACCCGCAGCGGCGGTAGCTCATCCTCTGCATCAGCTGTTACGCAAAAACGTT
The DNA here is from genome assembly GCF_023864345.2 of Schistocerca serialis cubense. NCBI lineage: Eukaryota > Metazoa > Arthropoda > Insecta > Orthoptera > Acrididae > Schistocerca > Schistocerca serialis. The sequence goes on along the minus strand of NC_064640.1, from coordinate 973,831,162 downwards.
CCTTTCTGTTGGTCCGACGAGTGTGAGCAGGATTTTGTCTGCCTGAAGGCTCATTTGCAGTTGGCGCCTTGTCTTGCCACATTCCGTCCGGGTCAGCACTTGGTTCTGGCGACTGACGCGTCCCAGTATGGCCTAGGGGCTGTTCTCGCCCATCGGTATGAGGATGGGGCGGAACGACCCATTGCCTATGCTTCCAAGACCCTCAACGATGTGCAACGGCGTTATTCTCAAATCAAAAAGGAGGCGCTCGCTATCATTTATGCTCTAAAAAAGTTTAGCGTTTTTTTTGTATGGTTCTAAGTTTCACCTCATCACCGACCACAAGCCGCTGGTCTCTCAGTTCAGCCCATTGGCGTCGCTTCCGGATAAGGCAGCTCACCGCCTGCAATGTTGGGCCTTATACTTGTCTCATTTTCACTATGAGATTCACTATCGCCCCACGGCCCAGCACGCCAATGCTGACGTGTTGTCGCGTTTGCCGATGGGCCCCGACCCGGTTTTCGATCGAGATGAACTACTCTGTTACCACATTGATGAGGCAGAACGTCGTGCGGTCGAGGGTTTCCTGCTTACAGGTTCGCAGGTCGCGTCGGCTACTGCGCGGGACCTGGTCCTGTGTCAGGTGATCGGTTTTATTCAACGGGGTTGGCCGGACAGGACCAAGGGCCGGGCATCGGATCCCCTTCGCAACTATCATGCCTTGCACCTTCGTCTGTCTGTTCGTGATGGTGTTGTTCTTCTGGCCACGGATGGCGCATCTCCATGGGTCGTGGTGCCAGCCTCTCTTCACAAAGATGTTCTCAAACTGTTGCATGAAGGCCATTGGGGGATTTCTCGGACTAAGTCCCTGGCCCGCAGGCATGTTTATTGGCCCGGTATTGATTCGGACATTGCCCACATGGTCGCTGTGTGTGGTCAGTGTGCTCAACAATTGGCTGCACCCCGTACAATGCCCTCTCCGTGGCCTGACCCGGCGCGGCCATGGGAACGGGTGCACGCTGACTTTGCCGGCCCCTTCCTCGGCACTTATTGGCTGCTGTTGATTGACGCCTTCTCGAAATTTCCGTTTGTTGTTCGATGTCCGTCGCCCACCACTGCGGCGACGACGCTGGCTTTGTCCAAAATCTTTGCGCTAGAAGGTCTTCCATCCACGATCGTCATGGACAATGGCCCTCAGTTCTCTTCGCAGGCCTTCTGTGATTTTTGTACTGGACACGGGATTCATCATGTTACAGCACCGCCCTTCCATCTGCAATCTAATGGGGAGGTCGAGCGCCTTGTCCGCACTTTCAAAAGCCAGATGAAAAAATTCCTTAGTGATTTTTCCACAGATGACACTCTGTTGCATTTTCTGAGTTCTTATCGCTTCCAGCCTCTGGGTGATCGCAGCCCTGCTGAACTCTTGCATGGCCGCCAACTGCGCACTCTACTGCACCTGCTTCACCCTGCAGGCCTTGTATTGTGTCCTCTCGTGCGGGAAACTACTCGGTGGGTGCCGACGTGTGGGCAGGAGGGTCTGGATCTCGCCCTAAATGGATTCCAGGGGTGGTCAAGGCTCTTCGCGGCTGCCGGCTTTGTGAAATACATACGGACGACGGCATGGTTGTTCGCCATTACGACCAGATGCGACGACGAGTGGTGGCCACGCCGGTGCCACCGCCCCTTCCTTCGCCTCCACCAGCCCGAGAAGCTAGTCCTGTCGCTGCTGCCGATCTCCCGTGCATGTTGCTGCAGCCGACGTCACTACCGCTTCAGAGTCCGGCACCAGTCGCGACGCCGCCTTCTCTGGGACCCATCTCGCTGTAGCACACCCCCAGGTCCACGACACCTATGGATGCTGCTCCGGAGTTTTCACCCATCATCTCGTCCAGGAGACACGTTCCACGCACGGGCGTCCGTCCTTGACATTTTCGACCGTACTCTTGTGTTTCTCTGCGGGATCTTCTTGGGGCCTCCCAAGAGGCCATGGATGTCTCCGTGCTGTCCGTGTCTCCCAGGAAGTGAGTGTTTTTTTTCAATGGGGAAAAGTGTTGTGACAGTGCGATGACATTTAAGAGTGCCGCCACGTCAGTACGCGCAAACGGCGATAGAGGCGCTCCGCAGCTCGGCTGAGCGCGGGAGCGCCACCTAGCTATGAACGGCGCCGGCCGCATGTCACGGCACGGCAGTCGAATGACCGATACGGAATTGGTAGCATGTAACCAGCTATTGTTTCTATGTTTGTATATCCACGCAATTTATTAGTGATTAAAGGGTATAACAAAATCATCTCAACCCATTTTTGACCTGGAACAGTGTTGTTAGCAGTCCATTCAATGATTTTCTCATTGGTTACAAACTGTTTGACACTGACATACTAATCATACATTACATTTTCTGCAAACTGAACATATGACACAGTCTCGCTAACTAGAGAAGAAGTTTTTTCAATGTCATCCCATACAGGCATTTGATTTGAGGTAACCCAATTGTAGCAGTCCAAATCCTCTAAACGTTTTTCAGTCCACTAATTTAAGTAGGATAGAGAAGTTTCATGGAAAAATAATACAGCACCATGAAAACTCTTTACCTCTGCTGGAAGCAGACCTACCTCTGTTTCAAGAGTTTCAAGAATTGTTTTAACTCTTGAGGGAAGGAACTGGTCTCCAATTTTGGACTGCAATGTAGTTTTCAACTTACTAATACAATCAGCCACTTCAAATATAGTGACTGTCCGTCTTTCAACTTTTTTAACTGCTTCATGAAATGATGAAGCCTGACTGTGAACAAAGTATAGCCATACTTCAGACAAAGGGTTGTGAAGTAACAATGGACACTTTTTTTCAGATTGGAATTATGATTTTAGTGGTTTAAACATTTTGATGACTCACTCAACAGCAGGCAACAGTGCTAACCATCTTGTCTGAGCATAACCCAAAATCACTGCAAAATCTGTTTCAACAAAGCTGCAAAAGTCCTTCAGAGTTTCAACTCTCACAGTGTATGATTTGAAATACAGAAATATTTTGAAAACTACCATTTCTATATTTACAGGCAAAATATCAGTAGCTGCTCAAACAGTATTATGCAGTATATGAGCAGCACAACCAACCCCTATCAGTCTATGACCGAGTTCCACTTGTAGTTTAGTAAAAGCATTATTCTGACCTTTTCTCTCAGCACCTCCAAAATTGCAATTAGTGTTATCAGCATACAATCCAACAACTTTTCCTTCTAGGCTGTTTTTTCTGAGGCAGTCTGTTAAATAGCCACTCACAATAGTAGATGTTTCCCCAGGCAACGATTTTAATTGTAATAATCTTACTTTTACACCAGTATTGTAATCAAAATATCTGATGAGGATAGGAAAGACCTTAATCTCTTTGTGGTTAGATGCATCAGTCAGAAGTGAAATAAATGTCACTTTTCTTAATCACGTCGCAACATATCTAATGCATGAGGAGCTAACACATTCACAATTATTGCCTCTGTTTTTGTATGTGCACAAGCAAATTTAGGCTATAATGTCACATGAAGAAGCTTCGATGTACAGTCCATAGATCTGAAACTATGATTGTGCTGAATTGTATGATACACAAAAACGCCCTCTCCTCCTGACCACAAAGTTTCTCTGATGTAAAAAATGACTTTAATGTTGCACTAGACGCTGCTGCAGAGACTGCTCTTTTATGTTTGTCACTTTTTTAATGTAGTTGTATATCATCATGTCCACTGTGACTTAGTGAGAAACTAGAAGCACATGTGTTGCATGTAAAAAAAAAAAAAAAAAAAAGGTTCAAATGGCTCTGAGCACTATGGGACTTAACTTCTAAGGTCATCAGTCCCCTAGAACTTAGAACTACTTAAACCTAACTAACCTAAGGGCATCACACATCCATGCCCGAGGCAGGATTCAAACCTGCGACCGTAGCAGTCGCGCAGTTCCAGACTGTAACGCCTAGAACCGCTCGGCCATCCCGGCCAGCGTGTTGCACCTCACTTTTCCTTTTGAGTCCGAAGAACTAATGTCTTTGATGAATGGAAATTCTTTCTGCAACTGTTCATTGAAGGAGCACTTGCGCTTCTTTGAACTCATTGTTGCAAAAAAGTATTGTTATTGTTATTGACTAGGAAAAACGACTAAACTTATCAAACTTAATATACCATAACACGATGTAACACAAAATTCAATCTGATATAATATGGCACACACAGATGACAAATGGTAGTATTCTAGAGACCAACATACACTGCGTTGGTGATGCCAAAGTCAACGAGAGCGTATATTACTGTTCGTCTGTTCGAGTTACTTTGTATTTCGTCTGCATGTTTGCCATAAAACCTCCTCTGCCTCTTCCATGGCTATCAGAAAATATGCAGATTTCTTCCTTCTTCTGTGTGATTTATGGTTAGAACCGTTTCGACCGCGCGAATGCGTTCGAGTGCGACTTTTTCCCAGTTGTCATGGTCTCTGACTGCCCATTAGCTGTTCGAGCTGTGGCCAACACGTGTTTGCACAGTAGAAACAGTTTGATAACGGTTTCGTCAATTTGTCATACCCTCTTTTCAAACAATTTCCCACCATAACTAAAACTAATAATAAAATATACCGATACAGGACAGAAACCAGATGGCAGTTATAAGAGTCGAGGGGCATGAAAGGGAAGCAGCGGTTGGGAAGGGAGTGAGACAGGGTTGTAGCCTGTCCCCGATGTTATTCAATCTGTATATTGAGCAAGCGGTAAAGGAAACAAAAGAAAAATTTGGAGTAGGTATTAAAGTCCATGGAGAAGAAATAAAAACGTTGAGGTTTGCCGATGACATTGTAATTCTGTCAGAGACAGCAAAGGACTTGGAAGAGCAGTTCAACAGAATGGACAGTGTCTTGAAAGGAGGATATAAGATGAACATCAACAAAAGCAAAACGAGGATAATGGAATGTAGTCAAATTAAATCAGGTGATGCTGAGGGGATTAGATTAGGAAATGAGACACTTAAAGTAGTAAAGGAGTTTTGCTGTTTGGGGAGCAAAATAACTGATGATTGTCGAAGTAGAGAGGATATAAAATGTAGACTGGCAATGGCAAGAAAAGTGTTTCTGAGGAAGAGAAATTTGTTAACATCGAGTATAGATTTAAGTGTCGAGAAGTTGTTTCTGAAAGTATTTGTATGGAGTGTAGCCATGTATGGAAGTGAAACATGGACGATAAATAGTTTGGACAAGAAGAGAATAGAAGCTTTCGAAATGTGGTGCTACAGAAGAATGCTGAAGATTAAATGGGTAGATCATATAACTAATGAGGAGGTATTGAATAGAATTGGGGAGAAGAGGAGTTTGTGGCACAACTTGATGAGAAGAAGGGACCGGTTGATAGGACATGTTCTGAGGCAGCGTGGAGGGTAAAAATCGTAGAGGGAGACCAAGAGATGAATACACTAAGCAGTTTCAGAAGGATGTGGGTTGCAGTAAGTACTGGGAGATGAAGAAGCTTGCACAGGATAGAGTAACATGGAGAGCTGCATCAAACCAGTCTCGGGACTGAAGACGACAACAACAACAACAACAACAACCGATACAGGTGAAATAAATGTCTAATTCGGGACAAATTGGGTCATGATTGTTAATTTCGTGACCAACAGGTGTCCCGAATTACCTTTGAAAAAATTTGGGACAGACACACAAAAATCGGGACTGTCCCGAAAAAAAAAAAAAAAAAAAAAACAGGACGGATGGTCAGCTTACATGCAGGGTGCTGATGTGTAACTGTATTGTGTGAATGTTATACCCTGTGTTGAAAAAATTCATGGGATAGCGATATGCATATATACAGGTGGTGGTAGTATCACATAAATAAGGTATAAAAGGGCAGTGCATTGGCAGAGCTATCACTTGGACTCAGGTGATACATGTGAAAAAGTTTGCAATGTGATTATGGCTGCATGATGGGAATTAATAGACACTGAACGTGAAATCATTGTTGGAGCTAGACCCATAGTTCATTCCATTTCAGAAATCATTAGGGCGTTCAATATTCTGAGATCCACAGTGCCAAGAGGGTACTGAGAATACCAAATTTCAACCATTGCCTCTCACCACAGACAAAAATGTGGCCAAAGGCCTCCACTTATCCACTGACAGCAGCTGTGTTTGTGTAGAGTTGTCAGTGGTTCAAATGGCTCTGAGCACTATGGAACTTAACTTCTGAGGTCATCAGTCCCCTAGAACTTAGAACTACTTAAACCTAACTAACCTAAGGACATCACACACATCCATGCCCGAGGCAGGATTCGAACCTGCGACCGTAGCGGTCGCGCAGTTCCAGACTGTAGTGCTTAGAACCGCTCGGCCACTCTGGCCGGCCAGCTGTCAGTGATAACAGACAAGCAACACTGCATGAAATAACCACAGAAATCAATGAGGGATGTATGATGAATGTACCCATTAGGAGAGCATGGTGAATGTAGCATTAATGAGCTATGGTAGCAGATGACTGATGTGAGTGCCTTTGCTAACAGTATGACATTGCCTGAAGTGCCTCTCCTGGGCTTGTGAACATATCAAGGACTTCTGGTTCCAAACAGCAATGGAATTATTGTGGGTGGTGATGCACCATGTCACTTAGTCACAATTGTTTGCAATTGGTTTGAAGAACATTCTGGACAATTCAAATGAATGATTTGGGCACCCACATCACCTGACATGAATATCATTGAACATTTATGGGACATAATCAAGAGGTTAGTTTGTGCAAAAAAACCTGCACAGGCAACACTTCTATAATTATAGACAGATGTACAGGCAGCATGGCTCAATATTTCTGCAGGGGACTTCCAATAACTTGTCGAGTCCACGCCACATCAAGTTGCTGCACTACGCTGGGCAAAAGGAGTTCCGATTCAGTATTATGAGGTATCCCGTGACTTTTGTCACTTCAGTGTGCAACAGAACTTGCGATGTTTGGTCATCTCCAAGGTAGCTGTTAAGTTGAATAGTGCCTCATGGCTGGTTATTAAGTCACACTGGATAGAATTCATAACCTCTTCCTACTACTGTACTAACTCTGTAGCTACACTGTGGTACATGCATAAACAAACAAATGATTACAGTTTCAGAAAAGCTGGATGACTTATTCAAGAGAAAGAGCTTCATAAACTGAACAAGTCAATAATGTGTCGGTCCATCTCTGGCCCATATGCAAGCAGTTATTTGCCTTGGCATTGATTGATAAAGTTGTTGGATGTCCTCCTGAGGGATATCATGCCAGTTCTTTCCAATTGGCATGCTAGATCATAAAAATCCCATGCTGGTTGGAGGGCCCTGCCCATAATGCTCCCAGTGTTCTCAATTGGAAAGATCCGGTGGCTACTGAAATGTAATCTCAGGATAGTTTGTGATGAATGGCAACAAAATGAGGTGCTGAATATCATCAACATACCAGTGTGCTGTAAGGGTGCTGGTGATGACTATCAAAGGGATCCTGCTATGAAAAGAAATTGCACCACAGACCTTAACTCCTGGTTATTGGATTGAATAGCAGGCAACAGTCAGGTTGGTATCCCACTGCTGTCCGGGGTGTCTCAAGACATCTTCGCTGACCATCAGGGCTTAATTCAAAGTGGGACTCAACAGTGAAGACAATTCTAATCCTGTCAATGAGATTCCATGCCAAGGAATTGGTACTAGGTGTTCACAACAGAGGAGTGAGGTGTAGAGGAATTGAGGTGAATTAATCGTGTACCTTTTACGAAGGAATCTGGTCTTACTAGACAGTGCAGATAACCACAAATCTAAGTACAGAAGTCTGCAGGGTAGGTATTGGAGAGCACAAGAATCGAGAGGATAGCACCTCGAAATTGATGTGAACGCTTGTGGAGGTTGTAGTGAAAACATGAATCCTCATGAAATTGTGAACTTGTGAGCAGTTGCTTAAGTGATGGAAACACCTGTACTCGCAAGGTAGGAGAAAGAAGGTCATATAAATGAGATGTAATACAACCGTAGATGCTGCTTGCTGTAGGCACAGCAGATGGTAAAACAATTCTCTTTTGTATTGTAAAAGTATGACGTTATAGAATGAACTCCTTGAGTGTACTATCCACATTGTGGGTTTTGATGAAGAATATCCAAACAAGGGCAGAATGATGGTCCAGCTGAGGATGCTGGGAATCAACAAACATATGACACATTGCCAGTTTAGTATTGAATGATCAAACTCAATTTGTTTTCTCTCCACTTCCAAACTGAGTTTATGGTGTGAATAATAGACTGAAATTATAGATTCAGAATTATTTCGTGTCCATTGGAGACAAAGTGAGCAGTGCTGTTAGCACTGAAGAATTGCATAAGCAGTATTTTACTTCAGAGACTGCGTTACTTATCTGTGTCTGACACATGAATATTTATGAGTGCTTATGACAGTGCTAGGGTCCTGCACTGTGGGTATTGCTGTACAATATTAAAAAGGTAATGCTTCACTTAGTAGATATATTTGTTTGCGGGTTGGACTGACAGCTAGGTGCTTAGGTGAAGTATGCTTCACAAAACACACTAAGGGAGGCTGTATGACTCATGTTTCTACATGAGGAGTTCAGCAGTTCTTCCAGCAGGGAAAATCCCATTAGATGTGCATTCATTGCCAAATTGTGTTACACAGTATTGAGAGTCAAACTGGCCATGAACAGTAATTTGTTCATAATTTAAATGTAAGTAACACATTTAAAATGTAAGTAACACATTTAGATTGCAAGTTTTGGTGTGGACTACATCATCATTGTTGTAACACAAAGATGAGTAAAGGGAGACTGCCTGTGAGTCATCTCGTACACCAAATAGTGATAGAGCTTCTCCCGGGACACTCAAATTACTGCTGGTTCAAGGAAACTAAGTAGGAGGCAGGGGGACATGCTACACATCCCTGGGCACCAAATTAATTGATGCAATTGTTGAAGGGTATACTTTGTGCTTTGGTTGTGTAAGCATGATGTGTTTATTCCATTGATCCTGATGTGAACTGTGTCAGGAAAATGTGCCCCCCCTGATAAACACATTACAAATACATTCATTATTTTTTTCGCATTGATATTCTACTGATATTAGTCCAGTGGATAAGTATTACTATAAAATATCATCATTAGTTTTGTGAATACTCCTTGACTGTGTGTTTTATCTTTTTATTTACTTAATCTTCTGTGTATTGCTTAATTCATGTCAGTTCCAGAATACACCAAAGAAATTTGCTCATCACCATATGCATATCATAATTTACATGCTGTTTACTGGCGTGATATGGTTCTATGTCAAAAAATTGTGAGTCAGATGTAGTGTTTCTTTAAGTCTGGATCACATAATTAGTAATGTACATGAATGGATTAACGAGATACCCATTATCCCTATCTACTACCTGGTGAAACCACTGCCAAGAAAATGGCCTTGGAAAAATTAGGTTATATGCAGGTGAAGCTGAACCTGCAATTGGCTTTGTATTGCTTTGAGCTATGATGGCTCAACCATACAATTCAATGAGGAATCTGTGGTATGTAAAAGTCTTACAGCAATTACCAGTTCTACACATGTAGTTCAGATTATGTGGCTTTTGGAGTTGCTGTAACAGGTGTTGTCCAAAAGTTTACTGACTGATAATTGAGTACTGGATCAACTCACCAGAAGGTAACACTGACTGCTTACTTAGGCAGCCATTTAAGACATAGTTCACATGCAATGACAAATCCTCAGAGAAGAGTTAAAATGGGCACAGCAACAAGAGAGCAGCAATACCTTGGTAACAATGGCTGGAAAGTAAGATAGAAACCTATTCCGTTGGGATAACATCTCACTGCTTGACAGAAGAAGAAAGACAAAATAGATCCACTGACACTGCAGTAGCTTAAAGAATAGCAGAGGAATATGGAGAAACAAACTGCAATAGCAAACAACAGCAGCCACCTAACGGGTCTCAGTGGCAAAACAGACACTTGTGTTGTGCATTGTCATTAGCGTAAGAAACTGTGTCATTGAAGAGTCATCCCTTTTTGTCCTTGTTTACTGTGGGTAAGAACGAACCTCTTTACATAGATTAGCTAGCAGCCAGCCAGGTTAGGATGGGCTAGTGTCGTTTATAGTCCCTGGAGTCACCACAAGAGGTGATGGTAAGACAGCAAATCTTTACCTCATTACTTGCACTACATTCACTAAATGAGAGAGAATTTAGCCACTTTTAGGACAAATATTTATGATACAGGCAACCTCTGCCAGGTCTTGGTGGGAAGTGAATGGATGTTTGTGCACATGGCTGTGCCTATAGCTGTCTGAATGGTGATTAATGCAGTAAAAGCATAACCATAGACAAGGAAATTACACTGACATAATTTGCTAGTGTACATGCAACACAGGGGCTCTGGAAAGTGTTCTGCTAAAATGTCTGGGCCTATTAAAATGATGTAATATGGCTAGTGTAATATCCACAATAAGAAATTAACCCAAATGGACTGTTCATCACAACTGCTGAATTGGCTACTAAAAGGGGAAAAATCACTGGTAGACCATTCACTGACATCAACTTCTCCTGGTGAAACAATACTTCTAAATGTGGTCTTACAATGTTACAAATAAAACATACAAGAAAAGTGGCGCACAACTGCATTCATATCACACAAGAACCCTTACATGACTTAACTTAAGAGGAGGTCTATCATGACCTCACACACTAGTACACATGTTAAGCATAGCAACATAACAGAAAATAGTAAATGAGTAGCATGGCAAATTCACCACAAAATTATAAGATAAATGCAGCTTAGGCACAATATAAAAACTTGTGTTGCAAAGAGACTTGAGCAGTAGACTCGCCTTAGTGTGATCATAATAATCACATAATTTACCCTTCATATTTGAACCTTGAGTTGGCGGAACTATTCTTGACCTTTTCCTTCAGAGGGAGTGTGCTGCCAATGCCTCAGTGTTACCTCCAAAATAGTCTTAACTGTTGGTATGAATTTTCCTTAAGGATTTTGGTTTCCCTGTTTCTTCCAAGTACTTGCTGTCTGATCATTAATCAAAAATGGAAGTGATACACTGTCAACACATGGTCCACTGTTGCATTCATCAGAATTGTTCCCTTTTGACTTAAGTGTCATGGAACTTTGGTCCACATGGGGCGGGATTTCATTGTGCAGCAGCTGCGATTGATGATTGGCTTACCTGCAGTGATACTGACTTCATACATCTATGTCCCTCCTGATTGAACACAGAATCAAGCAATGGCATAAATTCTTTTATGTGTAATGCCTTCTAAATAGGATCATCGAGGTAGTGGGCATGCAAGACTTGTAAACACAACTTGTTTTGTAATCAAATATGTACCTATTAAATGAATGGCTAGGCAGAAAATTTCCTCATATGGTTGTAAGTACTCATATTTGAGTAGGCTGCACCTCTTGGTGAAGCTTTAGGGAGATGCAAAGTGACTTTTTGCTGACTAGGGTGAGCAGAGTCCATTTCACAGAACTGCCAAACCCTTGCTGAGATGTGTACGACATGAGCAATTGCTGCATGGCTTCAGCCTCACTACAGTCTGAATGAAGTTGTTCTATCCTATCTGCTCTGTGCAACAGGGGAAGGACACATGCAGTTAGTAATGTGTCTTACATACTATCTAAAAGTTTCTGCAGATACATGGGTTGACAATGACTTCGTGTATGTGTTAGTGCAGAGTTCAGTTTATTTTCACAGTCTGATTCTTTAAGTATGCAGGACAATGATATTGTCAATATCAGTGGAGAAATTTTCCAGGAAGGTGGAGGCTCTCAAGGCAAAATAATGTGAATTTGAATTTTATTCAGCAGTAGTGTGCATTAAATTTGCTATACATTAAATAGATAAAGTAACATATGCCTGTAACTTTCCAAAATTGCATGAATGAAGAAAAGTTGTCTTTGTGATAAAAATCATCAAGAAATACAAAACACGTGTAAGCTGTACTGTTACCCCTAGTTGTCTTCTAGTAAATGAGCTAAACTGTGATTAGTAGACACTCTAGCATAGGTAGCAATGTTATACTATTGTCAAGGACTTAAAGTTAAAGCAGCAATCTGTGCAGTGGTAATTACAGGCAACAAGGCCAAAATTAAACCTAATGGTTTGGGTCATTCCCCAAGGCATTCCAAGACTCAGACATGGACTGATAATTTATGAGTGGCAAAGCAGGTGACTGTTCTCAACGGAATGGTGGTAATCCATTTTCTTTCATTCGCAGGATGCACACATGTAGGCTGTTAGGTCTGACATGCATGTGTCCTAAACAAACATTCTGATCATTCAAATGAGGGCTGCTATGTAAGCGACTACTGGTCTAGTGAGAAAAATTTAAAACTGGGGCAGGAACTGATGCGTCAGTAATAGGTAGTTTGTGGAGTTTGCTCCTTATGAAGTTAAATGGCAAGGAAAATATGGTTTTCAGCCAGTAGAACAAGAAAGAAGGGAATAATGGCCATATAGTAAATGGTACACCAGTATTAAACTAGTTGTGCAACAAATTTTTATAAAAGTGTGTGTGTGTGTGTGTGTGTGTGTGTGTGTGTGTGTGTGTGTGTGTGTGTGTGGGGTGGGGGAGGGTGGGGGGGGGAGGGGGGGGGTTGTATTAACACACAGTTCCTGTAAGCCTGCTGGGCACGCTACATGAAGTTAAGACGAATTAGGAGGCACAGTTTCATGATATGAAGCAAATATTATCTAGATTGGTATATGCCATGTAAACAGCTGACTGTCTATGTCCAGACACGGTGCATATACAGTCTCACTAGCAAAGTTACAATTCATTTTAGTTCTATAATTTATCTGGAATACAATGTTGCAACTGGCAGGGATCACTCTACTGCTTAGTTAAGGGATATAAATGGACAAAAAAAATTTCCACAAACACAATTGGGTATAAAGAGAGTGTAGAGCTGCCGGAACAAATGGCATAGTGACAAAATTGCAACAAATAGTGACATTAACTGAGTTTTGTTGTAATAGGAAAATATAAATTGGAAATTTACTCATGAATTAGCACTGGCATTTTGGATTGGGATTAAAGAATTAGTTTGACAGCTGTGCACAGAAACACATGCCAAAACTGCTGGCTTTGTTAAGGATATGTTCCTCTGCCAAACGGCCTAGTTACAAGAGTAGCAGAGTCAACCAGAATCCAGCAGAAAATGTCAGTCACTTAGGGACCTCTTGGCAGTTTGCTTTCATTCAGTGTGGTTGACAACAGCATCATATTAAAAGGAGAGCAGTTGGAAACCATTATCCAATGCCTTACCTGGCATTAATTTGATCATAACAGGAAGAACTATTGACGGGCCATGATCAGCTATACCATTATTGTTGGGTGTATGATCAGCTCATAGTGACCGAGGATTATACGGTACATACTGTGAGAACAAGTGAATGTTGTGTTCCATACAGAAGAATTGAAATGAGGAAAGGAAAGCAGTTTTAATAGTAAAAGAGGTTGATGGTGTCAGGTGTACCTACAGTTCCAAAGAAGTAATCACTGCTACTGGTCCAGTGGGATGTATCATCAATGGTTAAACAACAATGCTGTACAGGGGCAGTTATTTACTCCTGTAATTACATATTAGGGTGTTACTTCTAAACCAGTTACCAATAAAGCTCAGGAGCTGTCGGCAAGTCTCGTCTCACACATTTACAGGTTTTCTGAGGTGGCTGATATCAAATACATCAATCTGTACTTTTAGAAATGTCTGAAAGAACAGACACCATTCTTGATTCTGCATATTTACATGTACATTATGAAATGAAATAAATTCTGACATTGGCCCAGTTGTAGCTGATGTCAGAATTTATTTCATTTCATCATGGATCAGTGATCTGTTTGCAATATTGCTGAAAAATTTAGTTCTTTTCTGATAATACATGTGTGCAAACTTATTGGGAGGGCCAGGCCATGCCCACTCCTGTGTAATGCCTCAAGTTTGGCTAGTGCTGGTGGAAGCCACACATCCACCAAGTTGGCTGTCACTACCACATGACTTTGCATATGCAGGTCACTTGTACTTGCATAGCACAACTGTCCATGTTTCAGTTTTGAAATTGTCCTTGTTTGGCCTGCTTTCACAATCCAAAATTTTTCTTTAAGTCTCTTAAATAATCTTACACTGTTTTAGGATGCTAGAGCAATGTAAAATTCGTCTTAAAAATAGAGTGAAGTGTGTGGTTTATAGAAAACAAAGATTGTCTAGAAAAAGTTTGTTGCTGAACAGTAATAAATTCTTGCATCATATGAATGTACACTTAGTTATTGTTTAAACCACATGCTCTAGGTTGTCTAACATGTACTGATGTTTTCACAACTTCCAAACACCCTTATTTTAAAACTAACATCACTGATTGGTGTGTAATTACAAGAAACTTTAGTTATGTGTTGGCAATTATCCTCCATGAATGCGACTAAATGTAGCAACTGTGGGCTGTAAATAACTTATTGTGACCTTTCTGCATTACCTGGTGTGTAAATCAGTCTCTAATACCACCCTCCAAGTATGGAGTATTGTCTCCTTGATTTTCAGATAGTTACAGAAGTCAACAAGTGACTTCACTTGCCTGTTGTACAGTGTATTAAAGATAGTAGCCCTTAGCTGTAACACTTCAGTGTAACAGTTGGTGTTGGCTCATTAAAATGCAAATATCACAGTTTGTGTGAAAAATGATCCACTGGTAGCAGCTTCATTATGTATATCTCTTTAATGTGTACGAGGTGTGTTAAAAACGAAACTGAACTTTTGCTGTATCAGCTTCATTGCTTATTGTACAACATTTTAAGCACTGTCCCCTTCACAATAGTCCCCTATACTGGCAATACACCATTCTCATCATTTCTTCCTGTTCTGGAACGACTCCCGGAACACATTTTGTGAGATGGTGCACAGGTTTCTCATCCGATTCTTCTGCATCTCCTCTATGGTTTGGGAATGGCGTCCTTTCAATGTATTTTTCAGTTTGGAAAATAGCAAAAAGTCTCATGGGCTAGGTCGAGGGAATAGGTGGATGGGGCACAACGGGAATGTGGTGTTTTGCAAGATAGCTGCAGACAAGGAGTAACGTGTTAGCTGGCACATTGTCATGATGCAACATCCAACTCTGGTTTTCCCACAATTCAGGCCTCTTCCTGCTCACAGCATCCCTCATGTGCACTAGGATTCCTTGGGAGACTTCCTTGTTGACCATCTGACCACATGGCACAAATTCAAGATGGATAATGCCTTTGTAGTCAAAAAACACAACCAACATCACCTTTATCGTTGACTGACTCATGCATGCTTTTTCTTGGATGAGGACCCTTTGCCTACCCACTGCAATGACTGCATCTTCATTTGAGCATCTTAAACGTATGCCCACATCTCATCACCTGTTATGATGTTCTTAAAAAAGTTTTCATTGTCATTAACAGTGGCAAGCAGTTCATCGCACATTTCAACATGGGTCGCATTTCTGATTTTCAGTCAACAAACGCGGTACAGATTTTGCATTGATACGACACATCTTAAGTTTTTCACTGAAACTTTGATGGCATTATCCTATGCTGATGTCCACCTCCTCAGCAACTTCATGAACAGTTAAATGACGATTACCACAAATCACAGCATGAACACTAACCACATGGCAATCATCTGTTGATGTGGAAGGACATCCAGACTTGGAAACATTTAAACCACTCATAGCACTGTGTGCAACTCATACAGTCCTCCCAGTATGCTTGGCTAAGCATCTGAAATGTCTCTGTGCAAGTTTTGCCAAGTTTGTGACAGAATCTCACACTAAAAATTTTGTTCTTCAAGCTCCTTCATTGCAGTAATCCAACAAACAGGCCGTACATGTACTTATTTCAGCAGTTGTGGTTTGCTTGCTAATTGTCCGAGTGACATGAGGCAAATGACAGTTTGTTTTCAGAACCTGTCACTAGGTGCATTCAGTAGCCACAGTGTGCTCTCTCTGCTGGTTGGCGTACTATTTCAAAAGTTCAGTTTCTTTTTGAATATACCTCATATACCTAAACCTCGCACAGTGCTGATGTATGGCAGCATAACAAATGTCTTTTACCGTATGTTTTAATTTAGCCAGTGTCAAGCTTTCAAAGCAGCAAATAGCACTGATATACAGAAAAATATGTGTAGTTGGAACATAGCATTTGCTAAGGCATGTGCAACTAGTACTGTGTGATATTTCTTAGTGAATGAAACATAAAACTGATCAGTGAACCAGGTATCTCTACTGTGTCTTTCATCTTTACAAGTATAGTTGTGCTTATAAAGCTTTATCAAACCAGCATATTGTATCTGTATTGCATAACAACACACTTTGATTTATTCTAGCCTATATACTAATATTTGTTATAAGACAACTAGAAATGGCTTAATACTATAGACCCAGTAACTGCGTAGGTGGTCATGCTTCAATCACCCATTAAACATTGCTAACTTTGTTAACCCTTATAACACGCTATAACTTACAGTAAAGCATAGCTCAACATCTGTTTTACAGAACGTCTCATGAAAACTTCTTGTCCTACAAAAATATCCTTTCTGCAGTGGAGAAAGGCAGGAGACTGATTCTAGCAATCTGTTATCACTCTCAATACAAACCAACTACCACAGTTATCTATTTTATGATACAAAGACACAAAGAAATTAATAAAACCAGGAAAGAATCATTCACAATGAAAAAATGTAACTTGTGACATTTCAAATTGAAAGCACCTTGCAACGCTGTTAGATCACTAGTGAGAGGAAGCACAATCATGCACATAGAATAAAATGCAGCATAAACTTTACATGAAAATAATGGGTAAATTTAATCCCTTGATCTTAACCTACTTACACCTAAGTGCATACTTACAGCATGCTGGCAACAGTGTGGCTTTCTTTTTCTTAACTTTGCTCACTACAGAATCTGTATTCCAAGATGGTCCCACAATTACAGCAGGAGGTGGCAGAGCTTGCCCATGATATGGTCTTAGCCTGTCAAAGTGAATGACTACAGTGCAGTCAGTCAGTCAGATTTCCACACTAACAGGAGATGTTAAGCGTGTGATTGGAGAAGGTCCTTAATACAGAGGTGATAATTTCTTGGTTCTCCCTTTCTTAGTTGCTGGGTTATGAATCATCCTTTTGGTAAGAGGGGAGTTCTGCTCCTTTATTACTCTATTGGACTTGCTTGGTGCTAGCCCTGTGGTTATTCTATTGTATCTTTTTCCAAATAGTTTTAAGAATGCGTGCCAACCCTTTAATGTCTGCTGGTTCTACACCAGATGGCAGCTTATCAACTTTGAATGGAGTTTTTATAGGTCACCTGTGTACCACCTTGTAGGGTGTGAACCCCGTAGATTCATGGGTACAACTGTTATACAAGGACACCATGTAAGGAATATACTGATCCCAATCACTATGTGTCCTATTTACATTCTAGGGTGTGTACCCAGTAGATTCAAGGATATGACTGTTATAAAGGGTGACAATTACTGAACTAAATGAGAAAAACCTAAATTAGTTACAAACTACAGTGTGCACACACTTTATTCAACATGTAAATGTCACTGCAGATATTCAGATTTTGGTTATGACATGTTCGATATGTCTGCCATCATTGGTGATGATGTGGCACAGACGAATAGCTAAATTCTGCATGACCCACTGAAGTGGTGGAACATCAGTGCTGTCAATGACCTCCTGAATGGCTGTTTTCAGCTCAGCAGTGATTATGGTATTGGTGCTGTACACTTTGTCTTTAATTTAGCCCCACAAAAAGGAATCACATGTGTTCAGATCTGGAGAATATGGTGCCCAATCAGGGCATAAGCCAGTTGCCTCTGGGTACCCCAGAGCCAGAATGCGGTCCCCAGAGTGATCCTCCAGGACATCAAACACTCTCCTGCTTCAATGGGATCAAGCTATGTCTTGCATGCACCACATCTTGTTAAAATCAGAGTCACTTTGGATAATAGGGATGAAATAATCTTCCAAAACCTTCACATACCATTTGATAGTCACCATGCCATCAAGGAATATCACACTGATTGTTCTGTGACTAGAAGTTCCACACCACACAGTCAGCCATTGAGGGTGAAGAGACCTCTCAATCACGAAATGTGTATTCTTACTCCCCCAAATGCACCAGTTTTGCTTATTGACGAACACTCCAAATGAAAGTGGGCTTCATTGTTAAACCAAACCACTCTGTGCATACTAATTCCCACCATGCCCAGTGTCCGCTGCTTGTGGTGTAAGGGTTAGCGTTGCTGCCTCTGGATCAAAGGGTCCTGGGTTCGATTCCTGGCCGGGTTGGGGATTTTCTGTGCCTGGGGACTGGATGTTTGTGTTGTCATCATCATCATCATCATCATCATTTGTGAGAGTGACTAGATTGGATTGTGAAAAAAATGGACTGTGTAAAAATTGGGACTTTGTACAGGCACCAATGACTGCGCAGTTGAGCACCCCAAAAACCAATCATCATCATCATAATCATGCACAGTGGCCAACTGTGCAGTTTGAACATCCTAATGCAAACCATTCAGAAGTTATGATGATTTTATTTCATGCAGTTCAATAATTGCCAACGGTCTTGCCACAGTGGTAACACCAGTTCCCGTCAGATCACCAAAGTTAAGCACTGTCTGCCTTGGCTAGCACTTGGATGGGTGACCATTCGGTCTGCCGAGCGCTGTTGGCAAGCAGGATGCACTCAGCCCTTGTAAGGAAAACTGAGGAGCTACTTGAGTGAGAAGTAGTGGCTCCGGTCTCGTAAACTGACATACGGCCAGGAGAACGGTATGCTGACTACATGCCCCTCCATATCTGTATCCAGCGGCACCTGAGGGCTGAGGAAGACATGGCGGCCGGTCAGTACCATTGGGCCCTCATGGCCTGTTCGGGCGGAGTTCAATAACTGTCACCCTGTATTTGTACACTACGTAAGGAATATACCTGTTCCAGTCACTATGTGCCCTGTTTATATACTAAGCCATCATTTGAACTATAGTTCGACAGACTTCACGGAAGCTGTTCACTTTAGCATAGACAGCAGTTATTCTCCATTTCTTAATCCACAACAGCTTACACACCTGTGAAAACATGGCAGATGTGAAAGTAGTCCACTAATCAGTCATCATAGCATCAGGACATCTGAATGGCAGGATTATACGACTGACAAAGGCAGTAATGTCAGAAAGTGGCACCAGGTTTAAGTACCTAGAAAACTGATCAGTGATGGATATATATATTTATTCTATTGTGTACTTTGCAGAAAGGTGCCTATGATATCCAATGCAATGATTTGAAAGAGTTTTGAAGCCTCAGCCAGTGTTTCCAAAGGAATTCACACTTGTAGTTGCTGTGCTCTCCGTGCACAAGCCAACAGTTCCATACATATTTCTCAACATCACTCTGTCTGACTTTCCACCAAGACCACATTGCTGTTCTAGTGTTCATGACTCTTTGCCTACTATGACATACTTTTAAGCTGTCATGGTACTGAGCTATTACATCTGATTGCAGTTCTTTAGCAATTACTGCCCTATTCCCAAAAGAAGTCTTTCGGCACAAAATCCTGTCATCCGCAACAAAATCTGGAAGGGAAGCATACTGGTGACATTCTACATATCGCTACTGTGCTTCTTGTAACTGTTATATTAACACATCATCTTTCTACAATACTCTGAATTTCCAGCTTAATGTGTGTGTATTTTTTGTGTAGCTTACCAAGTTTAAGGTGCACATCATAATGATATTCAGATAACTTTAGTGCCCAACAGGTTAAGAGGCTACTGGGGTCCTTCAAACTTAACAACCACAAAAGGGAGTGTGATCAATAACCACAGTGAATTTTTCCCCATACGAATAACATTTTAAATAGTTTGCTCCAAACACAAGAGCCAGTAACTCTTTCTCTGTTGTAGTGTAATTTATTTCTGCCTGATCGACGTGGCTTGAAGTGTAGCCTGTAGGACTTTCCTCTCGATTATATTCTTGACTGAGTATAGTTCCAACAGAAAACTGGGGCATCAGTTGAAAGAATAAAAGGCTCTCTAATGTCTGGTAGTATCAGTAGTAGAGAATTTGTCAATTCATCTTTGATCTGTCCCACAGGTAAGCCACACTTTTCTGTCCACTCAAAAACTGCACCCATTTTCAACAGTTTGGTCAATGGCTGTGCCATAATCCTACACAAATCTATGGTAATAACTGGTGATGTGTAAGAAACTTTGCAATCGTGTAATATTGTCATGTAGAAGAAGGTGTAATTAGATGAATGACGAACACTAACTTCACTTAACGAAGGTTTATTCAGCACTTGCACATACAAGAGCGCGGAGTGAACTGCCCCCAGCCAGAACACATACGGTATATATACAGTTACCGAACATTCCAGTACAACGATTCTTGATCTTTGTGGATACTTCTAGAATGTCCTCGAACCGAATACAGAAATTAAAATTACAATTTTTGAATTCACGACCCTCCATGTAACAGTCTTGTATCATAACCGCTACACCACGGTGATGGTGCTACTCAACGAGTCACCGGTCCTGCATACTGCGACTCCCGATGACTCATGTTCACCCTGGTAGTTATCTTCTTAGAACTTCCTTTGCTGCTATGCTCTTTGACACCTTTCCGCTTGTTTGCTGTTGCTGGAGCTTCGAATTTACCCTGGGTTGTAGGATCATTATAGAGCTTCATTCGAAGGGAGTGGACCTTATCTCTGATCTTTCGTCATCTTGTGTTGTGGTCAAAATCTTGAACTTCATAAGTAACATCAGACCACTGTCTTATAACCTTATTAGATCCAAAGTAGCTCCTGAGGAGCTTCTCAGAGAGACCAACCTTCTGAACAGCAGTGAAGATCCAGATGAGGTCACCAGACTGGCAGACAACAGGGCGGTGGCTCGTGTCATACCTTGCGGATCCTATCACATGTCTTAATAAATCCTAAATGTCCTGCCTCAGGTGTGTCATGGATTTTCTGTAGAACACCTAAATGTGTGTTTAGGAATCACCTCTTCCTAAATGGATCAATGTTTTTCTTGAAAAGTAATCCATTAACTACCTTAAATTGTCCTTTCGCATCCTCTGACAGATTTAAGGCAAGCATAATTTGAGATATTTTGGCACCTTTCTTCTGCTTAGCAGAGAGATCCTGGAGTGCAGCAAGACAGTCACTATCTTCATCAAAGTCTTGATGGTCGTGCACAGGGTTTCTTGAGAGACAGTTGGCTCTTGGTGTTTCCTTCCACTTTTGTACACTATGGTAATGTCATACTCGGGAAGACATAGTACCCACCTGGGGAGTTGTCTTGGATCCTTAAGACCTGTCAACCAACAAAGTGAATGATGGTCTGTAACTACTGTCAATGGCCTTCCATTGAGAAACTGTCGCAATTTGCTCATAGCCCAGATCACAGCAAGACATTCTCTTTCTGTAGTTGAGTAGTTTCTCTCGGCTTTTGTAAGTGCCCTAGAAGCATAGGCTATAACCTTCTCTTTTCCATCCAAACTCTGCACCAGAACAGCACCAATCCCATACCCACTGGCATCTGTGTGTAGTTCTGTTGGTGCTCTCTCATCATACAGACCAAGTACAGGTTCAGTTGTCAGAGCATTTCGCAGCACATCGAAAGAATCTTGTTGAGCACCACCCCAGATAAATTTGGCATTGGCTTTTAACAACTCTTGGAGTGGCCTGGCTTTGATATAAAACTCTTTGATAAAACAACGGTAATAAGAACATAATACAAGGAAGCTTCTTAATTTCTAATACTTTTAGGAATAGGAAATTCCATTATAGATCTCACCTTTTCTGGGTCTGGTCACACATCTTCGTTTGACACAAGATTTCCAAGTATTTTTATTTATTTTGCTCCAAAGAGACACTTTCTTGGATTAAGTTTCAGTCTGCCTTGTTGGAGACACTTAGGAACGGCCCTCAGTCTTTTTATGTGTTCATCAAATGTCACTGAGAATACTATAATGCCATCTAAATAACAAAGACACATCATCCACTTCAGGTGACTTGGAAGATTATCCATCATCTGTTCAGAAGTTGCTGATGCATTACACAAACTAAATGGCATTAGATGAATGACGAACACTGGCTTCACTTGACAAAGGTTTATTCCCTTTTTTTTAGTTGATCTCATTTTGTTCAATATTGTTTGTTGCATTTGTTCGGGGTGGACATCCGATGACACTCGTTCAGGTTCTTTGTTGATCTGTTCACTCAGTTTTTTTATTACAGAGCATAGAACACATACGGTATATATACGGTTACAGAACATTCCAATACAATGATTCTTGATATTTGTGGATACTTCTAGAATGTCCTCAAACTGAATATAGAAATTAAAATTTTACAGTGCAGGTGAGTTTTGAACTCACGATCCTCCATGCAACAGTCTAGTATCAGTACTGCTACACCACAGTGACAGTGCTACTCAGCTTCTTCTGCGACAATGTTAGTGGGTACTGGGAAACCCTCAACTGCTTGTGTTAAACAAGTTTCTGACTTCACCCCAGCTGAAGTAATAATATGGATGTGTGACTTTGCAAAACAACACTTCCCTATCTTCAAACTCAAATGTCCACCCTGTAACCTTGGCAGTATACTCCTCAACCTCTGTACATTTTCTTCAATAGTCCTGGAGAACACAATAATGTTCTCTAAGTAAACTAAACACATTGTAGGCTTCATTTCTCATAGCAACAAGTCAGTGACTCTTGAAAGGTGACAGGTATGTTTTGAAGGCTAAAATGCTTGTGTAAATAGTCATACTACCTTGTGATACCATGAAAGTGGATTTTGGCCAGCGTTGGGGTGCAATCGGAATTTGGTGGTAGCCGGAACACATAGTAAGGGTGGTAAATTTTACCACCCTGTTTCCAAAGGGAGTCTTTCGGCACAAAATCCCATCATGCAACAAAATCTGGAACAGAAGCATACTGGTGACATTCTACATATTCCTCCTGTGCTTCTCACAACTCTTCAATTAACACATCATCTTTCTGCACTAATCTGTAAGCTGTCCAATCTTTCATTGAAAAGGGGTAGAGGCTAAGTGTCAGATGCAGTCACTTTATTTACTGCTCTCATTTTAATGCTTGTTCAATACGTCTTTTGCTGACTGATTGTTTTCTGTGGCACAAGCATGACTGGCAAGGGCCACAGACTATCTGAAGATTGTGTTGGGCCTGCATCTAAGTGTTGTTGCATGGTATCCTGAACAACAGATGGTTTTGAACTATTGGCCTAGAATCTCCAGTTGAATTTTGTGGTGCACAAGGTCAGTTGATGGCATATATTGCTGTTACTTGAACAACCAAACAAACTCCTCTAAAACAGGATATAACAGATTTTGATCTGACACAGTTAAGCACACCAACTTCCCATACAATTGTTTTCTAAGGAGTGGCACAATTGTACACAGTTTCCTCACTGGCAACTGCTGATCCCCACACTGTAATTCTTTTTCTCTACTTCATGTCTGCTTACAAGTATCCCTCCACAGGTTATCTCTATTTCTCTCTGCCCAAAATTAACAATGCACACTGGAATACAAAAATTCTTCCCTACTTCTACTCTGCTAATACTCATCTTTACAAGAGTTTGTAACCTGTTGAGAATGTTTTTGCTGACTGGATCAACCAGAAAGACAGATCTCATCAGTTTTGAGCTTCTGATGTTAATCCAGAGAACTCTCTCCATGCCACCACTTATCGTAACAGGAGTGTGGTACTTTTTTGTGCCTAAGTATGCAGTTCTGTGAAAGCTTGTGATATAGCCCTTTTTCACAAATTCCTCGTGATTGCGACGTGCAGCCACCATCAAAATGTGAATTACCTCACTGAATCAAACAGTTTGTATCCTATTACCTATGACATCCTGGTACTAATGTAAGAAATTGTTCACTAGGGTGACATCAGAATCCCTCCTGTGCTATTTCTGTACCAAACCCACAACTCCTACGATGAATTTGTAGCTTCACAAAGCACATTACTACAGTTACTATCACTTTCTTTCCCTGGCCACTTATGCAGCAATGTGGCAGTTTCAGTACTTGTATTTCACCGTGAGAAACAAATAAAACTCTGATTTGTGAACCTGTATTAACTGAAACTTTGACTCCCATGATTTTTTTCCCTTCTCATATTATGTTTGTTACTTCTTCTACACCCCTATTATGAACAGGATTCGTAACTTTCACAGGGGGTGGGTTCGTTTGGTGGGGCCTGCCATGTCTGAGGTTTCCCCATTGTTGTCCCTCATACTATCTGTAATTCTGTTGTTGGTTGCTCTGCAGATTATACTGCCCTTGTGTCTGGAGGCAACTATTGTTTGTGTGCCAGCAGTATGCCTGGATCTTTTACAGCACCCACAGTGTGTGCCATTTGTGAAAACATGGTGTGGCTTGGTGCTATGCAACGAGGTGAAACAAATCTTCCATACTGCCTCTTTGTGGAGCAGGACCAATCTTAAAGCTTCTTCACGTAAAGAGGTTGGTGAGGCCACTTTAATCCCATTGCTTATTTGTGGGTTTATACCACATAATAGAGATCTATCGTGCAAGCCTCGACCTCCTCTATTAACACATCATTTTGCGTCGCATCTGATCCCTACACGTAGGTGCAACATGACACTGTTTGAATCCAGTTGACAAAAGCCTCACAAGTTCTCACCTGGTTTTTGCCATCGTGTGAACAGGTAATCCCTGTAATGGTTAACTCCTCTCTTATCTGAGTAGGGCTCTGCCAATCCTGGGCTAGAACTTCAAACCGTTCTGCATCTCTCAGAATTGACAGTTTCAACACATGTATGAGCATCCCCTGACAGCTTCAACCTTGCTACATTTAACAAAAGCCCATCTAGCCAGGAACAACTATGTCCTACATCATGGACACACTGCAAAAATGTCATTACATTTTTGTTTGTCTTATGCTTATGCTCCTGACACTGGTCCTCGATAGTCTGACAAATGTATGACATGCCCAACAACAGCACAGAATACAGTAGACTCCCACCTTAAGCAAACTGAGATCATCCCTACAGACTCTAAAAGGACCCTAATCTTAGATGGTGGTCAAAAACCACACTTCACACCATGTTGCCTCAAAATATGACCAACACTGTTGGAAACACTAACTGTGTATCACTGTCCATAATGTATGGTGTTGGTTTACTTTGATCGTGTGGTAGTGCTAGTAGTTTAGAGAATGCATTGTCATTCTGCATACTCTGCCTTCTGGTTCTTAGCTGGCATAACCCTGTTCACCGATCATTTAATTTGTCATGCACAGTGATTTCTCATTTTATTTGTGTCTTGAAAATGGCAGGGTGTCCACCTGTCAAAATACCACTCATTGTCATGGACGTTACCTGACTTCATTCCTATAAGTTATGTGAATATTCAATGTGCCAAGAGAAGCATAAGTTTCATTTTCACATCATACAGTTGGATTTAGTTACTGTGTTTCTCAGTGGTAACATGGTTATCTCAGGGCTCCTATATTGCTTACAATGGGGAAAAGCATAACTCTTTCCTGTGTGTCTTAGGTAGGCCATGAAATCATAGCAAGGGGGTTCTGGGCTGGTCTGGCACCAGATGCCCACACCCTGTACACATTTTGCTTGGTAAACACTCTTCTCACAGTCAGCAGAGCTGACAAGGTGACACTTTAGGAATAACATTGGTGGTGTTTATCTGTCAATCAGAGGGTTGGAAATGGTCACATGAGGACCTCGGAGCAGACTGGGGAGTTCGGTTGAGGAGATCTTTTGTTCTCTCTTGCCAGTTAGTTCTTGACCCAAGCAGATGCATATTTCCTATTCTCTTGGACGCCATATCCAGACAGTCTGTTGGTGACCTCCCCAGGCATTGATGCATCCATTAGTATTTAGCAATAAAGCTGGTGAATTGGCCAGTTTTACATCACTAATATGTTTTGGTTAGTTCAACATCCTTTCAACTGGATGCCCATTGAATCCTGACTGCCTTTCAACAGCCATCCCAGACAGAGAACTGTAGTAACCCCCATAATTGGTGCAGTGTTCAATACTGCAGGAAGTGGCTACTAATACAGCAAAGTACATGTGGTGTGCACATGTGGGTTTTTTGGACAGAGAAATCCTTCCACAGGCCTGATAATATACATTCTGATTACTGATGAAAGAATACTGTCCCCATTAACTAAAGAAAGCAGCATTTGTCATGGCAGGTTGGGGAAAGAAAATGTTAAATCTTACAAGTTAACTACAGGAGTGTCTATAGAAAGTACCCAGAACTAGTCTTGCTTGTAAATGCCAACGAAGCCCAAATAGTGCTAAGGGCAGAAAGCTGGCCGAAACCAGATGTTAACAGCAATTAAATTCTAAACTTAATTGGAATTATGTCCCAGAGATAGATTGAACACTGGTGGGAGCTTGTTTATAACCATAACAGATATGATAATATCTAATACCATTAGTACAGATTCAGAAAGTGAAATACAGTGTCTAACAAAAAAAGTGAAGCACCCAGAAGGAGAGGAGGAAATGAAATGGAACTTCATGGGGTAAGATAAGATAGTATGTGATGTTATTTCAGTGACTACAAAATTAAGTTAAATTTACAAAGAACATAGCAGTATCAGCTACCTATCAGTATGATGATGCATCCCCTCTGGGATTGATGGTTCCACTGGTTCAGATGGGAAGGGTGTCATAAAGCCATTGTATTCTCTCCTCTCCTGAGGCAAGCTAGCCCGCAAGTGTTACAACTGGTCCATAATATCATGGATACTGTCACTGGGACAGAGTTGATGTCTGAGTTGGTCCCACACATGCCCTACTGGGAATAGAACAGTTGAAACATGATAACACAATACAGTCACATGAGAGGTAAAATATGAGGATCAGAATATCAGTGACACACCATTGTGCTGTCAGGGTTCCCTCAATTACTACCAGCCATATCTTAAAGTCATATCTGATGGCTCCCAAAACAATGACATCAGAAGTAACACCACATGGCATAGAACTACTTCAAAAACCTCTATTTGTGTTGTGTTATTAATGGCAGCCTATGCATAGGATGGTAATTACCTGGTCCAGCTGCTGCTAGTTTCCAACCAATGATGCAAGATGACACAATGTTGCAGGGAGTCCATTACTTGTTCTCAGATGGATATAGCACAGTTCAACCAGTCGGCCAAATGGAGACTGACAATGAGGCCCCTTTCAGACTATGTCAGGTGCTGATAATGCTGCCTCACATGAATATGTGCCATCTCCATTTTCTCCACAGTGATCATTCTACACCTGACACTGCTCACACCCCTTAAATACTCTTAACAGGTCTAGTAACTGCACTGAAGATGAACAACACTAAAGCACTCTGGTGGCTGCTGTACCTTTCACAGAGGATTGAAACTCTAATTATTTACATAATCACCAATTATGTGTGCCTGTATGAAGTTACATTGACATCCAACCACGGTTTAAGGGTACATTAGCTTTTCAGCTGTCTGTGTAATTTAAATGAAGATAAATGTTAAAGGTGGATTAAACATTGCTGTCACATACCTTTACAGGCAGCTGTAGGGGCTGAGCATTTGAGGGTAAAATTGAAGAATATTTCATATAAAACTTCTGGTCATGTAATAGTATTAGGTAGAGATTTCAACTTTCCAGTTATAGGCGTGGAGACTCTTCTGATTCATCAGGGGACAGGGAATCATGTGAAATTGTTATAAATGGCTTATCAGAAAATTTCCTTGAGCTGCTAATCAGAGAACAAACTTGTGAAAATACACCATTGGCCATTAAAATTGCTACACCATGAAGATGACGTGCTACAGACGTGAAATTTAACCGACAGGAAGAAGATGCTATGATATGCAAATGATTAGCTTTTCAGAGCATTCACACAAGGCTGGTGCTGGTGGCGACACCTACAACGTGCTGACATAAGGAAAGTTTCCAACCGATTTATCATACACAAACGACAGTTGACCGGCGTTGCCTGGTGAAACGTTGTTGTGATGACTCGCCTAAGAAGGAGAAATGGGTACCATCACGTTTCCGACTTTGATAAAGGTCGGATTGTAGCCTATCGTGCTTGCAGTTTATCATATCACTACATTGCTGCTCGCGTTGGTCGAGATCCAATGACTGTTAGCAGAATATGGAATCGGTGGGTTCAGGAGGGTAATACGGAATGCTGTGCTGGATCCCAGTGGCCTCGTATCACTAGCAGTTGAGATGACAGGCATCTTATCTACATGGCCTTAACGCATCATGCAGCCACGTCTTGGTCCCTGAGTCAACAGATGGGGACGTTTGCAACACAACTTTGTTCATTAAACGACTGTGGAGAACTGTATCGAACGCCTTGCGGAAGTCAAGAAACACGGCATCTACCTGTGAACCCGTGTCTATGGCCCTCTGAGTCTCGTGGACGAATAGCGTGAGCTGGGTTTCATACGACCGTCTTTTTTGAAACCCATGCTGATTCCTACAGAGTAGATTTCTAGTCTCCAGAAAAGTCATTATACTCGAACATAATACGTGTTCCAAAATTCTACAACTGATCGACGTTAGAGATATAGGTCTATAGTTCTGCACATCTGCTTGACGTCCCTTTTGAAAATGGGGATGACCTGTGCCCTTTTCCAATCCTTTGGAAACGCTACGCTCTTCTAGAGACCTACGGTACACCGCTGCAAGAAGGGGGCAAGTTCCTTCGCGTACTCTGTGTAAAATCGAACTGGTATCCCATCAGGTCCAGCGGCCTTTCATCTTTTGAGCAATTTTAATTGTTTCTCTATCCCTCTGTGATCTATTTCGATATCTACCATTTTGTCATCTGTACGACAATCTAGAGAAGTAACTACAGTGCAGTCTTCCTCTGTGAAACAGCTTTGGAAAAAGACATTTAGTATTTCGGCCTTTAGTCTGTCATCCTCTGTTTCAGTACCATTTTGGTCACAAAGTGTCTGGACATTTTGTTTTGATCCACCTACTGCTTTGACATAAGCCCAAAATTTCTTAGGATTTTCTGCCAAGTCAGTACATAGAACTTTACTTTCGATTTCATTGAATGCCTCCCGCATAGCCCTCCTCACACTACATGTCGCTTCGCGTAATTTTTGTTTGTCTGCAAGGCTTTGGCTATGTTTATGTTTGCTGTGAAGTTCCCTTTGCTTCCGCAGCAGTTTTCTAACTTGGTTGTTGTACTACGGTGGCTCTTTTCCATCTCTTACGATCTTGCTTGGCACATTCTCATCTAACGCATATTGTACGATGGTTTTGAACTTTGTCCACTGATCCTCAACACTATCTGTACTTGAGACAAAACTTTTGTTTTGAGCCATCTGGTACTGTGTAATCTGCTTTTTGTCACTTTTGCTAAACAGAAAAATCTTCCTACCTTTTTTAATATTTCTATTTACGGCTGAAATCATCGAGCCATAACCGCTTTATGATCGCTGATTCCCTGTTCTGCGTTAACTGTTTCAAATAGTTCGGGTCTGTTTGTCACCAGAAGGTCTAATATGTTATCGCCATGAGTCGGTTCTGTGTTTAACTGCTCAGGGTAGTTTTCAGATAAAGCACTTAAAAAAATTTCACTGGATTCTTTGTCCCTGCCACCCATTATGAACGTTTGAGTCTCCCAGTCTATATCCGGCAAATTAAAATCTCCACCCAGAACTATAACATGGTGGGGAAATCTACTCGAAATATTTTCCAAATTATCCTTCAGGTGCTCAGCCACAACAGCTGCTGAGCCAGGGGGCCTATAGAGCCATGTCTGAGCCTGCTTTAACCATGACCTTCACCCAAATCATTTCACATTTCGATCTCCATCAATTTCCTTTGATACTATTGCACTTCTTATCGCTATAAACACGCCTCCCCCTTCACTGTCCAGCCTGTCTCTGCGGTATGCATTCCAATCTGAGTTTAGGATTTCATTACTATTTACATCTGGTTTCAGCCAACTTTCTGTCCCTAGTACTATATGGGCGTTGTGACCGTTTATTAATGAGAGCAGTTCTGGGACCTT
Source organism: Schistocerca serialis cubense (assembly GCF_023864345.2). NCBI lineage: Eukaryota > Metazoa > Arthropoda > Insecta > Orthoptera > Acrididae > Schistocerca > Schistocerca serialis. Next base: position 973,801,091 of record NC_064640.1, on the reverse strand, counting down.
TCTGTAGATGCTCCTGCAGTTTACCATTAGCACATTAATATTGTTATTCCCTGTTGCATTTTGCCTACTCCTACCTTGCTGCGTCTCAGGAGGCGTCTTGTCGGGCCTAGGGAGGGAATTCTCTAACCTAAAAAACCCCCATGTGCACTCCACACGTACTCCGCTACCCTTGTAGCCGCTTCCGGCGTGTAGTGCATGCCTGACCTATTCAGGGGGACCCTACATTTCTCCACCTGATAGCGGAGATCGAGAAATTTGCACCCCAGATCTCCGCAGAATCATCTGAGCCTCTGGTTTAAACCTTCCACTCAGCTCCAAACCAGAGGACCGCGATCGGTTCTGGGAATGATACTACAAATAGTTAGCTCTGAATCCACCCCATGAGCGAGGCTTTCCGCCTTCACCAATTCCGCCAACTGCCTGTACGGACTAAGGATGACCTCTGAACCCAGACGGCAGGAGTCATTGGTGCCGACATGAGCAACAACTTGCAGTTGGGTGCACCCAGTGCTCTCTATCGGTGCTGGCAGGGCCTCCTCCACATCTTGGATGAGACCCCCCGGCAAGCAGACAGAGTGAACACTGGCCTTCTTCCCCAACCTTTCCGCTATTTCCCTAAGGGGCTCCATCACCCACCTAACGTTGGAGCTCCCAATAACTAATAAACCCCTTCCCCCGTGTGCCTGCTCGGACCTTGCTGAAGGAGCAGCCACATGTCCACTCACAGGCAGAGCGGGTGATGCCACACGGCCAGCCTCCACATTTACCCTCCGCCTCGTGCACCGCGAACGCCACTGAACCCGCCACTCCCCTTGGGGGGAGGGTGGCCCAACCGCACCTGGTACCCGCGAAGATGTCTCGACAGTAGGGACAGTGGGTGAAGCATGTAACACCTGGGGTGTACCATGCGATGCACCAGACTCCCCACTGCCGCTACACTCCGAGGCAGCAGCCTGAAGACAGCTGACCGCGGCCATCAACATGCTCAGCTGTTCGCGAACAGTGCCCAGCTCCTCCTGCGTGTGTACACAGCAGTCACACATCCTATCCACCCTAAGGAATCAATTTACTGTAGAGAGTTAATCAACTTTTAACTAGACTGCTAATTCACTAAATGCGGCTGATTGTTGACTAAACTGTGATTGTTAGCCACTTCTTGTAGAAAACAATGAAAATAGCACTACCTGTCTCTGGACTGTATTCAAAACAAACACTAGCACTACTGGCACTATGGCTGACTAAAGGGGCTCTCTCTGACTGTATTCAAAACAAACACGAAATCTATGGAACACTATTAATAGCGCTCGACAATTAAAGCTTCCTAAAAGCAAAAACACATGGAAGAAGAAGTGACAAGTAAGGAAAATACAGTTAATACTTAAATTAAGATAGCTCGCTGCACAGCAGACGTGAAGCAGGTGGCAGTTACGATGACACTGACACTACTGGCACTATGGCTGACTAAAGGGACTCTCTGACTTATTCAAAACAAACACGAAATCTATGGAACACTATTACTAGCACTCGACAATTAAAGCTTCCTAAAAGCAAAAACACACGGAAGAAGAAGTGACAAGTAAGAAAAATACAGTTAATACTTAAATTAAGGTAGCTCGCTGCACAGCAGACGTGAAGCAGGCGGCAGTTATGACGACACTGACACTTCGTGTTGAAGCTGCATGGGCAGCTGTACCTGTACAAGCCATCCAAGCTCTGTTTGACTCAATGCCAAGGGGTATCAAGGCCGTTATTACAGCCAGAGGTGGTTGTTCTGGGTACTGATTTCGCAGGATCTATGCACCCAAATTGCATGAAAATGTAATCACATGTCAGTTCTAGTATAATATATTTGACCAATGAATAACTGTTTATTATCTGCATTTCTTTCTGGTGTATCAATTTTAGTGACCAGTAGTGTAGTATATAACATCAACAGAAAATTTCGAGAAGTTTTGGTCTTATGTTAAATTAGTAAATGGATCGAAGGCATCTGTCCATAAGTTCTCTGACTGTAATGGCATTGAAATGGAGGATGACATTAGAAGTCTAAAATATTAAACATCTTTTTCCAAAATTGTTTCACTGAGGAAGATCAAACTGTAGTTTCTCCTTAATTGACACACAGACATCAGAGTGGCAAGTAGCCATGAAATTGCTCAGCAGAGGAAATGCCACTGGACTTACTGGGACACTGATACTGTTCTACATAGAGTGTTTAAAAGCACTTCTTCTTCTTCTTCTAGCAGCAGTGTACCATAGGTTGTTGGAGGAGTGAAGCATTCCTAACAATTGGAAAAAATGCAGGTCATTCAAGTTTTTCAGAAGCATCATTGATCAGACAAACATAACTATAGGCTCTTGTCTCTGACACTGCTCTGTTTTAGAATTTGGACCAGGTATTATACTCATGTAGTATGACATATCTGGAAATCGAAAATCTTCTCTGTAGAAATCAGCATGGGTCTGAAGGCAAAGATTGTGTGAAACCCAGTTTGCTCTGTTCTTCCACGAGACCCAGAAAGCAGCTGCCAGTTCGATGACATGTTTCTTGAATGCCTGAAAGCATTCAGTACTGTTGCACACTGCCACCTAATGAACAAAATACAAGCTTATGGAATATAAGAGCAGTTTTGTAAGTGGATCTAAGTGTTTCTAGCAAACAAAACCCAGCAGGTCATTCACAGTGGAGAGAAATCTTCAGACATAAAATTAACTCCAGGTATCACCCAAGGGAGTGTTACAGGCCCATTACTTTTAACACTGTATATGAATGACCTAGTGGATAATGTCAGGAGTTCCATGACACTTTTTGTGGATGATGTTATTGTGTACATAGAAGTTGCAATTCTTGCAAATTGTAATGAAACACAGGAAGTTCTGCAGAGGATTGACACTTACAAGGGAAACTCCCCATTGCACCCCCCTCAGATTTAGTGGTAAAATGGTCCAGTGGATAGACCATAAAAAACTAACATAGATCAAGCACAAAAACAGGAAGAAGGTCTAGTGAACTGTGAAAGAAGAAGCAAAATAGAAACAGTGGATGGTCTAAGATCAAAATATGCAACATCGAGTGTAGGCATATTGGTTTCGTGGTTGTGTGGTCACAGTATTGGACTGCAAAGCAGGAGACTAATGTTCAAATCCCCTTCGTACCCCTTTTTTTTTGCTACAAAATTATGAGCTTTCCATCCAGTCACTGACGTGTCTGTTATCCTTTTGTAGTCTTGCCAATTGTCATACTATACATTGGTTGTAGAATATGAATCATGTTGTAAGAATATATTGCCGTTGCAATTAAATGTGACGAATAGTGAGAGTAGGTGACATGCCACATAGACCTCTCACAGAAATGAAAACAACAAATAAATGGTGGTGAACTGTGTTACAACAAAGGAATTCAACAGTTGAAACTTCCAAAACAGAATGCAAGAGTCATATGGTACTTATGTAGAACAAATAGGAGGTGTGTACATCTGGAGGTCCCTTCCTTATACCTTGCTGTTGCAAATAGACATTACAGCATGACACAGCACAAATATGAACACACTGAACAGACTTGTCAATGACCAGATGGACAATTCACAATTTTCTTGGAATGACTCCTTACCCTCTCCCTTAAAACCCAAATACTTTCGTCTTTCCCCTCTCCTTCCCTCTTTCCTGACGAGGCAACCGTTGGTTGCGAAAGCTAGAATTTTGTGTGTATGTTTGTGTTTGTTTGTGTGTCTATCGACGTGCCAGAGCTTGCGTTTGGTAAGTCACATCATCTTTGTTTTTAGATATATTTTTTCCCACGTGGAATGTTTCCTTATATATATATATATATATATATATATATATATATATATATATATATATATATATATATATATATATATATATATATATATATATATATATATATAATTTTTTTTTATGAGGGAAATTAGAGCACATTCACTCAATGTTGCACATGTTGAGTGTGTTCACTGTTTCTATTTTGCTTCTTTTTTCATAGTTCACTACACCTTATTCCTGTTTTCATGCTTGATCTGTGTTCAGTTTTTGATGGGCTATCCACTGGGTCATCTTACCACTAAATATGAGGTGAGTGTGATGGGGAGTTTCCCTTGTTAGGTCAGTGATTAACAGTTGATCCCCAACATATACAAGTATCACATATTTCACATATATTGGAAGAAAGACCCATTATTGTGTGTTTACATGGTTGCAGAATAATAACAGGAAGCAGTTACATACCTTAAATAGTTAAGAGTATTCGTACATAGCAAATTAAAGTCTAATCACAGGTGAGACAAATGCCAGATTGGGATTCACCAAAAGTATCTTCAAGAAGTGTAGTCCACACACATTAGAAGATACCTTCAAAACCCTCACTTGACCAATAGTTGAATATTGCTCTTCAGTCAGGGCTTCATAAAAGATAGGACTGATAGAGGAAATGAAGAAGACTTACAGAAATGCAATGTGTTTCATTACATTTAGTAAGTGCAAAGTGTCACAGAAACACTCATCTAACTTGAGTGGCAGGCACTGCAAGAGATATGTTCTGAATAACAGTGCGCGCTGCTGATGTGGGAATGTACAATCCTGGAAGCGTCAACCAGTATCTTTCTTCTTCCCATATTTATCTTGCTAAAAGGCCATGAGGATAAAATTAGAGAGATTTGAGCTCACACGGAGGCTTACCAACAACAATTCTTTCTGTACACAAACAGGAAAGATGAGAAGTGACAGCAATACAACAAAGTACCCTCACCACATGCTGAAAGGTGGCTTGCAGAGTGCAGATGCAAATATAAATGTAGACAGTTGGATTTTGTTTCTAAAGAACTTTTTTGGCTTCATTTTAGGATTACTTCAATGATTTTGGCATTTTTTGGGGATTGGCTGGATAATGATCCTTGGACCCTGTAGGACTGAGAATTTCATTCTGTTATTGCCCAGTTTCTGCTAAGCTTGAACTTTTTCCATGGACTGGAATGTGATATTACATCTCAGTTTTCTGGGACCACTCTCACCAAGATATCTCTGGACAATTCAGCATTATCTGTGCTAAGGAGAAGTTGGTATATTGCACCCATACCCAACCATTTGCCAGTTGTTCATTTCATAAGTTTTTTGAACAGATTGTCTCCAAATGATCACCAGATACTGCTGAGGAGACTAGCAGAGAAGTGTGCCATGTTTTGATGGTGGCACATTCGCCCAAAAGTAATGTTACAACAACAGCAAAGTAATTTGCCTTGCTGTCTCTCAGGGTAAATCCTGACACTTTTATCTTACCTGTGGTCTTGAGCAATGGTAAGGTATTGTTGGACAAGTGTGATTTTATTCATAAGGTGTCATTTGTAGTTTTTGATACAATGAATGCAGACTCAGTATTGACCTGCAGTAGAAAGTTGAGATGAAGACTAACAATCTCCTGAAGAAAAGTTATTGCTAGACACTATCAAGAGTCTTAAATCTTGTTGTGTTGTCCTTCCTAGATTATATGTCCTTCCAAAGATCCACAAAGAAAGTATTCTTTGTAGGCCCATTTTTAGTTACAGAGGTTACATTGCATTGTATTGTATTGTATTGTATTGAACTGGTGCCTAGAAATGATGGAGAGGCTTTGTCCCCACTATAGCCCTCAGTGGTTCACAACCCCACAACAGGCTATAGCAGTCCACTCACCCTACCGCCACCCCACACCGAACCCAGGGTTATTGTGCACTTCGGCCCCCAGTGGACCCCCCCCCCCCCCCCCCGGGAACATCTCACACAAGACGAGTGTAGCCCCGCCCCAATGTTTGCATGATAGAGTAATTATGGTGTATGCAAATGTGGAGGAAATGTTGTGCAGCTATTGCTGACATAGTGTAACTGAGACGGAAGAAGGGGAACCAGCCTGCATTCATTCACTGAGGCAGATGGAAAACTGCCTTAAAAGTCGTCCACAGACTGGCTGGCACACTGGACCTCGACACTAATCCACTGGGCGGATTCATGCAAGGGACTGGCATGCCTTCCCACCTGGAAAGCAGTGCATTAGACCACACAGCTAACCGGGTGGGCGATCTGATATACTTTTGGAACAAAACATCATGCTACTTAGTTGACTCCACTATTAGATTAGTGAGTCCATCAGATCAGGAATTTGGCAGATTTTCTGTGCTGATTATAGGGACTAAGTTTGACTAACTCTGATATTTTAGTAAGTTTTGATTGGTCTCTCCCTGTCCACTTGCATTCTTCTGTCTTATTCATTACAGGTAACTGAGGTTAGGTTTGATCTTGAATTAACTAACATATTTCAACATGTGTTGAGTTGCACATATTTTTCATTCTATGAACAGACAAATGGAGTTGCAATGGGGAGCCCTATGTCACCTATTGTTGCCCATCTTTGTATGGAAGATATTGAGGAATGTGCCCTGAAGTCAGTCAGCAACATTTAAACGTGCATGCCCTTTTTTTTTTCTTTTTCTTTGATGGAATTTGCACAGCTTGTTTGAAAATCACAGTTCAATCCACCTAATTATTTCCTTCACTATTGAGGTGGAAAAGGATAGTTACGTTCTCTTCCTTGATGTGTTGGTCAGAAGGTATGACAGAGGTACATTATGATATTTCATTAGTAGGAAGCCTACTCACACTGATTTGTATCTTAAGGCTAATTGTTGTCACCATTTGGCTCAGCATAAATGGGTACTTTGTCCACATCATCTCGGACCTTGAAAGTTCATCAGCTGAGTTTGCCTACCTTGAAGTTAACTTTCCCCAGTTTGCACATAGTGAGATACAAATCAGACATATAATACAGTCATCTGAACGTGAATCTGCTGAATGATGAGGATAATGAGGTAGCACTTAAGTCTACAGCTTCCTAGTCTTAAACATGTCACATTTCCAACAGGATTGGTTGTATTCTGAGGAAAAACAGTGTTAAATGTATGTTTTGCCCCGCCCCCCTTTTAAGATTAGGGCCCTCATAGGGTCTGTAAGGGATGATCTTTATTTATGTAAGGTGCTTGTTTATGGTATCCTGTGCAGTTGTGGAACATAGTACATCAATCTGATCATCATGACCCTGGAGGACTGGGAGTGAGGAGCATAAGCATCAAACATACAACAGCTGAGCAATCATTGCAGAACACTGCTATGGTACCGGTCATCTGATGGAATATAACAACTCTGAGATTCTGGTGTGCACTTCCAGTTAGTGGGCTACTTTTATGAAGAAAGCTGTTGAGACTATACCAGCAAGTATCCATATAAATAGAGATACAAGCTTTTGCTCAAATTTTGCCTAAACATCCTGTTCTCCTGCTTGCCAAACAACAGAGGGAGAGAGTTACTGTTACTTGCTCACCCCTCATTTATTAATATTTCAGTACTTTAATTTTGTATAACTATGGTCCAGTGTGCACTTTGTTTTTCTGCAGAGCGTGTATATGACATTCAAATTACTTTTTTTTTATGTGTTCAGTGATGTGAAAGGAACATTACTATCAATTGAGTTTTTAATTTGAAGTATTATCAAAGTAGATATTAATTATTAAAAATTGGACCATAATTAGGTGACAATGTTCCTGACTATGGTCCACTTCACATGTACACTGCCAGAAAAAAAGTTCACTTGGGAAGAAGACATCTATTTTGAGCCAGTGGTGGCATATGCCACATGGGAATAGTAGATGTACCGATAACGGTTACAACACTGCCCACTGACAGATCAGACAGCACAGTGGCATAGCTATCAGATCGCCACCTGGGTCTACCCTTTAATAGGGAAAATTCACAGCCAGAAGGCTTACTGTAGTGCAGATGTGTGAAGCAAGCAGGCAACCATGCCATGAAGGTGCACTCGTGCTTCCTACATCCAACTGAGTGAATTTAAAAAGGATCAAATTATGGACTTCTGAGTGGTGGGATGATCCTTTCAGAGAATTGCCACACAAGTTGGCTGTGTTGTGTCTGTTACTAACCACTACTGTTGTACCCTTGGAAACACCTCTTCAACCCTCCATACCTCATTCTTTACAAACGTTAAACACTAACTCAGTGACCACCTGTGACTGGATAACACTGTGTCTTGTTGCCTGAAAAATACAACTCTTCCATTCAGGTGATGATCTTGCAGGGCGCCCATTCTCCCTCCAGCAAAGAGATAGGACACTGTCATTTCTCCTCTGGCACTCACTCTTTATAGCAACCTGAAAACAGGGATCATTACCACCTCTCCTCCCCTCAGAAGCCCACAACATATACTACACACAAAAGAAAAAATACCTGAGGAAGGGACCATTATCATCTACCCTCCTCTTAGAGGCTCTCAACCTATGCTACACACAAGGGGGGGGGGGGGGGGGGGGAACACGTAAGATTATAAAACAACAATACATACCAATTATTTCCATGATCGCAATGCATATTGAGTAAGAGGGATCTGGACCTCCTCCTCCTGTTGTTCATCTCCTCATTTCTTCTTCTCTGGCTCTTGTCTCACTTTCATCCTCACTCCCCATGGAATCGCTGCTGGTGCACCCATGAATGGCTGTAGATGCCCAACATGTGCAACTATTGCGCTTGTCGGCAGCTGCAGCTTTACATTTACTGGTGATGTGGTTTCAGTTAGTTGGTATGGGCTCTGGTACTATGTTACAAACTTCTTTGTTTCCCCCTTTGGAGTATATTACTCATTGTCCTAATTTGCACTGCGATAATGTTCCCACCCACTTCACTGTATCTTCTTGCTCCAACACTTCTTTCTCCACACTTCCCCCACTTTTCATGCAAATTCATGGACCAACTCACCGTTCCTGCCTCCTTTCTGTCCATCCATGTTGAACAGTGATGATATCTTTTCCCCAAACAGTACCTCAAATGATGACCACCCTGTGCTAGTGTGTACTTTGGAGTTACGTGCATTCACTACAAGGGATAAATATGTGTCCCAGTCTGAAATATGTACTTTCTTGTAATAACAAAGCATCTTCCCAATCGTTCGATGAACTTGTTCCATCCTTCCGCTAGCCTTAGGCTGAAGTGGACTCATTCTTAATTTTGTTTACTCATAATAAACAACATGTCTCTTTCATCAGGTGTGACATGATATCTGTCTGCTGGTTTATAATTACTGTCCCCAGAACTCCAAATTTCAGTATCTACCTATTTACCAATGCTCATGTGACTGTGACTGCGTGTTGGTCCAACAAGAGTATCATCTCTATATAATGGTCAATTATGGTCAGCACAAACTAGTTACCTGCTGGTGTTTGATTGAATGGTCCTAACATTCAAGCCCTGTGACACTAAATGGTTCTGTCACCTCTGGCAACCTCTGCAACAGTACCTGCATTTGATTCAAATCTGAACATTGCACCCATTCTATACAACTTCTAACATATTGATCTACATCATTCTTTGTTCACTTTCACCAGTATTTTTTCATCACTCTTCAATTTGTTGCCCAGCATCCTCCATGTCCTGACAAGACATTTAATACCACTGCCACAACCACCCAGGGTCCTAACTTAATCTCTCTACACAACAGTTCATCATGCACACTGAACTGCTGCTGCTTGCCATATTGTTCTCATTCCTCATTGGCACTATGTGCAGCCTACCACTTCTCAGGGTCCTGACCTAGTGTTTATATTACCACTATCTTTCTGCTCAGCCCATCTGCATTCCATGTTTTTTCCTTGGTTTGTAGATTACTTCATACCCAAATTCACTGAGTGTTAGTGCCCACCTCATCAAACTACAGGATGGGTCCTTCAAACCTAGTAACCACTTCAGAGCAGCCTGATATATGACTGCTTTGAACTTTCTACCATACAAGTAACACCAGAAATATGTTACTCCATACACAAAGCTAAGCACCTCTCTCTCCATTGTAGAGTAATTCCTTTCGGCTCCATTCAACTGTCTCAATGCAAAATCAACAGGATGTTCCTGACATAAAACACTCAAGAGCATGATTTGATGCATCACATGACAATGTGAACTATTTCTGAAAGACTGGAAACACTGACACTGGACTCCATGTAAACATCTTTTCCAGTTTGACAAATGCCCCTTGGCATTCCTCCAACTATGCAAAATTAGTACCCTTTTCCAAAAAACTGTGTAAGTGGTCATTTTATATCTGCAAATCCCCTCACAAACTTCCTACAATAATTTACAAGACCTGGAAGAGATTGTAACACCTTGGTTGTTCCTGGTACTGGGAAAGCTTGCACTATTTGTATTAATCTTGGATCAGACCTCACACCATTCTTACTGGTGATATGGCCTAAATAGTTGCCTTTTTCCAGCAAAAAGTGTCAGTTTTGAATAGTCCCCCATTCGGATCTCCGGGCGGGGACTACTCAAGAGGATGTCGTTATCAGGAGAAAGAAAACTGGCATTCTACGGATCGGAGCGTGGAATGTCAGATCCCTTAATCGGGCAGGTAGGTTAGAAAATTTAAAAAGGGAAATGGATAGGTTGAAGTTAGATATAGTGGGAATTAGTGAAGTTCAGTGGCAGGAGGAACAAGACTTCTGGTCAGGTGATTACAGGGTTATAAACACAAAATCAAATAGGGGTAATGCAGGAGTAGGTTTAATAATGAATAGGAAAATAGGAATGCGGGTAAGCTACTACAAACAGCATAGTGAACGCATTATTGTGGCCAAGATAGATACGAAGCCCACACCTACTACAGTAGTACAAGTTTATATGCCAACTAGCTCTGCAGATGACGAAGAAATTGAAGAAATGTATGATGAAATAAAAGAAATTATTCAGATTGTGAAGGGAGACGAAAATTTAATAGTCATGGGTGACTGGAATTCGAGTGTAGGAAAAGGGAGAGAAGGAAACATAGTAGGTGAATATGGATTGGGGGACAGAAATGAAAGAGGAAGCCGCCTGGTAGAATTTTGCACAGAGCACAACATAATCATAACTAACACTTGGTTTAAGAATCATGAAAGAAGGTTGTATACATGGAAGAACCCTGGAGATACTAAAAGGTATCAGATAGATTATATAATGGTAAGACAGAGATTTAGGAACCAGGTTTTAAATTGTAAGACATTTCCAGGGGCAGATGTGGACTCTGACCACAATCTATTGGTTATGACCTGTAGATTAAAACTGAAGAAACTGCAAAAAGGTGGGAATTTAAGGAGATGGGACCTGGATAAACTAAAAGAACCAGAGGTTGTACAGAGATTCAGGGAGAGCATAAGGGAGCAATTGACAGGAATGGGGGAAATAAATAAAGTAGAAGAAGAATGGGTAGCTTTGAGGGATGAAGTAGTGAAGGCAGCAGAGGATCAAGTAGGTAAAAAGACGAGGGCTAGTAGAAATCCTTGGGTAACAGAAGAAATATTGAATTTAATTGATGAAAGGAGAAAATATAAAAATGCAGTAAGTGAAACAGGCAAAAAGGAATACAAACGTCTCAAAAATGATATCGACAGGAAGTGCAAAATGGCTAAGCAGGGATGGCTAGAGGACAAATGTAAGGATGTAGAGGCCTATCTCACTAGGGGTAAGATAGATACCGCCTACAGGAAAATTAAAGAGACCTTTGGAGATAAGAGAACGACTTGTATGAATATCAAGAGCTCAGATAGAAACCCAGTTCTAAGCAAAGAAGGGAAAGCAGAAAGGTGGAAGGAGTATATAGAGGGTCTATACAAGTGCAATGTACTTGAGGACAATATTATGGAAATGGAAGAGGATGTAGATGAAGATGAAATGGGAGATACGATACTGCGTGAAGAGTTTGACAGAGCACTGAAAGACCTGAGTCGAAACAAGGCCCCCGGAGTAGACAATATTCCATTGGAACTACTGACGGCTGTGGGAGAGCCAGTCCTGACAAAACTCTACCATCTGGTGAGCAAGATGTATGAAACAGGCGAAATACCCTCAGACTTCAAGAAGAATATAATAATTCCAATCCCAAAGAAAGCAGGTGCTGACAGATGTGAAAATTACCGAACTATCAGCTTAATAAGTCAAAGCTGCAAAATACTAACACGAATTCTTTACAGACGAATGGAAAAACTAGTAGAAGCCAACCTCGGGGAAGATCAGTTTGGATTCCGTAGAAACACTGGAACACGTGAGGCAATACTGACCTTACGACTTATCTTAGAAGAAAGATTAAGGAAAGGCAAACCTACGTTTCTAGCATTTGTAGACTTACAGAAAGCTTTTGACAATGTTGACTGGAATACTCTCTTTCAAATTCTAAAGGTGGCAGGGGTAAAATACAGGGAGCGAAAGGCTATTTACAATTTGTACAGAAACCAGATGGCAGTTATAAGAGTCGAGGGACATGAAAGGGAAGCAGTGGTTGGGAAGGGAGTAAGACAGGGTTGTAGACTGTCCCCGATGTTGTTCAATCTGTATATTGAGCAAGCAGTAAAGGAAACAAAAGAAAAATTCGGAGTGGGTATTAAAATTCATGGAGAAGAAATAAAAACTTTGAGGTTCACCGATGACATTGTAATTCTGTCAGAGACAGCAAAGGACTTGGAAGAGCAGTTGAATGGAATGGACAGTGTCTTGAAAGGAGGATATAAGATGAACATCAACAAAAGCAAAACAAGGATAATGGAATGTAGTCTAATTAAGTTGGGTGATGCTGAGGGAATTAGATTAAGAAATGAGGCACTTAAAGTAGTAAAGGAGTAGTAAAGGAGTTGGCAGCTTATTTGGGGAGCAAAATAACTGATGATGGTCGAAGTAGAGAGGATATAAAATGTAGGCTGGCAATGGCGAGGAAAGCGTTTCTGAAGAAGAGAAATTTGTTAACATCCAGTATTGATTTAAGTGTCAGGAAGTCATTTCTGAAAGTATTCGTATGGAGTGTAGCCATGTATGGAAGTGAAACATGGACGATAAATAGTTTGGACAAGAAGAGAATAGAAGCTTTCGAAATGTGGTGCTACAGAAGAATGCTGAAGATTAGATGGGTAGATCACATAACGAATGAGGAAGTATTGAATAGGATTGGGGAGAAGAGAAGTTTGTGGCACAACTTGACCAGAAGAAGGGATCGGTTGGTAGGACATGTTCTGAGGCATGAAGGGATCACCAATTTAGTATTGGAGGGCAGCGTGGAGGGTAAAAATCATAGGGGGAGACCAAGAGATGAATACACTAAGCAGATTCAGAAGGATGTAGGTTGCAGTAAGTACTGGGAGATGAAAAAGCTTGCACAGGATAGAGTAGCATGGAGAGCTGCATCAAACCAGTCTCAGGACTGAAGACCACAACAACAACAACATGGCACATTCTGCCTAGGTTTTTACTGAATTTAATTTCACTAAGTACTCCTGTTGGCAGCTCTGATGTTCCCTCTTATGAGTTTAATTGGGCATTCATCCCCCCTCCTGGATGACACCATCATTGGCAGTCCATGCTATATACACATGGTGATTCAAAATTCCTATTACAGGCTTCTTGGGGTTGTGTAGGGGTCTTAGTAGATGAAGTATCGATAAGGAACCCAAGTCCTGAGATGTGCCTTTTGGATGTAAGCTCAGTTTGAGGATCAGATGATCTGATCCTTGGTAAGGGCACAGGAAGACAATGAGCTCTGACCTGTGTGCTGCAGGAGCACATGGCATGGGTAATGTTTTGAGTGCTTGTCCTCAGGTCCTCTGCTATGTGATGAAGGACAGCCTCTTCAAAGTTGAGAGCGAAATGTGTCTTTGGTGTACCGTACTCGACCCTCTTAGTTTTGAATGTACCAATTTCCCTCAGCCATTGTTGTAGTTGAGTGAAGATGTTATGTGATGTCATAATTACAACAGGGCCTGACAACGGTGCCCTCTTCTCAGCTTTTGTGCATATCGTGAAGTGGGAGATTTGAAAGTGACCCAGTCTCCAGACTTATTTTATTTCCAAACAGTATATTTCTGGAGATGGGTTCCTTATTAAACCTTCATCTACTAAGTCCCCTCTATAATCCCTAGAAACCTGCAAAAGGAATTTTGAATCACCCTGTATACATATATTTCAGTTGAAACCCTGTCTCAACTGATCAAATGTTTCTGCATTGCATTATGCTTCTGTGCACTGTACAAACAACTTCACCTCTCCTGTTAAATGCAACCTTGAAATCTGCAATAAGTGTTTATCTGACCAATCCCCTATGCCAGCCAATGACTTGAGATCATCTACAAATGGTAACACATCATCGGATTACCTACCAGCAAAGGAAGAAATAAGGTTAGCAACTGCAAGATCCATTCCTAGAACCTGTGACTTCAACAACTGTATCTCCCCATCTTTCTCTGCCAGTTTAGTATCCACAACAACTGTATCTGCCCTTGACTGAGCCATCATATTCACTAATGACTCTATAGCCTTATCTCTGGTCACACCCTCTGTCTTTGATTTTTCTGTTGCCTCAACATTACTGATTTTTACAACTCAGGAATAATAAATAAAAAATAACATAAATACATTAATCCAATACTGACACAGACAGAATACTCCACTGCTACTTCTATTAACAATCAACTACTTCTGCCTAACCATGAGCCACTTGGACTCTCCACATAGTCTAACTTGTGTCTAAAACAATTACATGTAAAGCAAATCACTGCTATGAATTCAGCACAAGGGGCAGAATGCCCTAGCAAATTACACTGTGTGCATCCATCTTTAGCATTACCCCTAAACTGTGATAAATCCACTGGTTATGCTGGTTTTACAAAGGTGACCCTCATATAAGTCACCCGCTAAACTTCAATCAAAAGAATGTCACCACACAACAACAAAAATGGTCTCCCTCGTACTAAACAATGATACCTTGGACTGTAGCTTGGACATTGCACTGTGTGGGGTGGCACACCCTCCAAAGCTGATTGTGGTGATGTCAGAACCCCGGACACCCTTCTGAAGAGTGTAGTTGCACTTAGGGGGATGAGTGAATGTTGGTGACAGGCCGATAGGCCCAATGGAAATATTGATGACAGTAAAGAATGCCTTTATTTAATTCTGGTACAAGATATGTTGTGGCCCAGCAAGGTAAACATGCTTCACTCTGTTGTCCTTAGCCAGTACTAATGTATGGGTGGCAGCTTCTGCTCTGGATGCTGTGTAGATGCCTTGCGATGCTGATGTATTTCTGTGGCAGTCCAATGACCTTTGGAGGCCACAGCTGTGATGTTAGTAGCATCCTACCTCCATCGACAATGTGGAGCCCTGACAACCCCTTGGCTCTGCATGCATTTACTGTGGTGGCACTTGGAGATGACTGTATGAGGGCTTCAGCTTACTGCCCTCTGGCAGGAGTTGGATGGAAGTAGGCACTGAGGTACTGAGTCCCACTAGGAGCTCAGTTCTTGTGACAGCAGGCATGGACGGCAGGTTGGCAGGGCTGTAGCACCGAGTTTTGTGAGGAACTGGTGCTGGCAATCATAAGCCCACCCCGGCCTCAAACCCAGGTCTGCTGCTAGCGACAGCCAGTTGTCTCACTGCCTGGCATGGCGCTTGGTGTGGTGGTGGAGGTGCTGCCAGACTCCAGTGATGAGAGAATGCGTAAAAACTCAGACATATTTATATCGCTCCAAGGTACATTATTTTCACTAAAACTGGCCCGTAGTTGTGTCATCCATAACAAGAGAATTGCCATGATGTGGTGACATCGACCCACCTGCTACAGTCATTACCACTGTGCAGTGAAATTTTTTGGCGGTGTGTGGCTAGCCTTATTTCACACTCTCCTTATGTGTATGTGATTTTGACTCTTGTGTCATACACTTGAGGTTACCAGCCTGTGGCTGTCAATGCAATGCTTTACAGCAGCTTTCTCACTACTACTCATTATTTTATCTAAAAACTGGGTAGTGGCATAACAAACTGAAGAAATTCACAGTACCAGAACATTCTTTAACTGAGGGGTGCTAGCCGAAATATAAGGACACCCAGACAGCTACTGGTGCATGTTGATATTTGGACTGTGTCCTTCAAACAGCAAAAGAGATTAGATTAGCAGACAACCTCATTAACCAAGGGAATAGATTTACCTCAGCAGAATGTGGACCTCCATTTTAACACCTACTGCCTCACAACACTTGTGTTGTGGTCAGTAGCTGATCTTAGAGGTAACTGTTATTGATTGCATCCCATCTTAGAATTCTGCTCAACTGTGTGGAACTTACATCAAATAGGACTAACAGGGTACATTGAACATATAAAAGAAATGTGGCACAGTCACATATTTCTTTGACTCACAGGAGAGCAACACGGAAATGTTGAACAACTGAATTGTCTGACTAGAAGATAGATGTAAATTATCCAGTGAAAAGCTAATTACAAAATTTCAAGATTGAAGTGAAGAGTTTCTTCAGCTTCACATGTATCTCTCCCATGGGTATCATGAAGACATATTTGGGCTACTTCTCATTTAAGCAGTTATTCTTCCATATATGATTGGAGTTACAAGAAACCCTAACATGTGATACCATGTTAAGTATCCTCTGCCATGGATCTTATAGCATTGTTCTGAGTATGTTTGTAGATCTAGATGTATCACTCCATGCAAAGAATTCACCATTGGTGATGCTGCATGTGCACTTTGTTAAGGGGCAACACTGACAGCTTCTGGCTTAGGCATTTTATGGTTTTTGACCTACATAGGGGCAGCACCTTTGGCTTTTCAGCCATTCAACTTCACATCAGAAGATGGTAGCCAGTTGGAGCAACAAAATGTTGATTCATATGAGGGTCCAGCAGCAAACTCAACAAACATACCACATATTACCTACACTTGGGAATGCCTAAATTGTCACACATATGTAACATTGTTGTGAGTTAGGTATGATATAAAAAGTTAAGATTTAGCTTAGTGACATGTAACATGTATTGTATTCATGTGGAATGTTTCAATTGCTTATAAGTCACTCATACTGCAGAAATATATGATTGTATAACTGTGTTCTAGCCATTTATTGACTACTTTTATCCATGGAGCATTCTGTGGTTCAGAAATGGGTACCAAGGAGAAACGACTAATTTTTATTTGAAAATACCGCTACTGTATCATACATTTCATTTGTGCGGATGAATGGTCAAAGAATTTTATAATTTTATGGAACAGTGAAATAAATGATTTGTTTGGCACATACAGCTGCTTGATTCATTCCAGACTGCTACAAACTGTAACAATGATAACTTATTTCTCACTTATCTTTTTAGTGGTGTGCTTACATAAATGGAAATTTAAGAAGGCTTTAATATCTTCTGCCTGCTGAAATATGAAACAGTGTAGTGAGGATATGCTAGTGAGAGTTGAGAGAGACAATCAAGATGTACTGTTTGCACCATTAAATGTTTGTAGCTACAGTGGTTTTAATGATTGCAAGACTGTAGAATTCGTATTTGAAGAAGATGCTGTTTGTCATGTCAAGCAATTTTTCCATGCAGTATCACAACTTCATTCATAGAATCAACCATGTCACTGATTTTTTTGGTAACTTATTCCAACAAGTGCCTTAAATTTAATGATCTAGTGTTCCATAGGTGTTGTAACTTTGTCTCACAAATTGTAGAGCCCTTGCTTGACTGACTTGTACACCTAGGAGGGCAAAGCCCTAGCTGTACGTATTCACTCAACTGATTCATTTTCCAGCTTAGCATATCTTCCAGTTTTCAGTTCTTGATACTTCATTGCCACTTCCCAGGCAATTTGTGCAATAACCTTTCATTTGTTAATAGTGTCTCACAGTATGGAGAAAGGTTTCCCATCTGTTTTCACACATTCTTACTGTGCAGATTTTTGTTTCTGTCATGTTTTAGTATATCCTGCAATTTCTCTGTCCCTTAAAATGTTTCTTTTTTATTTTGCACGTGTTTTGTGTGAATGTCTAAACACTGTTATATTTATAGAACTGAAAATATTGCTTCCCTATTACACATTTTGTCACAGTCAGAAAGGCAGACAGAAAATACACACTTCTTTACCTGTGTGAGGTATGTGATTGGCAGCTAAAAGTCAGGAATGTGTCTAGGAAGGAGGATGTTAGTGTCCTATAGTTAACAATAGCCTACAATTTTTTTGTGTTATCAGCTAAATTAACTATTGACAAGGTTTTGAGAGCTTCTTCAAGCTTCTTTAAAACATGCCACTGATATGAAATGTCAGGGCTGAGTGGTGAGCATGGCGGAATGCAAAGGGACCCGGGTTTGATTCCTGGCTAAGTCGGAAATTTTCTCTGCTCATGGACTGGGTGTTGTGTTGTCTTCATCATCTTCATCTCATCCCCATTGACATGCAAGTTGCCAAAGTGGCGTCAACTAAAAAGACTTGCACAAGGTGACTGGTCTATCCGATGGGAGGCCTTAGCCACACGACATTTCATGCCACTGATGGGAGTGCAGTACAGAGGAAGAGTACTGGGCTCTCATGGAAGACTTTGCAGTAATATAACACAGGGCAGCATTTGACTCGGATCTATTACTTAAGTTTCATTGTGAAGTATATGACATCCCAACCTGCAGGAAAAGCACGATCCTCCACAGCATTCTGTTGAGGAAATTTATGCTCTGAAGTGAGAAGTTCTTCTTCCCATTTAGAATTTATTTAAATGCTAATTGGAATAAACACAAACCTTTAACTAATTAAAAAGAATTTTTGATGTAGAAATCAATTAATTGTCTGAAATTGACAATCGACTATAATTACGTACGAAGAGGAGTGCCAAACAAAAACACAGGGACCTGCACACCCTTATTTAAAAAGGTATGTTCACTCAATGAGTGGGAACGTATAAAAGAAGTAAATACATATGTTGTTGGTCTTCGAGTTCCATCTTATAACTTCAGCCAGGCTAATGCAACTGCAGAAGTTAGGGTGGAAGAAGAATATCATTTATATTTTTATTCAAAGCTGTTATTTTTACAGAACAAGAGGACAATTTATTTCACTTAACAAGTTCAAAAGATTAATCTGTCATCTTTGGAAGTTCAATACTGGCTTAATAGACATCAGTACCTTAAATCAGTGAAGCATAATGCCATCACATACTGCAAAAAGTACATAGTGCACACAATAATTATAAACACAGACTGATAACTTAGAGTGAATTAATCACGTTTATCAATCTGTGGTTATAATTATCATACACACTATATACACTAGCACCCAAAAGTTAAGCATAATCACGAAAATAGGACATATTGCCTTATCTGGATGTCAGAAGGATTGCAGAACCAGCTACAGCTTCATTAAAAGATATTTGGCATACTAAAGTGCCTGAAAAATAATGTGAGAAATTTTATGACAGCTAATAGATACATTTTTAAGAAAATAACGGGAATTTTGAAATCTCTTCCAAAACAAAAGAAGCTATTGATAGGGGATATGGTTACCCATATCAGCCACACATGTGACATAGTGACATGGCGTGCTATCTACAAGATGGTTCAAGAGCTCTCATGAGAGTTGATCCTATTTCTCAGTGAGAGTGGTGTGGAAGTCTCAAAGTGTCCTTAGTGGAGACTGATGGGTTGCAGTTTACCTCTCTAATGTAGCCCAGGCATTTTCAATAGGATTCAGCTCGAAGGATCTCACTGGCCAGTCCATGCAGTGGAAATCTTCACCTTCCAGAAAGTAATCCACCACAGTAGCTTGATGAGAGCAGGCATTATCATCCATAAAGAGGTTGCATGGACCAAATGCACTTCTAAAAATATGAACATGTGGTAGCAGTACCTCATCTCTATACCTCTGAGAATTTACAATATTCCTGCCAGCACTAGGAAAAATGCTTAGCTACACATGGGCATTCAAAATGATTCATTCCAACACCATTATGCCATCACCACCAAACCAATCTCTTTCTATAATGATCCTGAGGCTGTATTGGTCACCAGGTTCTCTCCAGAGTAGTGTCCAATGAGGACCATTTGGCAAATTTTGTGAGAACAAAGTAAGAGCTATCTGAAGGAGAAGTAATATTTGCAGTGCCTCTTGGACCTTCACATTGATGATGAAACACAGAAATTGCATTGGGATTGAGTACAAAAGGCACAATGACGACTTATGCACACAGGGAGTGACGCTTCAAACAGTCTGTGCTTTGTGCCTTTCCTGGGAGAACAGTATTAGATTCCTATGTACTTACGCCAGTTTGCCTTATCCCTTGCACGTACACATCGATGATGAAACGCAGAAATTAAATCAGCATTGAACACAAATGGCACAATGCCGACTTCTGTACACGGGGAGTGACGCTTCAAACAATCTGTGCTATGAGCCTTTCCTGTTTACACAGTATTAGATTCTGAAGAACCACTGCAGGTTTACCTCATCCCTTGCACGTTCAAATTGACGATAAAACACAGAAATTGCATCGGGATTGAATACAATAGGCCCACTGCCGACTTTTGTACATGGGGCGTGATGCTTCAAATAATCTGTGCTTTGAGCCTTTCCTGGGAGAACAGTACTAGATACCGATGCACCACTGCAGGTTTACTGTATCCCATGGACTCTCAAATTTATGATGAAACACAGAAATTGCATCAGGATTGAATACAAAATTCAAAATGACGGCTACAGTATATGGGGAGTGATGCGTAAAACAGTCTGTGATTTGAGCCTTTCCTGGGAAAACAGTACTGGATTCCGATGCACCACTGCAGGTTTACTGTATCCCTCGGACCTTCACATTGACGATGAAACAGAAATTGCATCGGGATTGATTACAGAAGTACGATCCCGATTTAAGTAGAAAGCGAGTGACTCTTGTAAGAGTCTGTACTTTGAGCCTTTCCTGGGAGACCAGTATTAGATTCCGAAGCACCACTGTAGGTTTACTGTATGCCTTGGACCTTCACATTGACGATGAAACACAGAAATTGTACCGGGATTGAATACAAAAGGCACAATGCAGACTTCAGTACAATGGGAGTGACTTTTCTAAGAGTCTGCGCTTTGAGCCAATCCTGGAAGAACAGTATTAGATTGCAATGCACCACTGATGGTTTACTGTATACGGCGAACCTTCACGATGAAACACAGAAATTGCATCGTAATTGAATACAAAAGGAGCAATGCTGACTTAAGTACAAGGGGAGTGACCCTTCTAAGAGTCTGCGCACTGAGCCTTTTCTGGGAGAACAGTATTAGATTCCGATGCACCACTGCAGGTCTATTGTATCCTTTAGACTTTCACATTGACGATGAAACACAGAAATTGCATTGGGATTGAAAACAAAAGGCACAATGTCGACTTCAGTACAAGGAGAGTGACTCTTCTAAGAGTCTGTGCTTTGATGCTTTCCTGGGATACCAGTATTAGATTCCGATGCAACACTGTAGGTTTACTGTATCCTTTGGACCCTCACATTGACGATGAAACACAGAAATTGCATCGGGATTGAATACAAAAGCCACAGTGAATACAAAAGCCACAATGGGAGTGACTTTCCTAAGAGTCTGCGCTTTGAGCCATTCCTGGGAGAACAGTATAAGATTGCAATGCGCCACTGGAGGTTTTCTTGTATCCCTTGCACTTTCACTTTGACGATGAAACACAGAAATTGCACCGTGATGTAATACAAAAGGAACAATGCCGACTTAAGTACAAGGGGAGTGACTCCTCTAAGAGCCTGCACTTTGTGCCTTTCCTGGGAGAACGGTATTAGATTGCAATGCACCACTGCTGGATTACTGTATCGTTTGGACCTTCACATTGATGATGAAACAC
The DNA here is from genome assembly GCF_023864345.2 of Schistocerca serialis cubense. Lineage (NCBI taxonomy): Eukaryota > Metazoa > Arthropoda > Insecta > Orthoptera > Acrididae > Schistocerca > Schistocerca serialis. The sequence continues at coordinate 973,779,369 of NC_064640.1, read as the reverse complement.
AGAAAATGCCTCGTGATTGAATACAAATGGCAAAATGCAAACTTAAGCACAAGGGGGTGACCCTTCTAAGATTCTGCGCTTTGAGCCTTTCCTGGGCGAACAGTATTATATTCCGATGCACCACTGCAGGCTTACTGTATCCCTTAGACTTTCACATTGACGATGAAACACAGAAATTGTATCGGGATTGAATACAAAAGGAACAATGCCGACTTAAGTACATGGGCAGTGACTTTTCTAAGAGTCTGTGCTTTGAGCCTTTCCTGGGAGACCACTATTATATTCCGATGCAGCACTGTAGGTTTACTGTATTCCTTGGACCTTCACATTGACGATGAAACACAGAAATTGCATCGTGATTGAATACAAATGGCACAATGCCAACTTAAGTTCAAAAATGGTTCAAATGGCTCTGAGCACTATGGGACTCAACTGCTGAGGTCATTAGTCCCCTAGAACTTAGAACTAGTTAAACCTAACTAACCTAAGGACATCAAAAACATCCATGCCCGAGGCAGGATTCGAACCTCCGACCGTAGCGGTCTTGCGGTTCCAGACTGCAGCGCCTTTAACCACATGGCCACTTCGGCCGGCTGCCAACTTAAGTACAAGGGGGTGACCCTTCCAAGATTCGGCGTTTTTAGCCTTTTCCGGGAGAACAGTGTTAGTTTCCGATGCACAGCTGCAGGTTTACTGTATCCCTTGGACCTGCACATTGACGATGAAACACAGAAATTGCATTGAGATTGAATACGAAAGGCACAATGCCGACTTAGGTACAAAGGGAGCGACTCTTCTAAGAGTCTGTGCTTTGAGCCTTTCCTGGTAGCCCAGTATTAGTTTCCGATGCTCCACTGCAGTTTTACGGTATCCCTTGGTCCTTCACATTGACGAAGAAACCGAGAAATTGCAGCGGGATTGAAAACAAAAGGCACAATGCCGACTTCAGTACAAGGGGAGTGACTCATCTAAGAGCCTGCATTTTGAGTATTTCCTGGGAGACCAGTATTAGATTCCGATGCACCACTGAATGTTTACTGTATCCCTTGGACCTTCAGATTGACGATGAAGCACAGAAATTGCATCGGGATTGAATACAAATGTCACAATGCCGACATAAGTACAAGGGGAGTGACTCTTCTAAGAGTCTGTGCTTTGAGCCTTTCCTGGGAGACCAGTATTAGAATCCCATGCACCACTGTAGGTTTACTGTGTCCCTTTGACCTTCACATTGACGATGAGACACAGAAATTGCATCTGGATTGAATACAAAAGGCACAATGCCGAATTAAATACAATGGGAGCGACTCTTATAAAGGTCTGCGCTTTGAGCCTTTCGTGGGAGAAAAGTATTAGATTGCAATGTACCACTGCAGGTTTACTGTATCCCTTGGACCTTCACATTGACGATGAAACGCAGAAATTGCATCGTAATTGAATACAAAGGGAACAATGCCGACATAAGTACAAGGGGAGTGACTCTTCTAAGAGTCTGTGCTTTGAGTCTTTCCTGGGAGACCAGTATTAGATTCCGATGCAACACTGTAGGTTTACTGTATCGTTTGGGCCTTCACATAGACGATGAAACACAGATATTGCATCGCAATTGAATACAAAAGGCACAATGCCGACTTCAGTACAATGGTAGTGACTTTTCTAGTGGCTTTGAGCCATTCTGGGGAGAACAGTATTAGATTGCAATGCACCACTGGAGGTTTGTTGTATCCCTTTTTACCTTCACATTGACGATGAAACACAGAAATATCACCGGGATGTGATACAAAAGGCACAATGCCGGCTTAGGTAGAAGGGGAGTGACTCTTCTAAGAGTCTGCGCTTTGAGCCATTCCTTGGAGAACAGTATTAGATTCCGATGCACCACTGCAGGTTGACTGTATACCTTACACTTCCACATTGACGATGAAACACAGAAATTCCGTCGGGATTGAAAACAAAAGGCAGAATGCTGACTTCAGTACAAGGGGAGTGACTCATCTAAGAGTCTGCGCATTGAGCCTTTCCTGGGCGAACAGTATTAGATTCCGACGCTACACTGCAGGTTTACTGTATCGTTTGGACTTTCATAATGACGATGAAACACAGAAATTGCTTCGGGATTGAATACCATAGGCACAATGCCGACTTTAGTACAATGGGAGTGACTTTTCTAAGAGTCGGCGCTTTGAGCCTTTCCTGGGAGACCAGTATTAGACTCCGACGCACCACTGAAGATTTACTGTATCCTTGGACCTTCGCATTGATGATGAAACACAGAAATTGGATCGGGATTGAATACAATAGGCACAATGCAGACTTTGGCCAATAATTCAATAATCGATAACTAAAACTTGAAATATAGCTCTACTTACTGACCGATTGCACCAACTTAGATGCTTCTTCTGTGTTCTACTGTGCTGCTTGTAGTGTCTCCGCATACCGCAGCACGCGACAAGGGCTTGCAGGCGATAAATGTAACCGTTTCAGAGAGAAATGCGACAAATGTGACGATCTTGCGTTATGTCGATTCGATAGTAAATGACGGAAACGGGAGATTTTTTAGGTTTTTACTATATATTAACACTTTTCACATTCTCTCGTGTTATGTGGCTGCCAGTCCTCGGTTCATGCAAAATCTAAAGGCCGTCGGTCATGTCCAAGGCACCTATCCGGCCAATAATTCAATAATCGATAGCTAAAACTTGAAATGTAGCTCATCTTACTGGCCGATTGCATCAACTTAGATGCTGCTTCTGTGTTCTACTGTGCTGCTTGTAGTGTCTCCGCATACCGCAGCACGCGACAAGAGCTTGCAGACGATAAATGTAACCGTTTCAGAGAGAAAAGCGACCAATGTGACGATCTGGCGTTATGTCGATTCGATAGTAAATAACGGAAACGGGAGATGTACTTAGGTTTTTACTACATATTAACACTTTTCACATTTCCTCGTGTTACGTGGCTGCCAGTCCTCGGTTCATGCAAAATCTTAAGGTCCTCGGTCATGTCCAAGGCTTCATACCGGCACATAATTCATTAATCGATAACTTGAAATGTAGCTCTTCTTACTGGCCGATTGCATACTTAGATGCGTCTAATGTGTTCTACTGTGCTGCTTGTAGTGTCTCCGCATACCGCAGCACGTGACAAGGGCTTGCAGATGATAAATGTAACCGTTTAAGAGAGAAAAGCGACCAATGTGACGATCTGGCGTTATGTCGATTCGAAAGTAAATGACGGAAACAGGAGTTTTTCTTAGGTTTTTACTACATATTAACACTTTTCACATTTTCTCGCGTTACGTGGCTGCCAGTCCTCGGTTCACGCAAAATCTTAAGCTCCTCGGTCATGTCCAAGGCACCAAACCGGCCAATAATTCAATAATCGATAGCTAAAACTTGAAATGCAGCTCTTCTTACTGGCTGATAGCATCAACTTAGATTCTTGTTCTGTGTTCTACTGTGCTGCTTGTAGTGTCTGCGCATACCGCAGCACGCGACAAGGGCTTGCAGACGATAAATGTAACCGTTTCAGAGAGAAAAGCGACCAACGTGACGATCTGGCGTTATGTCGATTCGATAGTGAAAGACGAAAACGGGAGATTTTCTTAGGTTCTTACTACATATTAACACTTTTGACATTTTCTCGTGTTACGTGGCTGCCAGTCCTCGGTTCATGCAAAATCTTAACGTCCTCGGTCATGTCCAAGACACCAAACCGGCCATTAATTCAATAATCGATAACTAAAACTTGAAATGTAGCTCTTCTTACAGGCCGATTGCATCAACTTAGATGCTTCTTCTGTGTTCTACTGTGCTGCTTGTAGTGTCTCCGCATACCGCAGCACGCGACAAGGGCTTGCAGACGATAAATGTAACCGTTTCAGAGAGAAAAGCGACCAATGTGACGATCAGGCGTTATGTCGATTCGATAGTAAATGACGGAAACGGGAAATTTTCTTAGGTTTTTACAACATATTAACACTTTTCACATTTTCTCGTGTTATGAGGCTGCCAGTCCTCGGTTCATGCAAAATCTTAAGGTCCTCGGTCATGTCCAAGGCACCAAACCGGCCAATAAGTCAATAATCGATAACTAAAACTTGAAATGTAGCACTTCTTACTGGCCGATTACATCAAGTTAGAAGCTTCTTCTGTGTTCTACTGTGCTGTTTGTAGTGTCTGCGCATACTGCAGCACACGAAAAGGGCTTGCAGACGATAAATGTAACCATTTCAGAGAGAAAAGCGACAAATGTGACGATCTGGCGTTATGTCGATTCGATAGTAAATGACGAAAACGGGAGATTCTCTTAGGTTTTTAATACATATTAACACTTTTGACATTTTCTCTTGTTACGTGGCTGCCAGTCCTCGGTTCATACAAAAACGTAAGGTCGTCGGTGATGTCCAATGCAGCAAACCGGCCATTAATTCAATAATCTATAACTGAAACTTGAAAAGTAGCTCTCCTTACTGGCAGATTGCATCAACTTAGATGCTTCTTCTGTGTTCTACTGTGCTGTTTGTAGTGTCTCCGCATACCGCAGCACGCGACTGGGGTTTGCAGACGATAAATGTAACCTTTTCAGAGAGAAAGGCGACCAATGTGAATATCTGACGTTATGTCGATTCGGTAGTAAATGACGGAAACGGGAGATTTTCTTAGGTTTTTACTACATATTAATACTTTTCACATTTACTCGTTTTACGTGGCTGCCAGTCCTCGATTCATGCAAAATCTTAAGGTCCTCGGTCATATCCAAGGCAGCAAACCGGCCAATAATTCAATAATCGATAACCAAATCAGAAATGTAGCTCTTCTTACTGGCCGATTGCATCAACTTAGATGCAACTTCTGTGTTCTACTCTGCTGCTTCTAGTGTCTCCGCATACCGCAGCAAGCGACAAGGGCTTGCAGACGATAAATGGAACCGTTTCAGAGAGAAAAGCGACCAATGTGACGATCTGGCGTTATGTCGATTCGATAGTAAATGAAGGAAACGGCAGATTTTCTTAGGTTTTTACTACATATTAACTTTTTTACATTTTCTCGTGTTACGTGGCTGCCAGTCCTCGGTTCATTCAAAATCTTAAGGTCCTCCTTTCATGTCCAAGGCACCAAACCAGCCATTAATTCAATAATCGAAAATCTAAACTTGAGATGTAGCTCTTCTTACTGGCCGATTGCATCAACTTAGATTCTTCTTCTGTGTTCTACTGTGCAGCTTGTAATGTCTCCGCATACGGCACCACGCGACAGGGGCCTGCAAACGACAAATGTAACGTTTTCAGAGAGAAAAGCAACAAAGTGAAGATATGACGTTATGTCGATTCGATAGTAAATGACGGAAACGGTAGATTTTCTTAGGTTTTCACTACCTATTAACACTTTTCACATTTTCTCGTGTTACGTGGCAGCCAGTCCTCGGTTCATGCATAATCTTAAGGTCCTCCTTTCATGTCCAAGGCACCAATCAGGCCAATAATTCAATAATCGATCATCTAAACTTGGAATGTAGCTCTTCTTACTGGCCGATTGCATCAACTTAGATGCTTCTTCTGTGTTCTACTGTTATGCTTGTAGTGTCTCCGCCTTCCGCAGCACGCGACAACGGCTTGCAGACGATAAATATAACCTTTTCAGAGAGAAAGGCGACCAATGTGAAGATCTGACGTTATGTCGATTCGGTAGTAAATGACGGAAACGGGAGATTTTCTTAGGTTTTTACTACATATTAATACTTTTCACATTTACTCGTGTTACGTGGCTGCCAGTCCTCGGTTCATGCAACATCTTAGGGTTCTCCGTCATGTCCAAGGCACCAAACCGGCCAATAATTCAATAATCGATAACCTAAACTTGAAATGTAGCTCGTGTTACTGGCCGATTGCATCAACTTAAATGCTTCTTCTGTGTTCTACTGTGCTGCTTGTAGTGTCTGCACATGCTGCAGCACGCGACAAGGGCTTGCAGACGATAAATGCAACCGTCGATAACTAAAACTTGAAATGTAGCTCTTCTTACTGGCCGATTGCATCAACTTAGATGCTTCTTCTGTGTTCTACTGTGCTGCGTGTAGTGTCTGCGTATACCGCAGCACGCGACAAGAGCTTGCTGACGATAAATGTAACCGTTTCAGAGAGAAAAGCGACCAATGTGACGATCTGGCGTTATGTCGATTCGATAGTAAATGACGGAAACGGGAGATTTTCATAGGTTTTTAATACATATTAACACTTTTCACATTTTCTCGTGTTACGTGGCTGCCAGTCCTCGGTTCATGCATAATCTTAAGGTCCACGGTCATGTCCAAGGCACCAAACGGGAAAGTACATCAGTAATCGACAACTTGAAATGTAGCTCTTCTTACTTGCTGATTGCATCAACTTAGATACTTCTTCTGTGTTCAACTGTGCTGCTTGTAGTGTCTCCGCATACCGCAACACGCGACAAGGGCTTGCAGACGATAAATGTGACCGTTTCAGACAGAAAAGCGACTAATGTGACGATCTGGCGTTATGTCGAGTCGATTGTAACTGACGGAAATGGGAGATTTTCTTAGGTTTTTACTACATATTAACACTTTTCACATTTTCTCGTGTTACGTGGCTGCCAGACCTTGGTTCATGCAAAATCTTAAGGTCCTCGGTCATGTCCAAGGCACCAAACCGGCCATAATTCAATAATCGAAAACTAAAACCTGAAATGTAGGTCTTCTTACTGGCAGATTGCATCAACTTAGATGCTTCTTCTGTGTTCTACTGTGCTGCTTGTAGTGTCTCCGCATACCGCAGTAAGCGAAGGGGCTTGCAGACGATAAATGTAACCGTTTGAGAGAAAAGCGACAAATTTGACGATCTGGCGTTATGTCGATCTGGTAGTAAATGAAGGAAACGGGAGATTTTCTTAGGTTTTTACTGCATATTAACACTTTTGACATTTTCTCGCATTACGTGGCTGCCAGTCCTCGGTTCATGCAAAATCTTAAGGTCCTCGGTCATGTCCAAGGCACCAAACCGGCCAATAATTCAATAATCGATAACCTAAACTTGAAATGTAGCTCTTCTTACTGGCCGTTTGCATCAACTTAGATGCTTCTTCTGTGTTCTGCTGTGCGGCTTGTAGTGTCTCCGCATACCGCAGCACGCGACAGGGGCTTGCAGACGACAAATCTAACCGTTTCAGAGAGAAAAGTGACCAATGTGACGATCAGGCGTTATGTCGATACAATAGTAATTAACGGAAACGGTAGATTTTCTTAGGTTATTTCTACATTTTAACACTTTTGACATTTTCTCGTGTTACGTGGCTGCCAGTCCTCGGTTCATACAAAAACGTAAGGTCATCGGTGATGTCCAATGCAGCAAACCGGCCATTAATTCAATAATCGATAACTGAAACTTGAAAAGTAGGTCTCCTTACTGGCAGATTGCATCAACTTAGATGCTTCTTCTGTGTGCTACTGTGCTGTTTGTAGTGTCTCCGCATACCGCAGCATGCGACTGGGGTTTGCAGGCGATAAATGTAACCGTTTCAGAGAGAATAGTGACCAATGTGACGATCTCGCGTTATGTTGATTCGATAGTAAATGACGGAAACGGGAGATTTTCTTAGGTTTTTACTACTAATTAACACTTTTGACATTTTCTCGTGTTACGTGGCTGCCAGTCCTGGGTTCATGCAAAATCTTAAGGTCCTGGGTCATGTCCAAGGCACCAAACCGGCCAATAATTAAATAAACGATAATTAAATCTTGAAATGTAGCTCTTCTTACTGGCCGATTGCATCAACCTAGGTGCTTCTTCTGCGTTCTCCTGTGCTGCTTGTAGTGTCTCCGCTTACCGCAGCACGCGACAAGGGCTTGCAGACGATAAATGTAACCGTTTGAGAAAGAAAAGCGATCAATGTAACGATCTGGTGTTATGTCGATTCGATAGTATATGACGGAAACGGGAGATTTTCTTAGGTTTTTACTACATATTAACACTTTTCACACTTTATGGTGTTACGTAGCTTTCAGTCCTCTGTTCATGCAAAATCTTAAGGTTTTCGGTCATGTCCAAGCCACCAAACATGCCAATAATTCAATAATCGATAATTAAAACGTGAAATGTAGCTCTTCTTACTGGCCGATTGCATCATCTTAGATGCTTCCTCTGTGTTCTACTGTGCTGCTTGAAGTGTCTCTACATACCGCAGCACGCGACAAGGGCTTGCACACGATAAATGTAACCGTTTCAGAGAGAAAAGTGACCAATGTGACGATCTGACGTTATGTCGATTCGATAGTAAATGACGGAAACGGAAAATTTTCAAAAATGGTTCAAATGGCTCTGAATACTATGGGACTTAACATCAGTGGTCATCAGTCCCCTAGAACTTAGATATACTTAAACCTAACCAACCTAAGGCCATCACACAACACCCAGCAATCACGAGGCAGAGAAAAACCCTGACCCCACCGGGAATCGAACCCGGGAACCCGGGCGTGGGAAGCGAGAACGCTACCGCACGACCACGAGATGTGGGCATGGAAATTTTCTTAGGTTTTTACTACGTACTAACACTTCTCACATTTTCTCGTGTTACGTGGCTGCCAGTCCGCGGTTCATGCAAAATCTTAAGGCCCTCGGTCATGTCCAAGGCACGAATCCGGCCAATAACTCAAAATCGATAACCTAAACTTGAAATGTAGCTCATCTTACTGGCCGATTGCATCAACTTAGATGCTTCTTCTGTGTTCTACTGTGCAGCTTGTAGGGTCTCCGCATACCGCAGCATGCGACAGGGGCTTGCAGACGATAAATGTAACCGTTTCAGACAGAAAAGCGACTAATGTGACGATCTGGCGTTATGTCGATTCGATAGTAAATGACGGAAATGGGAGATTTTCTTAGGTTTTTACTACATATTATTACTTTTCACATTTTCTCGTGTTACGTGGCTGCCAGTCCTCGGTTCATGCAAATTCTTAAGGTCCTGGGTCATGTCCAAGGCACCAAACCGGCCAATAATTCAATAATCGATAACTAAAAGTTGAAATGTAGCTATTCTTACTTTCCGATTGCATCAACTTAGATGCTTCTTCTGTGTTCTACTGTGCGGCTTGTAGAGTCTCCGCATACCGCAGCACGCGACTGGGGTTTGCAGGTGATAAATGTAACCGTTTCAGAGAGAATAGTGACCAATGTGACGATCTCGCGTTATGTTGATTCGATAGTAAATGACGCAAACGGGAGATTTTCTTAGGTTTTTACTACTAATTAACACTTTTGACATTTTCTCGTGTTACGTGGCTGCCAGTCCTGGGTTCATGCAAAATCTTAAGGTCCTGGGTCATGTCCAAGGCACCAAACCGGCCAATAATTAAATAATCGATAATTAAATCTTGAAATGTAGTTCATCTTACTTTCCGATTGCATCAACTTAGATGCTTCTTCTGTGTTCTACTGCGCTGCTTGTAATGTCTCCGGATACCGCAGCACGCGACAAGGGCTTGCAGACGATAAATGTAACCGTATCAGAGAGAAAAGCGATCAATGTGACGATCTGGCGTAATGTCGATTCGATAGTAAATGACCGAAACGGGAGATTTTCTTAGGTTTTTACTACATATTAACACTTTTCACACTTTCTGATGTTACGTAGCTTTCAGTCCTCTGTTCATGCAAAATCTTAAGGTTTCCGGTCATGTCCAAGCCACCAAACATGCCAATAATTCAATAATCGATAATTAAAACGTTAAATGTAGCTCTTCTTACTGGCCGATTGCATCATCTTAGATGCTTCCTCTGTGTTCTACTGTGCTGCTTGAAGTGTCTCTGCATACCGCAGCACGCGACAAGGGCTTGCAGACGATAAATGTCACCGTTTCAGAGAGAAAAGCGACCAATATGACGATCTGGCGTTATGTCGATTCGATAGTAAGTGACGGAAACGGGAGATTTTCTTAGGTTTTTACTACATATTAACACTTTTGGCATTTTCTCGTGTTACGTGGCTGCCAGTCCTCGGTTAATGCAAAGTCGTAAGGTCCTCGGTCATATCCAAGGCACCAAACCGGCCAATAATTCAAAAATCGATAACCAAATCAGAAATGTAGCTCTTCTTACCGGCCGATTGCATCAACTTAGATGCTTCTTCTGTGTTCTACTTTGCTGCTTCTAGTGTCTCCGCATACCGCAGCAAGCGACAAGGGCTTGCAGACGTAAAATGTAACCGTTTCAGAGAGAAAAGGGACCAATGTAACGATCTGGCGTTATGTCGATTCGATAGTAAATGACGGAATCGCGAGATTTTCATAGGTTATTACTACATATTAACACTTTTCAAATTTTCTCGTGTTACGTGGCTGGCAGTCCTCGGTTCATTCAAAATCTTAAGGTCCTCGGTCATGTCGAAGGCACCAAACATGCCAATAATTCAATAATCGATAACTAAAACTTGAAAAGTAGCTCTCCTTACTGGCAGATTGCATCAACTTAGATGCTTCTTTTGTGTTCTACTGTGCTGTTTGTAGTGTCTCCGCATACCGCAGCAAGCGACTGGGGTTTGCAGACGATAAATGTTACCGTTTCAGAGAGAATAGTGACCAATGTGACGATCTCGCGTTATGTTGATTCGATAGTAAATGACGGAAACGGGAGATTTTCTTAGGTTTTTAGTAGATATTAACACTTTTCACATTTTCTTGTGTTACGTGGCTGCCAATCCTCGGTTCATGCAAAATCCTAAAGTCCCCGATCATGGCCAAGGCACCAAACCGGCCAATAATTGAATAATCGACAACCTAAACTTGAAATGTAGCTCTTCTTACTGGCCGATTGCATCAACTTAGATGCTTCCTCTGTGTTCTTCTGTGCTGCTTGTAGTGTCTCTGCATACAGCAGCACGCGACAAGGGCTTGCAGACGATAAATGTAACCGTTTCAGAGAGAAAAGCGACGAATGTGACGATCTGGCGTTATGTCGATTCGATAGGAAATGACGGAAACGGGAGATTTTCTTAGGTTTTTACTACATATTAACACTTTTGACATTTTCTGTTGTTACGTGGCTGCCAGTCCTCGGTTCATGCAAAATCTTAAGGTCCTCGGTCATGTCCAAGGCAACAATCCGGCCAATAGTTTAATAATCGATAACCTAAACTTGAATTAAAGCTCTCCTTAGTGGCCAATTGCATTACATTAGATGCGTCTTCTGTGTTCTACTGTGCTGCTTGTAGTGTCTCCGCATACCGCAGCACGCGACAAGGGCTTGCACACGATAAATGTAACCGTTTCAGAGAGAAAAGCGACCAATGTGACGATCTGGCGTTATGTCGATTCGATAGGAAGTAACGGAAACGGGAGTTTTTCTTAGGTTTTTACTACATATTAAGACTTTTCACATTTTCTCGTGTTACGTGGCTGCCAGTCTTCGGTTCATGCAAAGTCTTAAGGTCCTCGGTCATGTCCATGGCACCAAACCGGCCAATAATTCAATAATGGATAACTAAAACTTGAAATGTAGCTCTTCTTACTGGCCGATTGCATCAACTTAGATGCTTGTTCTGTGTTCTACTGTGCTGCGTGTAGTGTCTGCGTATACCGTAGCACGCGACAAGAGCTTGCAGACGCTAAATGTAACCGTTTCAGTGAGAAAAGCGACCAATGCGACGATCTGGCGTTATGTCGATTCGATAGTAAATGACGGAAACGGGAGATTTTCTTAGGTTTTTACTACATATTAACACTTTTCACATTTTCTCGTGTTACGTGGCTGCCATTCTTCGGTTCATGCAAAATCTTTAGGTCCTCGGTCATGTCCAAGGCACCAAACCGCACAATAATTCAATAATCGATAATTAAAACTTGAAATGTAGCTCCTCTTACTGGCCGAATGCATCAACTTAGATGCTTCTTCTGTGTTGTACTGTGCTGCTTGTAGTGTCTCCGCATACCACACCACGCGGAAGGGGCTTGCAAACGATAAATGTAACCGTTTCAGAGAGAAAAGCGACCAATGTGACGATCTGGCGTTATAACGATTCGATAGTAAATGACGGAAACGGGAGATTTTCTTAGGTTTTTACTACATATTAACACTTTTGACATTTTCTCTTGTTACGTGGATGCCAGTCCTCGGTTCATGCAAAATCTTAAAGTCCTCGGTCATGTCCAAGGGACCAAACCGGGCAATAATTCAATAATCGATAAATAAAACTTGAAATGTAGCCCTTCTTCCTGGCCGATTGCATCAACTTAGATGCTTCTTCTGTGTTCTACTATGTTGCTTGTAGTGTCTCCGCATACCGCACCACGCGACGGGGGCTTGCAAACGATAAATGTAACCGTTTCAGAGAGAAAAGCGACCAATGTGACGATCTGGCGTTATGTCGATTCGATAGTAAATGACGGAAACGGGAGATTTTCTTAGGTTTTGGCTACATATTAACAGTTTTCACATTTTCTCATGTTACGTGGCTGCCAGTCCTCGGTTCATGCAAAATCTTAAGGTCCTCGGTCATGTCCAAGGCACCAAACCGGCCAATAATTCAATAATCGATAACTAAAACTTGAAATGTAGCTCTTCTTCCTTGCCGATTGCATCAACTTAGATGCTTCTTCTGTGTTCAACTGCGCTGCTTGCAGTGTCTCCGCATACCGCAGCACGGGTCAAGGGCTTGCAGACGATAAATGTAACCGTTTCAGAGAGAAAAGCGACCAATGTGACAATCTGGCGTTATGTCGATTCGATGTTAAATGTCGGAAACGGGAGATTTTCTTAGGTTTTTACTACATATTAACACTTTTGATATTTTCTCGTGTTACGTGGCTGCCAGTCCTCGTTTCATGCAAAATCAAAAGGTCCTCGGTCACGTCCAAGGCACCAAACCGGCCAATAATTCAATAATCGATATATAAAACTTGAAATGTAGCTCTTCTTCCTTGCCGATTGCATCAACTTAGATGCTTCTTCTGTGTTCTACTGCGCTGCTTGGAGTGTCTCCGCATACCACAGCACGGGACAAGGGCGTGCAGATGATAAATGTAACCGTTTCAGAGAGAAAAGCAGACCATGTGACAATCTGGCGTTACGTCGATTCGATAGGAAATGACGGAAACGACAGATTTTCTTAGGTTTTTACTACATATTAACACTTTTCAGATTTTCTCGTGCTACGTGGCTGCCAGTGCTCGGATCATGCAAATTATTAAGGTCCTCGGCCATGTCCAAGGGACCAAACCGGCATATAATTCAATAAACGAGAACTAAAACTTGAAATGTAGCGTTTCTTCCTGGCCGACTGCATCAACTTAGATGCTTCATCTGTGTTCCACTGTGCTGCTTGCAGTGTCTCCGCATACTGCAGCACGCGTCAAGGGGTTGCAGGCGTGAAATGTAACCGTTTCAGAGAGAAAAGCGACCAATGTGACAATCTGGCGTTATCTCGATTCGATGGAAAATGTCGGAAACGGGAGATTTTCTTAGGTTTTTACTACATATTAACACTATTCACATTTTCTCGTGTTACGTGGCTGCCAGTCCTCGGTTCATGAATAGTCTTAAGGTTCTCGGTCATGTCCAAGGCACCAAACCGGCCAATAATTCAATAATCGAAAACCTAAACCGAAATGTAGTTCTTCTTACTGGCCGATTGCATCAACTTAGATGTTTCTTCTGTGTTCTACTGTGCTGCTTGTAGTGTCTCCCCAAACCGCAGCACACGACAAGGGCTTGCAAATGATAACTGTAACCGTTTCAGAGAGAACAGCGTCCAATATGACGATCTGGCGTTATGTCGATTCGATAGTAAACGACGGAAACGGGAGATTTTCTTAGGTTTGTACTACATATTAACACTTTTCACATTTTCTCATGTTACGTGGCTCCCAGTCCTCGGTTCATGTAAAGTCTCAAGGTCGTCGGTCATGTCCAAGGCAGCAAACCGGCCAATAATTCAACAATCGATAACTAAAACTAGAAATGTAGCTCTTCTTACTGGCCGATTGCATCAACTTAGATGCTTCTTCTTTGTTCTACTGTGCTGCTTGTAGTGTCTCCGCATACCGCAGCAAGCGACAAGGGCTTGCAGACGATAAATGTAACCGTTTCAAAGAGAAAAGCGACCAATGTGACGTTCAGGCGTTATGTCGATTCGACAGTCAATGACGGAAACGGGAGATTTTTTTAAGTTTTTACTACATATTAACACTTTTCACATTCTCTCGTGTTACGTGGCTGCCAGTCCTCGGTTCATGCAAAATCTTAAGTTCCTCGGTCATGTCCAAGGCACCAAACCGGCCAATAATTCAATAAACGATTACCTAAACTTGAAATGTAGCTCTTCTTACTGGCCGATTGCATCAACTTAGACGCTTCCTCTGTGTTCTTCTGTGGTGCTTGTCGTGTCTCCGCATACCGCAGCACGCGACAAGGGCTTGCAGACGATAAATGTAACCGTTTTAGAGAAATAAGCGACCAATGTGACGATCTGGCGTTATGTCGATTCGATAGGAAATGACGGAAACGGGGGATTTTCTTAGGTTTTTACTACATGTTAAGACTTTTGACGTTTTCTCGTGTTACGTGGCTGCCAGTGCTCGGTTCATGCAAAGTCTGAAGGTCCTCGGTCATGTCCAAGGCAGCAAACCGGCTAATAAATCAATAATCGATAAATAAAAGTTGAACGTAGCTCTTCTTACTGGCCGATTCCATCAACTTAGATGCTTCTTCTGTGTTCTACCATGCTGCTTGTAGTGTCTCCGCATACCGAAGCACGCGACAAGGGCTTGCAGACGTTAAATGTAACCGTTTCAAAGAGAAAAGGGACCAATGTGACGATCAGGCGTTATGTCGATTCGACAGTCAATGACGGAAACGGGAGATTTTCTTAGGTTTTTACTACATATTAACACTTTTCACAGTTTCTCGTGTTACGTGGATGCCAGTCCTAGGTTCATGCAAAACCTTAAGGTCCTCGGTCATGTCCAAGGCACCAATCCAGCCAATAACTCAATAATCGATAAGTAAAACTTGAAATGTAGCTCTTCTTACTGATCGATTGCATCAACTTAATGCTTCTTCTATTTTCTACTGTGCTGCTTGTAGTGTCTCCGCATACCGCAGCAAGCGGCAAGGGCTTGCAGACGATAAATGCAACCGTTTCAGAGAGAAAACTACCAATGTGACGATGTGGCGTTATGTCGATTCGATAGTAAATGAGGGAAACAGGAAATTTTATTAGGTTTTTACTACATATTAACACTTTTCACATATTCTCGTGTTACGTGGCTGCCAGTCCTCGGTTCATGCAAATTCTTAAGGTCCTCGGTCTTTTCCAAGACACCAATCCGGCCAATTATTCAATAATCGATAACTAAAACTTGAAATGTAGCTCTTCTTCCTTGCCTATTGCATCAACTAGGATGCTTCTTCTGTATTCTAATGTGCTGCTTGCAGTGTCTCCGTATTCCGCAGCACGCGACAAGCGCTTGCAAACGATAAATGTAACCGTTTCAGAGAGAAAAGCGACCAATGTGACGATCAGGCGTTATGTCGATTCGATAGTAAATGACGGAAACGGGAGCTTTTCTTAGGTTTTTACTACATATTAACAGTTTTCACATTTTCTCATGTTACGTGGCTGCCAGTCCTCGGTTCATGCAAAATCTTAAGGTCCTCGGTCATGTCCAAGGCACCAAACCGGCCAATAATTCAATAATCGATAACTAAAACTTGAAATGTAGCTCTTCTTCCTTGCCGATTGCATCAACTTAGATGCTTCTTCTGTGTTCAACTGCGCTGCTTGCAGTGTCTCCGCATACCGCAGCACGGGTCAAGGGCTTGCAGACGATAAATGTAACCGTTTCAGAGAGAAAAGCGACCAATGTGACAATCTGGCGTTATGTCGATTCGATGTTAAATGTCGGAAACGGGAGATTTTCTTAGGTTTTTACTACATATTAACACTTTTGATATTTTCTCGTGTTACGTGGCTGCCAGTCCTCGTTTCATGCAAAATCAAAAGGTCCTCGGTCACGTCCAAGGCACCAAACCGGCCAATAATTCAATAATCGATATATAAAACTTGAAATGTAGCTCTTCTTCCTTGCCGATTGCATCAACTTAGATGCTTCTTCTGTGTTCTACTGCGCTGCTTGGAGTGTCTCCGCATACCACAGCACGGGACAAGGGCGTGCAGATGATAAATGTAACCGTTTCAGAGAGAAAAGCAGACCATGTGACAATCTGGCGTTACGTCGATTCGATAGGAAATGACGGAAACGACAGATTTTCTTAGGTTTTTACTACATATTAACACTTTTCAGATTTTCTCGTGCTACGTGGCTGCCAGTGCTCGGATCATGCAAATTATTAAGGTCCTCGGCCATGTCCAAGGGACCAAACCGGCATATAATTCAATAAACGAGAACTAAAACTTGAAATGTAGCGTTTCTTCCTGGCCGACTGCATCAACTTAGATGCTTCATCTGTGTTCCACTGTGCTGCTTGCAGTGTCTCCGCATACTGCAGCACGCGTCAAGGGGTTGCAGGCGTGAAATGTAACCGTTTCAGAGAGAAAAGCGACCAATGTGACAATCTGGCGTTATCTCGATTCGATGGAAAATGTCGGAAACGGGAGATTTTCTTAGGTTTTTACTACATATTAACACTATTCACATTTTCTCGTGTTACGTGGCTGCCAGTCCTCGGTTCATGAATAGTCTTAAGGTTCTCGGTCATGTCCAAGGCACCAAACCGGCCAATAATTCAATAATCGAAAACCTAAACCGAAATGTAGTTCTTCTTACTGGCCGATTGCATCAACTTAGATGTTTCTTCTGTGTTCTACTGTGCTGCTTGTAGTGTCTCCCCAAACCGCAGCACACGACAAGGGCTTGCAAATGATAACTGTAACCGTTTCAGAGAGAACAGCGTCCAATATGACGATCTGGCGTTATGTCGATTCGATAGTAAACGACGGAAACGGGAGATTTTCTTAGGTTTGTACTACATATTAACACTTTTCACATTTTCTCATGTTACGTGGCTCCCAGTCCTCGGTTCATGTAAAGTCTCAAGGTCGTCGGTCATGTCCAAGGCAGCAAACCGGCCAATAATTCAACAATCGATAACTAAAACTAGAAATGTAGCTCTTCTTACTGGCCGATTGCATCAACTTAGATGCTTCTTCTTTGTTCTACTGTGCTGCTTGTAGTGTCTCCGCATACCGCAGCAAGCGACAAGGGCTTGCAGACGATAAATGTAACCGTTTCAAAGAGAAAAGCGACCAATGTGACGTTCAGGCGTTATGTCGATTCGACAGTCAATGACGGAAACGGGAGATTTTTTTAAGTTTTTACTACATATTAACACTTTTCACATTCTCTCGTGTTACGTGGCTGCCAGTCCTCGGTTCATGCAAAATCTTAAGTTCCTCGGTCATGTCCAAGGCACCAAACCGGCCAATAATTCAATAAACGATTACCTAAACTTGAAATGTAGCTCTTCTTACTGGCCGATTGCATCAACTTAGACGCTTCCTCTGTGTTCTTCTGTGGTGCTTGTCGTGTCTCCGCATACCGCAGCACGCGACAAGGGCTTGCAGACGATAAATGTAACCGTTTTAGAGAAATAAGCGACCAATGTGACGATCTGGCGTTATGTCGATTCGATAGGAAATGACGGAAACGGGGGATTTTCTTAGGTTTTTACTACATGTTAAGACTTTTGACGTTTTCTCGTGTTACGTGGCTGCCAGTGCTCGGTTCATGCAAAGTCTGAAGGTCCTCGGTCATGTCCAAGGCAGCAAACCGGCTAATAAATCAATAATCGATAAATAAAAGTTGAACGTAGCTCTTCTTACTGGCCGATTCCATCAACTTAGATGCTTCTTCTGTGTTCTACCATGCTGCTTGTAGTGTCTCCGCATACCGAAGCACGCGACAAGGGCTTGCAGACGTTAAATGTAACCGTTTCAAAGAGAAAAGGGACCAATGTGACGATCAGGCGTTATGTCGATTCGACAGTCAATGACGGAAACGGGAGATTTTCTTAGGTTTTTACTACATATTAACACTTTTCACAGTTTCTCGTGTTACGTGGATGCCAGTCCTAGGTTCATGCAAAACCTTAAGGTCCTCGGTCATGTCCAAGGCACCAATCCAGCCAATAACTCAATAATCGATAAGTAAAACTTGAAATGTAGCTCTTCTTACTGATCGATTGCATCAACTTAATGCTTCTTCTATTTTCTACTGTGCTGCTTGTAGTGTCTCCGCATACCGCAGCAAGCGGCAAGGGCTTGCAGAC
Source organism: Schistocerca serialis cubense (assembly GCF_023864345.2). Classification (NCBI taxonomy): domain Eukaryota; kingdom Metazoa; phylum Arthropoda; class Insecta; order Orthoptera; family Acrididae; genus Schistocerca; species Schistocerca serialis. The sequence continues at coordinate 973,761,074 of NC_064640.1, read as the reverse complement.
GATAAATGCAACCGTTTCAGAGAGAAAACTACCAATGTGACGATGTGGCGTTATGTCGATTCGATAGTAAATGAGGGAAACAGGAAATTTTATTAGGTTTTTACTACATATTAACACTTTTCACATATTCTCGTGTTACGTGGCTGCCAGTCCTCGGTTCATGCAAATTCTTAAGGTCCTCGGTCTTTTCCAAGACACCAATCCGGCCAATTATTCAATAATCGATAACTAAAACTTGAAATGTAGCTCTTCTTCCTTGCCTATTGCATCAACTTAGATGCTTCTTCTGTATTCTAATGTGCTGCTTGCAGTGTCTCCGTATTCCGCAGCACGCGACAAGCGCTTGCAAACGATAAATGTAACCGTTTCAGAGAGAAAAGCGACCAATGTGACGATCAGGCGTTATGTCGATTCGATAGTAAATGACGGAAACGGGAGCTTTTCTTAGGTTTTTACTACATATTAACATTTTTCACATTTTCTCGTGTTACGTGGATGCCAGTCTTCGGTTCATGTAAAACCTTAAGGTCCTCGGTCATGTCCAATGCACCAATCCGGCCAATAATTCAATAATCGATAACTAAAACTTGAAATGTAGTTCTTCCTACTTTCCGATTGCATCAACTTAGATGCTTCTTCTGTGTACTACTGCGCTGCTTGTAATGTCTCCGCATACCGCAGCACGCCACAAGGGCGTACAGACGATAAATGTAACCGCTTCAGAGAGAAAAGCGACCAATGTGAAGATCTGGCGTTATGTCGATTCGATAGTAAATGACGGAAACGGGAGATTTTCTTAGGTTTTTACTACATATTAACACTTTTGACATTTTCTCTTGTTACGTGGCTGCCAGTCCTCGGTTCATGAAAAGTCTTAAGGTTCTCGGTCATGTCCAAGGCACCAAACCGGCCAATAATTCAATAATCTATAGCTAAAACTTGAAATGTAGCTCTCCTTCCTGGCGGATTGCATCAAATTAGATGCTTCATCTTTGTTCTACTGTGCTGCTTGTAGTGTCTCCGCATACCGCAGCAAGCGACAAGGGCTTGCAGACGATAAATGTAACCGTTTCAAAGAGAAAAGCGACCAATGTGACGATCAGGCGTTATGTCGATTCGACAGTCAATGACGGAAACGGGAGATTTTCTTAAGTTTTTACTACATATTAACACTTTTCACATTCTCTCGTGTTACGTGGCTGCCAGTCCTCGGTTCATGCAAAATCTTAAGTTCCTCGGTCATGTCCAAGGCACCAAACCGGCCAATAATTCAATAAACGATTACCTAAACTTGAAATGTAGCTCTTCTTACTGGCCGATTGCATCAACTTAGACGCTTCCTCTGTGTTCTTCTGTGCTGCTTGTCGTGTCTCCGCATACCGCAGCACGCGACAAGGGCTTGCAGACGATAAATGTAACCGTTTTAGAGAAATAAGCGACCAATGTGACGATCTGGCGTTATGTCGATTCGATAGGAAATGACGGAAACGGGGGATTTTCTTAGGTTTTTACTACATGTTAAGACTTTTGACGTTTTCTCGTGTTACGTGGCTGCCAGTGCTCGGTTCATGCAAAGTCTCAAGGTCCTCGGTCATGTCCAAGGCAGCAAACCGGCCAATAAATCAATAATCGATAAATAAAAGTTGAACGTAGCTCTTCTTACTGGCCGATTCCATCAACTTAGATGCTTCTTCTGTGTTCTACCATGCTGCTTGTAGTGTCTCCGCATACCGAAGCACGCGACAAGGGCTTGCAGACGTTAAATGTAACCGTTTCAAAGAGAAAAGGGACCAATGTGACGATCAGGCGTTATGTCGATTCGACAGTCAATGACGGAAACGGGAGATTTTCTTAAGTTTTTACTACATATTAACACTTTTCACATTCTCTCGTGTTACGTGGCTGCCAGTCCTCGGTTCATGCAAAATCTTAAGTTCCTCGGTCATGTCCATGCAACAAACCGGCCAATAATTCAATAAACGATTACCTAAACTTGAAATGTTGCTCTTCTTACTGGCCGATTGCATCAACTTAGATGCTTCTTCTGTGTTCTACTGTGCTGCTTGTAGTGTCTCCGCATACCACACCACGCGGAAGGGGCTTGCAAACGATAAATGTAACCGTTTCAGAGAGAAAAGCGACCAATGTGACGATCAGGCGTTATGTCGATTCGATAGTAAATGACGGAAACGTGAGATTTTCATACGTTTTTACTACATATTAACACTTTTAACAGTTTCTCGTGTTACGTGGATGCCAGTCCTCGGTTCATGCAAAACCTTAAGGTCCACGGTCATGTCCAATTCACCAAACTGGCAAATAATTCAATAAACGAGAAGTAAAACTTGAAATGTAGCTTTTCTTCCTGGCCGATTGCATCAACTTAGATGCTTGTTCTGTGTTCTACTGTGCTGCTTGCAGTGTCTCCGCATACCGCAGTACGCGTCAAAGGCTTGCAGACGATAAATGTAACCGTTTCAGAGAGAAAAGCGACCAATGTGACGATCTGGCGTTATGTCGATTCGATAGTAAATGTCGGAAACGGGAGATTATCTTAGGTTTTTACTACATATTAACACTTTTCACATTTTCTCGTGTTTTGTGGCTGCCAGTCCTCGGTTCATGCAAAATCTTAAGGTAGTGGGTCATGTCCAAGGTACCAAACCGGCCAATAAGTCAATAGTCGATAACTAAAACTTGAAATGTAGCTCTTCTTACTGGCCGATAGCATCAACTTAGATGCTGCTTCTGTGTTCTACTGTGATGCTTGTAGTGTCTGCGCATATCGCAGCACGCGACAAGGGCTTGCAGACGATAAATGTAACCGTTTCAAAGAGAAAAACGACAAATGTGATGATCTGACGTTATGTCGATTCGATAGTAAATGACGGAAGCGGGAGATATTCTTAGGTTTTTACTACATATTAACACTTTTCACATTTTCTCGTGTTACGTGGCCGCTAGTCCTTGGTTAATGCAAAATCGTAAGGTCCTCCGTCATGTCCAAGGCACCAAACCTACCAATAATTCAATAATCGATAGCTAAAACTTGAAATGTTGCTCTCCTTACTGGCCGATTGCATCAGCTTAAATGCTTCTTCTGTGTTCTACTGTGCTGCTTGCAGTGCCTCCGCATACCGCAGCACGCGACAAGGGCTTGCAGACGATAAATATAACCGTTTCAGATAGAAAAGGGACCAATGTGGCGATCTGGCGTTATGTCGATTCGATAGTAAATGACGGAAACGGGAGATTTTCTTAGGTTTTAACTACATATTAACGCTTTTCACATTTTCTCGTGTTGCGTGGCTGCCAGTCCTCGGTTCATGCAAAATCCTAAGGTCCTCGGTCATGTCCAAGGCACCAAACCGGCCAATAAGTCAAAAATCCATAATCTAAACTTGAAATGTAGCTCTTCTTATTGGCCGATTGCATCAACTTAGATGCTTCGTCTGTGTTCTACTGTGCTGCTTGTAGTGTCTCTGCATACCGCAGCACGCGACAAGGACTTGGAGTGAATAAATGTAACGGTTTTTGAGAAAAAAGGGACCAATATTACGATCTGGCGTAATGTCGATTCGATGGGAAATGACGGAAACGGGAGATTTTCATAAGTTTTTACAACATATTAACACTTTTCACATTTTCTCGTGTTTCGTGGCTGCGAGTACTCGGTTCATGCAAAATCTTATGGTCCTCGGTCATGTCCAAAACATCATACCGGCAAATAATTCAATAATCGATAAATTGAAACGTAACTCTCTTTACTGGCCGATTGCATCAACATAGATGCTTCTTCTGTGTTCTACTGTGATGCTTGTAGTGTCTCCGCTTACCGCAGCACGCGACAAAGGCTTGCAGACGATAAATGTAACCGTTTCAGAGAGAAAAGCGACCAATGTGACGATCTGGCGTTCTGTCGACTCGATAGTAAATGACGGAAACGGGAGATTTATTTAGGTTTTTACTAGATATTAACTCTTTTCACATTTTCTCGTGTTACGTGGCTGCCAGACCTCGGTTCATGCATAATCTTAAGGACCTCGGTCATGTCCAAGGCATCATACCGGCACATAATTCAATAATCGATAAATTGAAATGTAACTCTCTTTACTGGCCGATTGCATCAACATAGATGCTTCTTCTGTGTTCTACTGTGATGCTTGTAGTGTCTGCGCTTACCGCAGCACGCGACAAAGGCTTGCAGACGATAAATGTATCCGTTTCAGAGAGAAAAGCGACCAATGTTTCGATCTGGCGTTATGTCGATTCGATAGTAAATGACGGAAACGGTAGATTTTCTTAGGTTTTTACTACATAATAATACGTTTCACATTTTCTCGTGTTACATGACAGCCAGATCTCGGTTGATGCAAAATCGTAAGGTCCTCGGTCATGTCCAAGGCACCAAACAGGCCAAAAGCTCATAATCGATAACCAAAACATGAAATGTAGCTCTTCTTCTTGGCCGATTGCAGCAACTTACATGCTTCTTCTGTGTTCTACTGTGCTGCTTGTAGTGTCTCTCCATACCGCAGCACGCGAGAAGGGCTTGCAGACGATAAATGTAACCGTTTCAAAGAGAAAAGCGACCAATGTGACGATCTGGCGTTATGTCGATTCGATAGTAAATGACGGAAACGGGAGATTTACTTAGGTTTTAACTACATATGAACACTTTCCACATTCTTCCGTGTTACGTAGTTTCCAGTCTTCGGTTCATGCAAAACCTTAAGGTCGTCGGTCATGTCCAAGGCACCAAACCAGCCAATAATTCAGTAATCGATAAATAAAACGTGAAATGTAGCTCTCCTTACTGGCCGATTGCATCAACTTAGATGCTTCTTCTGTGTTCTACTGTGCTGCTTGTAGTGTCTCTGCATACCGCAGCACGCGACAAGGGCTTGCAGACGATAAATGTAACCGTTTCAAAGAGAAAAGCGACCAATGTGACGATCTGGCGTTATGTCGATTCGATAGTAAATGACGGAAACGGGAGATTTACTTAGGTTTTTACTAGATATTAACGCTTTTCACGTTTTCTCGTGTTACGTGGCTGCGAGTCCTCGGTTCATGCAAAATCTTATGGTCCTCGGTCATGTCCAAAACATCATACCGGCAAATAATTCAATAATCAATAAATTGAAATGTAACTCTCTTTACTGGCCGATTGCATCAACATAGATGCTTCTTCTGTGTTCTACTGTGATGCTTGTAGTGTCTCCGCTTACCGCAGCACGCGACAAAGGCTTGCAGACGATAAATGTAATCGTTTCATTGAGAAAAGCGACCAATGTGACGATCTTATTTTATGTCGATTCGATAGTAAATGACGGAAACGGGAGATTTTCTTAGGTTTTTACTACATATTAACACTTTTCACATTTTCTCGTGTTACGTGGCTGTCAGTCCTCGGTTCATATGAAATGTTAAGGTCCTCGGTCATGTCCAAGGCACCAAACCAGCAAAAAATTCAATAATCGATAGCTAAAACTTGAAAAGTAGCTCTTCTTACTGGCCGATTGCATCAACTTAGATGCTTCTTCTGTGTTCTGCTGTGCTGCTTGTAGTATCTCCGCATACCGCAGCACGCGACAAGGGCTTGCAGACCATAAATGTAACCGTTTCACAGAGAAAAGCG